>NC_086158.1:5000-310772 GCF_035149785.1 Candoia aspera | reverse complement strand
CCTTTTTGAAGATTTCCAGCAGGGTGGTCTCAGACCAGTCGCAGACCTTTCCCGCGAGGGCTTTGAACTCCAGGGCGTAGTCAGGGACCGTGCGTGCGCCCTGTTTAAGTCTCTGGAGTGCGCTTTTCGCCCGTACTTTGGCTAGGGGGTCTTCGAAATAGTTTTTCATCTCGTTGATGAAAGCAGGGAAGGTGGCGAGGGCGGGGGAGCTGGACTCGTACAGTTGGACGTACCAGTCCGCCGCCCTGTCTTGGAGTTTGATTGCCACGGCGCCGATCTTGTCGGCCTCGGAGTCATAGGAGTGTCCGTGCCTCCCCATGAACTCCCTAGCGTTGGTGACGAAAAACGAGAGTTTTGAGGGGGTCCCATCGAAGAAGATGGGGAAGTCCTTTGGGGCCCGGGCGTTTTGCGCGGCCCCGCCTCTCGCTTCCCGGGATGTGGTGTCGGCCGCCTGTGCCGTCTGCTGGCTTTCCGCTGGCTCGTGTGGGTTCGGTGCTTCGCTCGGGGTGTGGGCTTGTGCGGGGACGTCATTGGGTGGCGCGGGGGGCATAAGCGCCTGGAGCATGGTCCGGAGTTCCGTCAGCTGAGCCCGCATGGCCGCGAGTTCAGCTCGTGCCTCCTCGTCCACAGCCCGCACCGCCGCTGGGGCCGGTTCCGTTGGCGCGTCCTCGGGGGGGGGGGGTTCATCGTCCCTCCGCCGCGGGTCCGCTTCCTCCTCCGTCTGATGGGTGTCTCCGTCGTCCTCCTCCGTGTCGAGCACCGTGGGGCTGTCGCTCCACGCCCGTTGCTGGGGTGCGATGTGGGGCGCGGGGTCCTCCGCTGGTTTCGGAAGTCGTGCTGCTCCCTCCCGCGGTCGGGTTGCCTCCGTCGCCATCTCCCCTTGGGGTTGGAGCTGAGGCTCGGGTCGGGTGGGGCGGGCGTCCATGGCTCCGGGAGTCCGCGGTGCCTCTGGCCTCGGTCGGTCCTCCTCTGTCTCTTGCCGCGCGGCTCGCCCTCCTTGCCCGCGCCGTTCCGGCCTCATCTTGCTGGTCTTCTCGCCGTCTACTCCTCCCGCGGCTCGTTGTCGTCCGGTGGGGCTCGGCGAGGCTGAGTTTATGACTCTCAGCTTTATGTCATGCGCTGCCTACCTCTGAATAACGTTCAGACACTGGGTTGCAAAGCAGGCTCTGGTTTATTTCAGGATAGGTACAACGTTGTTAGAAAAAGCTGAGAGTGACAGGAGCGCGCCGGTGCGGGGTTTAAATACCCCGCGCCGGTCAGCGCCCCCTCGCTCTCGGTCACGTCACCCCCCTTTGTCCCATGCGTTGCCCTGCCATTGGTTGAGGGTTTCTAGGATCGCCCATCCTCAGGTTTTCATTCTTCTGCTGATTGCTTTCAGCTGGGCGATCCCCGTGGTATTGCTGCTGATGGCTTGGGTGGCTCCGTGATCCGTTTATCTATTGTTTGTTAGCCGTTAGTCGTTGTGGGTTGATGGCTACTTAACTTGTACCCCTTCACCTATTTCCTTGTCATTGTCATGAGTGCCATTGCGCTGATTACTTTAGCTCAACGGCACTCATGACAGGCGGGCACCCCAGCTGCCTGGGATCACGGAGGGAGGACGCCATTTCCCCTGCCAGCAAGAGTCAAAGATGGGCCCTCGGGCTGAGCAGTGCCTCAGGCCACTTGCTACTTCCCAGAAACAGGGAAGCCTTGATTGCCCCTGGGGTGGACTGTCCTCCTCACGGCTCCCCTCCTGATTGGACCATGATCCTAGGAGAAACTAATACCTTCTCCACCTTGTGGATGCACTACCACAATCCACTCTGAATGGAGCTGTCCTTGAAGACCATTCGGAAGCATCAGCTGGTGCACCATGCAGTGGCCTGGACAGTTAGGGCACACTGGGCTTACTGGGCACACTGCCAACACTACAAGACTGCGCTGGCTGCCAGTTCATTTCCTGGTGTAGTTCAAGATGCTGGTGGTCACCATTAAAGCCCTCGTAGCTCAGAGCCTGGTTATTTCCAAGACCACCTTCTCCAGGTCAAAGATGCCTGCGCATTGAGATCAGGGAGACGGGGCTTGCTGTCTCCCCCAGCAGTGGACCCCCCCACCCCCCATTATGTTTCCATGGATGTATGGCTCTTCTGGAGCCCATACAGGGAAGAGCAACAACCACATTGCCCCTAAGCAGAGCTGCACTGGGCTGGTTGTTATTAGCTGTTCTTTCATTGTTCTTGTTATTTTCATTGTTTAAATTAATTTTGTATTGGCTTGCTGTAAGCCTCTCTGGGAGTGGAGTGTATCATCATCATCATTTCAGTCCAGGGTGCTGCAGGATGAAGTCCCCTTCACTGAAGATAATGGACCGTGGTCCACCATTCCTGTCTGGTGTGGACTGATAAATGGCTGTTGCTCAACTTCCTAGTCTAGGCCTGAGAGGGAGATTGGTCCAAAGTCACCCAGCTGGTTTCCATGCCTCAGGGAAGATGAAAACTCTGGTCTCCCTGTATCATGGTCTGAGGGAATGACCTCGGAGACAGGTGGAAGAGCCGCAGAGTAGGCAACAGTCGGCTAAATGGCAGCTGAGTCCACAGAAGGAATGGGGGTGTGGGAAGCATCTCAGGAGGGACCCTCCCTCATTTTTTGGACTGTGAAGGGGGTGGGGGATGTCCTTTCAGCTGGCAAGATTCTGTTGATGTAACCTTACCATAAAGTTGGAGCTAGTACTTCTGGGTGTGCTTCCTGCCCGGCGTGCCTCGCAGGGCTGATGCTCTGCTCCTAGTCCAGTCCAGTCCAGTCCCCTCCCCACCACCCTGCACTGGCTCACACAGCAGCAGATAAACCAAAGTGAGCAAGTGATGACCCTGAAATCAACACACGTGTGTTCATCAAAGCTACCCCAGATCCCTTGGACCCTGAACACAGATGCCGCCTGGTCGTGGGGTTCCCACTTCCTTCTAGCCACATCAACAGCAAAGGCCCAAGAGCAGATCATAAAACACTTATGTTCCCTACTTTTTGGGGACCAGCTGAGGGCTACGGTATTCTCATTTTCTTATTTTTTGAAGCCTGGAATCTGACTGGGCACCAAAGCAGAGCCCAGTCTTAATGCTCTGGGCCTCCAGTCCTCTCATCCTCTGGCTGGGCAACCACCGTGCTGGGCAGGGTGGGGCAAGGTCAGTGATCCTTTTTCTTCAAGCAGGCTTAGGACTTCTCCAGTCAGGGAGCAGACCACCAGCAGGTGGCCAGCCCAGCAGCCCTCCCTGCTATGTTTCTCAGATCCAACCAAGAAGAGGTTCTAATGGTGTGGATTTTGGAAAGATCTGGAAAGCCAACCAGGCCAGAGAGGGGATGTACAAGCAACAGTGCATGCACGCAGAACTAGTTGGTCGAGTTGTCAGAAGCTCTCCTGAGACACAGCTGCCAGCCATTTAATTTCCTGCTGCTTTACTCACAGCCCAGACATGCAGTAAAATAATTTGCATCTGCATCAGCTGAACCCAATTGGCCTCCTGCAGCTGCAGGACTGGCACTGCCATGTCAGGGAGAGAGACAGTGCCAGATGAGAAGAATCGGTGCCCCCTTGATTGCTCCAGGACTGCAAAACTCTCTTGGGAAAGGGTTCTTTGGAGACCAGCTGCAGAAGCACAGGCACCATCCATACCACCCAACCCTGCCCCAGTGTAGCTGGGTGGGAAGGACCAGGGAAGCTGCTGGTTAAAGTTGCAGGGTTCCACCAACCTCAGAAGACAACCCTGGTGGATTGTGCCAAGGCCCGTCTGTCCAGTGGGTTTTTCACAGTGGCCAGCCAGGGCCTCTCAAGAGCTTGCAAACAGCTGGAGACCTTCTTCTATTAAATCATTTTCCTGCAGCTGGTATTTGGGGGCTTCACTGGATGCTGCATCAGCCTACCTGGACTCAAGTCTGTGAAAGCTTCCGCCGTAAACCAAGGCACCCGACTTTAAAGTCCACCAGTGTTCAAAAGGCTGGTGGCTTCCCCGATGCTCTGAGAAAGAACTATTTGAGGAAGCAGGCCACCCTAGCAACCCCCTGTAGACCAGAAGAGAGGTGAGCTCAGAAGGGGAGAAGTGACCCCTGAGGAGCCAAGGCAACTTCCTCTTCTGCTGATCTGGAAGAAACCCTTGGAATGGCTGCTTCAGCTGGCCGGTCTCTGACCTAGAGCAGCCCAACAATCCACCCTCTCAGGCATCTCCTTGTGCCCTGGTCCTGCTGCTAGGCCCCCCGGGGGCGGCATCGAGGAAGCTGAGCTTGTGGGTTATACTCCTGAAGTGCCAGGGGACAATGGACCTGTGTGAATCCCCCAGTGGCTTGTGGCTTCACCTCATTATTTCAGCCCAGAAGCCTACTGGCAGCCACAGCATTTGTACCACCTGGAACTTCCGAATCATTCTCAAAGACAGCCCTTGTGAGGTTGACACAACATGATAAAGGCCTGAGTCACCGTTGCCAAAGCCAAGCAGGTAAGGCCACAGCTTGCCCACCAGCCACAGCTGGGCAAAGGCCCTCCTTGCTATGGCTTCCCTCTGCTGTTCAGGTAGGATTTGTAAACTGTGGACCAGCTTCTTCCAGAGAGCCCACCCATAGCTAAAGCTCTCAGAACCGCCACGTTTCTGGACAACTTCTGGCTTGCTGGTTTAAGATTAAGCTTGTTTCACTCTTCTAGACCCCTTTAGCCTCCAAGTATGTGAGGACTGCCTCAGCATCCCTGGTTCAGGCACCCCAGACAGCAAACTAGCAAATACACTCCCCTCATCCTGACTAAGCAAGAACCATGCCGAGACAAGGAAGAAGTCTCTAGTGTTTTATTACTGCTATTGAAGACAGAAAATCCTACCAAACTGAAGAAGCGTGGGAAAACCCAGACAGATAAACCCCAAAAGTCAAGGCAGGTCTGTTCTGGGTTTCTTTGAAAGACAGCTGAAAGTCTCTAAACTATGCATGCATTTTCCCCACTGGATAGGGGCCCCCTCCTGCTCACCATCAGTGCTCATGACACCCTAGTAGCTTCATTTGGATGTTTATCAAGGGGAGGACTGAGCCCTGGGGTACCCCATGCCGGAATACCGGTGGCTAGACCATTCCCAACTGGAACTGCCCACTGGCACAGGAAAGAAGCCCTGCCAAACCGCCTCCCCCTCAGCCTGGAGCTTTTAGTCACTGCTGTGCTGAAACTGCAAGGGCACATCCTCATCACTGCCAACCAGGCTTCGGCGATGCAGGCCAGGTCCACTTGTTCCTCCACATGATGTCACAGCTATATTTCAGGCAGACCTGGTATTTCCAAGCAACAGCCTGAGGCCCAGGCTAGAACAGCTGGATTCCGGGCCTCTGGGCAGAGATGAGCAAAGAGGGGACCTGCCCCAGCAGAGGCCTTCGCCCAGTGTGACTCTTCCTCAAGGGTGCTTGGTGGAATGGAAGTGGGAAGCAGGTGTGCAAACTGGCATGGGGTGGCTGGGGCCTGGGACACCACAGTCCCAGCGAAGGAGCCACCCTGAGAGGAGGCTGGCTTCTGCAAGCACTCAGCTGCCCCCAACTCCAGCCACCAACAAATCAAATCCACACCAACTCAGGTCCCCTCCGGTGCAGCCACATCAAGGCTCAAACCACCCCACCCTTGATAAAACCTCCCAGCTTTTCGGCACTGAGAACTTCTGTGCTGGGTCCCACAAAGACCCCCCTCACACTAATTTCCACAGGTTAATTGTTCAAAATGGAAATACATGCAATGGGGGATCCTGCAACTACAGACTGCTGACCAATGGAGGCTCTCCGAGCCACGGGTTCTAAACAAGCAGTGGTGGGTCCAGAAGTCAAGTCTGCCAACATGGCTCTTTCAGCGTACCGCCCAAACAGCAGCAGCTATGGGAAATGGCCCGCCTCCAAGAGGAGGAAGGTCTCATCACCCGATGGCACAAGGAACAGCTGGGGCAAAACTGGCCCTTGCTGGACCCACTGCTGCCACTCCTCCCCTTCAACAGCCGAGTCGCTTCAACCTTCTCTATCAGATTCCCTGTGTCCAGAGAGGCCTTGGACCCTTAACGTGATTCACGGCTTGTTACATGGGCCTCCACAAGAGGGTGCAAATGGCAAAATGGGCGTCATTGCACAAAACCTGGAGGTTGGCTTTAGATGCCTCACCAGAGCTACACTGACATCCTTTTGACGCCCTCTCGGTTGGCTGCGTGGCTCCTGGGGAGTTTATTCCAAGGACGCACAACAGCCCATTTGTGGGCAGAACCACCACCCGCACTGGAGCCTGCCTCGTCCTGCCTGCGGGCATCATCCCTGGGGAGGGTGGTCTTCTTGGCCCATGAGAGGAGCAGAGTGGCCGGACAAGGAGCACTTGGCCTGTTCCATGGCCCTGAGGGCCCCTTTGCTGACCCCTGGGGCAGCTTCTACCAGCTCTTCTGAGACCAGGAAAGATGGTCCGAGCACGAGCAGCGGGTGACCCTTGGCTGGCGCCCTCTCTGCTCCCGTTGTGCTTACCCTCCCGACTGACTCCCTGGGCTCAGCCAAAGAAGCAGACGCAGGCAGAGGATGGGCACGCCTTAAATTTTATTGCGAAGGGTTAGGGAAGTGAGAGAAGCCGCCTGGGGCATGTGCTCCATGCCCCCCCTCCCCTTCTCCTCTTGGTTATGGGGGCGATTTCTAGGTCAGTAGGCCACTGCTAGCCAGCGAGCCCCATCCAGCCACCCACCCGCCCAAGGAGAGCCTGTTGCAGAGGCAGCTCCAGCCAGGAGTCCCAGACCGGGCCAGCTGTCAAGAGTCTGAATCGAGGCTCCTGATGCCAGCAGAGCGCACAGATCCGTCGATCAGAAGGGATGGTGGCTTGGATCCTCTCCTCTAGATGCATCCTGAACACAAAGCCCAGCGGCCTCCTTCCCAGGCCAAGACTGTCCCACCAACAGGCAGGGGACACTGACTGCACGGGCCTTTCTGCCCAACGCACCCCCCAGGCCAAGGCCCAGACACTGAGTGCAATTCCAGGTGAGGGCTTCCTCCCAGGGAGGAAATGGCACCCAGCACCCTGGCCAGACTGGCCTGGGCTGCTGGACTGTTTCCTGGGATGCCACGAGGTCTCCTTGCGTGCCTCAGGTCTCAGGTCTCCTTGCGTGCACCTGCCGCTGCCCCCAAGTCCGATGTGCAGCGCCCCCCCCGCCCCCTGAGCAGCAGCTACTCCGCCGGGATAGGCGTGTTGCAGTTGCCGTGGTAGATCCGGACGTGGCCGTCACACCGGAAGTACTGCTCGAAGACATCGGCGTAGCCGTGGTCGCGCCACCAGGAACAGAGCTGGCGGTTCCAGGTACAGTCCAAGACGTGGAACAACTCGGGGTGCTCCATGCCCACAAGGGTGAAGAAGTCCTGGTCGCCCAGGTGGCCCCTGAAGTGGAACTTGCTGGCCAGCCGCTGCACCACTGCCGGTTCCAGCAGATGGTTGTAAAGCGCTGACTGGCGCATGGCCTCCAGGTCCAGCAGCAGCACCCCACTGTTGAACCCAGACAGCCCATCAGGAGGCGGCTCTCCCACCCTGGTCCCGGGATGCTCCTGCCGATACTGCCAGAGGACGTGCCTGGGGGGGAAGAGGCCAGGAAGGGACATGACTGCCTAGGCCTGGGCCTGGGCAGCAAAGAAATGAAAGCCGAGGGTGGGTGAGGGGAGGCAGAAACATCAGGGTGCCAGGAGGAGCCATTCCTGAGGTTGGAGCCCTCGGGTGCAACAGGCCAAGGAAGTGGCCGGCGCCTGGAGACGGACTTGCTGCCCGGCCTTCTCCAGCTGCCCACTTGTGAAGCCACGTCCTTGTTTTGCCCATTCCATCCAACATCTCTCCCCAGGTCTGTAGGAAAACTTCATGCAACAGCTTGCCAGGGGACAAACACCTTCTGGCTGCAGATGGTATCATGCCCACAGCGAGGGCAAACCCAGTCTGGGGGAGCTCCAGTAAGAAGAGAGACAGGAGGCCCATGGGAGCCTTTGGGTCAGCCCCAAAAGTCCACTTCACAGTAACACCAGTTTTCTCATGGGTTTAAGCAGCACCATCCCTGTGCCCCTCAGCAATGGGCACAGAACAGCATGGAGCCTCTGACCCTAAAGATAACATATTGCCATGAGGACCAGGAGACTTTAATGGCCTTCCTTCCAAGATGCCAAGGAACCAAGGCTCTTTCTCTGGCTGCCCACCCCCTTCCATCCCACCCAGCCCCAGCCGTGCCTTGCAGGTGGTGTGATGGGTCATTTGAGCATGCAGTGATTACGATGGGCACAAATCCGCCTCTGTGAGAAACGGGGCCAGCAAAGGCTTTCCCTCAAGGTCCCAGCAGGACCTTGCTCAGCCTGGGAAGGCAAGCAATTGAAAGCCAGGGCTGCCACACTGCCTGGATTTCCCTTAGGTAGCTGACCTTCCATGTCCCGAGAGCCACCTGCAGCCGGAGAGCCTCATAGTCCAGCCACCTGTTCCCCATGCCATTGCATGGCCTGAAGCCATGCAGGGGGTGGCTCTTCACCCAGCCTTCCTGCAGGGCTGCGAGGCGACCTTGAGTTGTCCAGGCAGGGGAGCACCCAATGATCCCGTGCCTCCACCCACGCCCAAGCAAGCCCTCCCACAGCCCCACCTGTGGCTGTCACACACACCCTTTGACTGCACCATGTGACCACAGGGCCTCCTGCCCAGTGGGCTTCGTCCAGCATCCAGCACCCAAGGAGCTTGCTCAGCACCATGGCTGGCTGGGCCCAGCACGCTCTTCTCTCCCGGTGGCCCAACAGGGAGGGGCCGAGGGAGCTGCACAGCATCGGGCATCACTACTTACCGATAGACTGGCTGCATTTCTCGGGCAATGCCGATAACGGCTCCTTCAGGGAAATTGTCAAATTCCTGAAACAGTTCCCGGATATTGGCCCGGTACTCCACATCCAGGTCCACTTGTATGATCCGCGAAATCTCTGGAAGGGCAAAGCAGAGACAGGTTGGCAAGGCAGGGGCCTCTGCTGCAATTGGCGCCCCCAGCAGCTAAGCAGCAGGGCCCTCCAGCAAGCTGGGTCAGGAAGGGAGGGGTCCGAATGGATGGCAGCTCAGCCAGGCCAGGACTTCTGGGAGTGGCCACCTAAGGATGGCTGGGAGTGTCCGTTGGGTTGACGGATCTGGGATCCAAACAGACACCTGGGCTTTCTGGGGAGGGGGCTCGCCTTTCCTCTGCAGGCCCTCAGGCTCCTTGGAGGGACAAGACCCAAAGGCCCGTCCCGCCTGGAGCCAAGCCTCATGGCTGCTTCAGCCCCTTTGGCAGCAGTTATTTTCCCCACCTGCAGAACCCCAGAAAAGCCTGAGCTGAAGCCAAAGCTCTGTGGAAAGAGGAAACGCTATGGATCTGGACCTTCACCAATCCTAAATGTCCCATATGCCAAGGTGTGGCCTGAAGGGGGCAAGACAGGATCCGTAGTCCTTCATCCAACCACCCCTGTCCCAGCTACCCTCCACCTGGAGGAAGGACTGGTGAGGTAGGAAACATGGTGTTAGGTCAGGCAGGTGAATTATTCCCCTCCCCAAATGCATTTTCCCAGGGAAAATGAACGGTCAGCTCCGCCATCAAACACTTAAGAGAAAAGGATGCGGATTCAGGTACAGGAGGATGGTAAGAGTGCTGGGAAATAAGGACACTTGACAACACTTAGAGAACAGCATCACAACAACAGACACAATCTTAGACCCCCTTGTTCAACTCAAGGAGCCATGGTATTCATGCACCCATTGCCCCACTGTTCTGTCCTTGTTCAAACACCTTCCAATCAATTAAACGTGATGCTGAATAAATGTGTACTATCATTTGCAGACCACGGAACAACGGACTGGTTTAAGATTGGGAAAGGAGTGCGGCAGGATTGTATACTCTCACCCTACCTATTCAACTTGTATGCAGAACACATCATGCGACGTGCTGGGCTGGATGAATCCAAGGCTGGGGTTAAATCGCTGGAAGAAACATTAACAATCTCAGATATGCAGATGATACCACTTTGATGGCTGAAAACGAAGAAGAACTGAGGAGCCTTATGATGAAGGTGAAAGAAGAAAGTGCAAAAGCTGGCTTGCAGCTAAACCTCAAAAAAAACAAGATTATGGCAACCAACTTGATTGATAACTGGCAAATAGAGGAAGAAAATGTAGGAGTGACAGACTTTGTATTTCTAGGTGTGAAGATTACTGCAGATGCTGACTGCACTCAGGAAATCAGAAGACGCTTAATCCTTGGGAGAAGAGCAATGACAAATCTCGATAAAATAGTTAAGAGCAGAGACATCACACTGACAACAAAGGTCCGCATAGTCAAAGCAATGGTGTTCCCCGTAGTAACCTATGGCTGCGAGAGCTGGACCATAAGGAAGGCTGAGAGAAGGAAGATAGATGCTTTTGAACTGTGGTGTTGGAGGAAAATTCTGAGAGTACCTTGGACTGCAAGAAGATCAAACCAGTCCCTACTCCAGGAAATAAAGCCAGACTGCTCACTTGAGGGAATGATATTAAAGGCAAAACTGAAATACTTTGGCCACATAATGAGAAGACAGGACACCCTGGAGAAGATGCTGATGCTAGGGAGAGTGGAAGGCAAAAGGAAGAGGGGCCGACCAAGGGCAAGATGGATAGATGACATTCTAGAGGTGACAGACTCGACCTTGGAGGAGCTGGGGGTGGTGATGACCGACAGGAAGCTCTGGTGTGGGCTGGTCCATGAAGTCACGAAGAGTCGGAAGCGACTGAACAAATAAACAACAACAAAATCATTTGCAGTGGATAAAGGAGGGTCTGTATAAAGGGGCGGTGCATCCCCACCCTGTTTAGGCTTGTTCTTTTGCCTCCAGTACCATAACAGACCAGCCTGTGCTTCTATGGAATTGTGTGCTGGTCTCCAGTTCTACACAACATTCTCCTATCCCAGGCAGTAGGCTCATCTGGGCTTAGACTGAGAATGGGAGGGAGGGAGGAAGGGAGAGAGGGGCAAAGGCGGTTGCTGGCTGCTGGATGCCCTCTGCTCTGCCCTGATGGGCTAGAGATTCTGCTCTTCCTTACCCTCCTCTTGGCATAGCCTCCACCCGCTGGATTGGTCTGAAGCCTGACTACCGGCATTCAACCCTTTTGGAGACTGGCCTGGCGCCTGCCTTGTTCTCCCGTTTTCCTTCTCCTGCCTCTGAAAAGGGTGGGGTGGAGCAAGCCCAGTGCTGGGGCTTTTCCCCTGCCTTTCAAGGCTTTACCAGCCCTTGTGCAATGCCCAGAAGAGCAACAAAGAGGCCCTTCAATGGCTAACAGGGCGTCAAACTCCCAAGTAATGCTGCCTCCCTCCCCAGGGGCCAACCCCAGCGCAGGGACGGGCACATCCGCACTTCACTGTGCTGTCGGCTCTTGGCCAGGACCCCCCAGAAAGCCCTGCATGCCAGTGAAGCAGGGGGCCGGAAGCCCACTCCTCATTCTAGGACCGCAACAGGGTCAGGGGGACTGCTGATCCGGGAAGCCGCTCTCTGCCAAGGATGCAGCAGCTCCACCTTTCACTCGGTGACGAAGCTCAGCTTTGGGGAGATAAAGACTCAGGTGGGAGATCTAGACCTAGGAGCTTAAGCTTTACAATTTGTTAGTTCAAAAAGGTGCCCCTGGACTCCTCCCGATTTTGGACTACCGCAGATTACCACAGCTCTCCTCCTATGAAGGAGCCCAAAGGCAGCGACCCTCTCTGCACTGGCCAAGGAATGCTGCAGGCAGACGATGGGCACTGAGCCCCCCCCCCCCACTCACCTTTGGGCATGATGTGGTGCATGGCAACAGAGAGGAAGAAAATAGAGTCGCTGTAGTAGCTGCCGGCCCCTGCGCTGAAAAGCTTCTGCATTGCCTCCACGGTGGGAAGCAGCCTCTGGGCCAGCACTTCCACGTCATGGAAGACCACCTGCAGGGAAGAGTGACTGTCAGGGTGGGGGGGCTGCGGGCTGCTCCCCCCAACGGGGCGAGAGAAGGCAAGGCCCCCAAAGGAACGGTTCACAGCCACGGCGGGGCTTCAATTTTTGCAGCGCTGCCAGTGTTACACGTTTCAAAGTGGCTCGCCTCAGTTAGAATACAAGCAGCAGCAGACTGAAAGGGGAAGAAATAGCTAAAGAGGAAGTAAAACTAAAAAAAAAAACCAAAACGTTTGCCCTCTGTCTGGAGGGAAGCCTTGGCTGCTGCGGTTAATCTTCACATGATGTGAATTGCAGAGGGAGGGAGGCCTGGCATCCCAGGTGGCCCTCCGTTGTGCCCAGGACGTGCAGCACTGCTCCTCAGTACTTCTGGTCCCAAGCCCCCCAGCCCCCCCCCCCACCAAAGTCGAACCGTGAGCTGAGCTAAGCTGCTAACTGACCATAGCAGGACACCCCTGGCCAGGGGCAGCTTCTGGGCCAAGCCAAGAGGGTATTACTGTAGACCAAACGTGAACACAAAGTTCTGCAAACCAAACCGTGGCTAAACTATTCCCCGCCAGGGAAAAAGTGTGCTTGGCCCAGCAGCGTCCCAGGGTGGGCTCCTGTTCTTCGGAAGGCCTGCAGCTCCGCTCGAGGCAGGCAACCCCCCCTCCCCCCGCCCCTCCAAGACCGGGGACTAGCCTGGTCTTTGTTCGGGTTCGCGGACAGTTGACCAGCTCTCATCTGCGGACCGCAGCACTCAGCCCTCCTGGGCGGACAAGGGGCCCGTGGTAGAGGGGCAGGGCTTGCCTGTGCTCACCCAGCCCAACCCCCACCCCCAGAACCACCCCACACGGCTTCATATCGCGGGAGCGGGGACAAAACCGGGCCGGGGGCGGTCCCCAGAAAAGGAGCCGGGCCGGAGGCCAGCTCCCCAGAGACGCCGCTCTGAGACCGTCCCCTGAGTGGCGGAGCCACAGTTCAGAGCGAGCCCGGGTCAGGGACGCGGCCCCAGAGGAGACGACGGGCTAGCGAGTCGAAGCCAGGGAGGTTGCGAGGCGCCTCCCTTTCGCTCTTCGGAACCAGGGCGAACCCAGCCGGCGCTGCCTCTGGAGGGGGCCAGAAACACCCGGGGGCGGAGGGGAAGGAAAGGCACTTCGCTTTAGCCAGTGGACCCTCCAGACGCCTCGAGGATCCCCTCGCCCGGGGGCAGGGCAGGAGGAGGAGTTCCCCCCTGCGCTCGCGGTGCCGCCACAGGGCCGGCCGGGTGGGGGGCGCGCTCGGCCGCCGGTGCCAGGCCGGTTCCCGCGGCCCCCGCTCGCCTCTCGCCCGCTCACCTTGTACCTGAAGGCGGCGCGGCGGAGCGCGTCGTGGAAGAGCAGCTTGGCCGGGGCCCGGCTGGGCGCGTCGCAGAGCAGGTGGAGAGCGAGCGCCTGCTGCGGGCCCAGCTTGCCGAAGCGCACCAGCGAGCGCAGCGCCGCCGCCGCCTTGGCCCGCAGAGCCTCGTTGCGCTCCGCCTTGGCCAGCACCACCAGCATGTGCAGCTCCGCCTCGCCCTCCGGCGCTTGCCGCAGCAGCTCCTCGCCCGCCTTGGCCTTGCTTTCCGCCCCCGGCCCGGGGGGCGGCGGGGGCGAGGCGGGCTCCCCCGCACCCGAGCCCGAGCCCGTGTAGTAGAGGGCGCACGCCAGGGCCATCGCCGCCGCCGCCGCCAGGGCGCACGGCTGAGGGCGCACCACCGCCGCCGCCAGACGACGTGCCATGGCCGCCGCCAGCAGCAGCAGCAGCAGCAGCAGCAGCGCCCGCCTCCCCCGGCCCGGCGGAGGCGGGGCCAGCCGAGCCCCACCCACCTCTCGCGAATTGGGGAAGGCCGGGCGGCGGAGCCCCCGGGCCCGGCAGTCCTTCGATCGCTCCGCCGGGCTCCCTCGCCGTAGCTGCAAGAAGGGAGCGGGCGGGATCCGCTGGCCGGACCGGACGCTGTTGTGAACGCGGGTTTGCGGGCCCGGTCGCCCAATAAGGGCTCCCGGCTGGGGGCAGGGACGGGAGAGCCCACGAAGTCCGGGCTGGGAAGACCCATCATCCAGGGCGGGCGGGCAACCTCTCCCCTGCCGCCGCCAGACCGCGCCCAGAGCAGACTGGAGACGATCCGCTGCCGCCCTCTCTACCCTGCCCTCTTTTACATTTACTGCTTTTAAGCTCCAACAGAAGAGAAGGACGATAACCCAGTACAGTAACAGATAATGACTAAAAGTTAATAGAATAATTTTACAACGGAACGCAAGATTTAAACACGGAACCATCTTGATCATCTTCCCCCCAGTTGGTAACGCATCAAGTCCCAAGTGGGCCGCGTGAGCCTGCTTTCCGGTCCCACTCCCGCCTCTCCAGGGGCGCAAAACGTCTTCTCGGCAGCCTGCCTTGTCTCCGAGGAGCGACGGTTCCCTGCGGGGCCGGCTGCGCACCCTCCGGCGACCGGGGAAGGCAGGCGGACGCCTTGTCAATCCAGCGCCTCCCAGCCCAGCCTCCTGAACTGCCTTCAGGAGGGAGGACGCGGCAGAGAAACCCCTACAGGCAGCGGGCGGCCTGGGGGATAGCTCCAAGCCCAGCAGGCTGCAGACCACATGCCTCCCTGAGACCTGCTGATGGGGTACACAGCCAGCCTGGGGAGTTCCAGCGGGCGCAAAGGCCTGGGCTGCATCTCACCCTCATGGGGAGAAGTGCCCCAGGGCTTCACCCACCCCCCTTCTACACAGGGAAGCTGTTCCTTTCCAGACTCCTGGAGCCCCCACATCTTCATCAGGTCCCAGAGCTGCAACCAGGGGGGACAACCAGGGCATGTGCCCCAGGCGCCGTGCTGGTGGGGTGCCAAAGTGAGCGTTGAGGGGGGCACCAAAATGGGCACGGAATCCATGTTTGCCCTGGGTGACACAGACCCTAGTTGCGGTCCTGTCAGGCCCATCTGCTCTGAAAGATTTGGCAGCTCTGTGCATCTGCCAGAAGCCCCGGGCTTGAGGTAGGAAGAAGTTGCTGCAGGAGGCCACAGTGGCAGACAAGAGGATCGATTTGAAGCTACTTTCATACCCCGGAAGGGCTGACAACCAGAAGAGGCAGAGGACTGGCCCTCTCTCGCCCCAGAGGGCGGGACCAGAACCAAGGGGTTGAAGCCACAAGGAAGGAGGATCAGGCCGCCCTGCGAAGTGCTCTCTCTCTCTGCTGGATGGCCGTTTGTCAGAGATGCACTAGTGGGCCCTGCTTGAGCAGGGAGTTGGACTAGACAACCCCAAGTGTCCCTTCCAACTCTAGGACACTGGGCATGTCCTGTGGCAAGGACCTGAAGTGGCAGGACTTGCTAGGAAAGCTGCTGCCCCCCTTTCTCATAGAGACTCGCTCGCCCCCCCCTTTAGCCACCCTCCCCCAGTTGCTTATAGATCGGTCTCTGGGGAGCAGCCTCTGAAGGGCTCCCACCCCCATCCCACCCCGATCGTGTTGCTTGCGCTCCTCTGGCTGGCCCAACCGCAAAGCAAGTACAGGCATGCAGTTAAAGCAGATTTATGTATAAAAAGGGGGGATGGGGTACATGGGGGGCCGAGGTCTTATTCTTTCCCGCTCTAGGACCTTTCAAGGCTCCTGCGTATCAGGTGGCTGGAAACGATTCAACTTTTCTGGGTTATTGGACGCCATCTGGGAGAAGTCCCGAAATATGTCCTGGTAAGTTTCATCTCCTGCGAAAGAAGGGGACACGTGACACTGGAGAGAGGCCTCCTCCTCCCGTGAAGGGTCCCAGCCAGCCTGCCCTGGGAGCTGGTCTGTCCAGCCACACAGCTGTGCCCCATGCAGCCCCCTTCCCATCCAGGCCACTGGGGAGGTTTCTGCAGCCCCCACAGCTGACTCTCCATTCCAGGCAATTCTGCACTTGCCGCATGGCCTCAGCAGGAACCCTGCATTTTCCCATCTGGGATGCTGGGTGCTGCAGCACCCACACTGCAGGGCTGGAGATTAGACACCCACTCTGGCAAATCCCAGCCTGTGTGCAGAACAGGAGCAGCCACCACCACAAAGCGAGAGGTAGCTTCCCATGGGTTGTGGCCTGAGAGCTGTGGATCACCCCACGCCCACCACTGACTGACATTTTCAAATGCTCCCACTGAAGAGTGTGGCCTTTCTCCTGGCAGGGCTGCTGGGCCCTCTTTGAATTCAGGGTGCTCCCTCCTTCACACACCCCAAAGCAGCGGGGAGAAAGTGGGGTTGGCAATGCCAAATCTCTGCGGGGAGCCGGGATTGGGTCCCGTGGCACGGAAGCAAGGCATGCTGTCGCTTCACAAAGAGTGGCCTCTCTCACCCTGAGCAGCCAATGGGGGCTGGGAAAGCAGCTCGCACCCCACAGCAGACTCCACCTGGGGGGAGAGCCACATGGAGGAAAGCCCAGAGTTGGGAAGAGGAGAAGAGGATGAGGAGGAGGGGAGCCGCGCCTGGCCCTGCTGCTGGGTTCCAGAAGAGGTGGCACAGTCCCCAGAAGACCACCGGGTGGCAGGGACAGGATGGTGGAGGGGGGAGAGAGAGGTGCAGCTGGACGGTGGCCCTGATGGCTGGCCAGGGGACTCCCTCCTATCCAGGTGCGAGCTGGCAGCCCCTCTGTCTGGGAGTTTGGATGTTCGCAGCTCCCAGCAGGGCCGAGCCTCCAGGGCCCTCCCAACTCTAAGACTCTGCCCAGCAAGGTGCTGCCCAGGCGCCAAGGGAAGAGGTTGTGGCAGACCCAGCCCACGACACTCTATCCCCTCAACTGGGGCATGAGCATGCCAAGCAAGACACATGGGGTCCACAGGCAGGGCAGTGCCTTCCAGGGCGCCTCCCCACTCTGCCGCTTGACCTTCAGGCCAGAAGACTGCTCCCTCCTTGAAGCTGCTCCTTGCCAGCCAGCAGGAAGGCTGCTCAGGAAGCCGTGGCCTGATGGCTCCAGCAGCAGGCCCATTCCAGGGAAGGCAGGTGGGAATCCCCAGCCTATTTTTCAGGGTGGCTGTGAGCTAGGACCCCGCTAGCCAACCACCCCTCCTGGCAGGATAGGCTGCAAGAGTGCCACCCAGCGGAGGATGCCAGGGAGGGGAAAGGGTTCTAATCCAGGGGGGCTGTTCAAAGAACAGGAGCGAATCCCCTGCTTTCCCCTGGCTGAGAGGAAGCCCCCCCTGCCCCCTCCCACAAGCATGGGAACTGGGGCTGGGGGGAGCACGACGCAGCATTCCTTCCAGCAGGCCCTTCTGAGGGCTGGAAGTGAGCAGCTCAGCACAGAAGTGGGAGTGGGCCCCGTGCCCCACAGCCCAGGAAGTCTGCTGTGGCGGTGCTGGCTGCAGAGCCAGGCCAGGGGTGGGGCTCTTGGGAGCCCGAGGGCGAGTTCAGCCAACTGGTGGGGGGGGGGACAGATGGCCCACGGGAGCCGGTCTTGCTCCCTGTGCCCCCCCTCCAACTTTGTGTCAACCAGAAATCGAGGCTTGCTGGGGGCCAGGGGCCTGGTGTCCCCGGTCTGGCTTGGGAACCAGGATCACGGAAAGCAGCCTGGAGCATCTCCCACTGATCAGGAAGCCCCCGACCCCAGCTGTCATCCGGAGGGTCCTCCTGAGCCCTGAAAACACTACGCCTCATCTAGCTGCCTGCGGAGAGACTCCCGAATGCCCCTCCCATGCTGCATCTCCGCAGGGCTCTCTGCAGGCAGACCTGGCTGGCCGTAGAGGCCTTCCGACTCCCGCATCTCTTCGTTCATCCTGGCTAAGCGCAACCTGCACAGAAGGAGAAAGGACACTCACTCCTCCTCCCTCGGCCCAGAATTCCCGACAGTCGGCTCCAGGGATCACAGCATGTGGCCCGGTGCCCTGCCCAGCCCTGGACAGACCCCTGTCTTGCTGCTCCTCACAAAAGGGCAGCAGCTGCTCTGATCAGGGCAGGGCTGGCTACCCCGAGCGGAGTTCAGGCCGTGCGCTGGGCCCCCGTCCCCCCTGCCCAGGGAACAGGAATCCTGTCCTCACAGGGTCACAATGTCAGCATTGGCTGCTTCTACGGCGACGCTCAAAGGGTCCTTCCCGTCCTCATCCTTGGCGTGCTGGTTGGCACCCCTTTTCAGGAACAAACACACCTGCCTGTTCGGGGAACCACACAGCAGTCAGTTTCTTCCAGAAAAGGGTCAGGCTTTGCCAAGAGGAATCTCGGGTGAAGGGCAGGGGATTTGGGGATCAGATGCCCTTTTTCCCCTCTGGATCTCTGAAAGGGATAGCAGTGACTCTCCTCTGCGCCCAAGTTCTGGAGGACGATCCCAGCTGAGAGGAACGAAGCCAATGGCCGCTAGTGCAGCAAATAACGGGGGCCTCAGCTGGTGCATCGGCTGCAGCAGGTGGAGGATCTGCACGTCAAAGGGCCGGCCCACATGCTGCATGGAGCCATCACAAGGCTCCTTTCCTTGGGTGACTCCACAAAGGCTTGGCACGACGTAAGAATTGGGCTAAGGGGTGACCAAGCCTGCTCCCATTTTCAAGCAGCTCAACCATTTGCCAGGACCACCATCTTCCCTCTTGCAGGGACTCCCTTGGCCACAGCCCCCGGCCCTCTCAGGAATCTCAACAAGATCACCAGACGCCTGCAGGGAAGGAAGCTGGATGGACAGCGCTATGGCTCCTGTCCCAAAGGGCCTTCCCCAGGAATCAAGCAAGACCCAAGAGGCCAGAAGACCTACCCGGTGTGTCCCAAAATGGTGGCATGGTGCAGCGGCCCTCTGCCTTGGGCATCTCTCAGGTTCACATTAGCCCCGTTTTGGAGGAGAAACTCACAAGTGACCAGGGAGCCCTGGGGAGACAGAGGGGGAGTCAGCCTAAGTGCTTGGTCAGAAGCAGGCCTTGCCCCCCCATTCCCCAAACCTGAAGGAGGCAGCCCAGTTGCAAGTCCTGTGCCCTTGGGCTCTGACTGCCAACTTAGCCAGTGGGCAGGGCAGGGCAGGGCAGGGCAGGCAAGGCAAAGCTCACCCCACGGACTGCCTGGATCAGCGGAGTGAAGCCATTCTTCTCCTGGTTGCTCCAGTTGACACTTGCCCCCTGAGCCAGAGCTTCAGCCATCTGGGGAAGGCTCTTCTGGTAGGCTGCGTGATACAGCTGCAGCCCTGCGAAGGGCAGCTTGGAATCCTGGGAAGCTGCTGCTGCCTCCCCCCGTCCTTCTCCCGCTGGAAGAAGAGAGGCGCTGCCCGTCTTACCACTCCGCCCTCGGCCCACCCCGCATTTCCTGGGGCAGAGCAGCAGCTTCCCCACCCTCGGTTTGGCTGAAGAAGGGCAAAGGGCCAGCCAGCTTTCTGCAGACAAAGCCCAACTCCCTTAAAGGCAGAGGCAGAGTGGGCTGCCGGGAATCTGCCATTCTTTAGTCTAACTGGCGTTTTCATTGCCCCAGCCCAGCCCAGCCCAGCCCAGCCCAGCCCAAGCTCCTGTCCTGTGTTCCTGCTGGCTCTCTTGGGCAACAACTGGGGGGGGGGGGGATCCCAGTGCAAGGAGAGAAGGCGGGGCGGCTAGGGCAGCACACCCAGGCGGTCCTACCTGGTTCGGGCAGGAGGCTGGCTGGGGTGGCAGCTGCCAAATGCTCTTGGCTCTCCTCCCTGCCGGGCTGAAGCCCATGGTCACTGCTTGGCACTGTTTTAGGAAAAAGCAGTCCTTGGGGGTGGCGGCAGCCCGCAGGGGTGGGACAGTTGCCCGGGCAGGCTGGCAAGCGATGGAGGTGAGGCACAGGCACTTGCCTTGGCTCACCAACCCCAGGAGTGAGTGAGCCGGGCCAGAAGGGCACCTGGAGACGCCTTGACACCGGCTCTTCCTCCACGCTCTTCCACAAGGTACAGCGCATGACTGAAGCCAACGCTGGAAGTCGCCAAGAAGCACGAGGCAGCCAGGGATGGCCACGCACACAGCGCATCAGAGGAACGCACCCAGAGCATACTTACCACTACACAGATTTGAGGCGGCATCAGAGCAGAAGAGCAAATCTAGCGCATTGGGACGGAGGACAGGCTTCCTGCCTCGCTTCGCCGCCACTCGCACCAACCCCCGGGGCCGTGCAAGTCAGCAAAGCCCAGCGCGGGAGAGGGCAGAAAGGGGAGCAGAGCCATTCCGGGGACAAGAGAGGGGGAGCTCAGCCGTTAGGACTGGCCCTCGGGGCACAGACACCGCCGCTCGCCGCCTCCACACCATGGCTTGTCCCAGGCTTCAGAAGGCGAGAAGTGGGAGCTGGGGTGCATCTGCATCTCCCGGGGTGCCGAGACAGGGATCCCTCCACCCTCTTTCCCTTGCAAGGAACAGCTAAACGCCTCAGCCCTCTAAGCACCATCACAGAGCCCCATTTCCTTCTTGGAGAATGGGAGACTGACAGAGCAGAGCCGAGAGAGAGCAGGAGAGGAGGACGCGGAGGAAGAAGACCTGGCTGCTCTGCCCGAGCGAGATAGCGAGAACGTCCCGTTTCCGAGCTCAGCCCCCAGCCTGTGTACCTTTAGGAGCAGCCGCCGCGTTTCCAGGGCTCCCTCGCTTCTTGCCCTCTTGGCTGGGGGTCAGGGCTTGCTTTCCTCCTGGGTCAGCAGGGGACACAAACTGCCGGTCCACATACTTTGCTCTGATGTAGTCTTCCTTTTCCTGTCTGCGTACAGAAAACAAGCCAGATTAGCTCGCATCATGCAGGCACAGCATCACAGAGCTCCCAGCAGCAGACCCTGGTGAGCCAGCGACCACCCCCCCAGCACTCGCAACTGGCTGGGCTGGCTTCAGGGGTTCCCTTCTCTGCAACTGGCTGGAATCTAAGCGTCCTGCATCTTGCCGCAAAGCAACAAAGGGCAGTGGAGGTGCACCTCTGCCCCAGTACCCACAAGCAGCAAGCCAGCATCAGGACGACTCATGTTCTGTCTTCTATACTGGTAGAGCCCCCTCCTCACAAAAGGCCCTGATACTTGGCTCTGTACAAAAAACACACGGCAGTTCCTCCCTGCCCTGGTGAGGAGAGCTGGAGGAAAAAGGAATCTTGCACAAGCTGGGAGGGAATGTGTCAAAGGGTGCAATATCCAGAAAATGGCCATGCCAAGCATAGAACGTGCTCAGAAAAATGGGAATCCCAGAACATCTCATGAGAAACCTATATACAAATGAGGAAGCCACAGTATGGGCAGAACATGGTGAAAGAGACTGGCTCCAGGCTGGCAAAGACGAGGCTGCATACTCTCCCTTTATTTATTCAACCTATATGCTGAATATATATTAAGGGAAGCTAGATTGGAAGAGGACAAACATGGCTTTAAAACTGCAGGAAGAAACATCAATAACCTGTGCTGTGCTGATGACCCTACTCTAATAGCTGAAAATGCAAAGGATCTGCAAACTCTAAAAAGTCAAGGAGCATAGTAAAAAATGGGAATAGAATTAAATATAGAAAGACCGAACTATTAACAACAGATACAACAACCTGCCTTATCATTAACAGTGAAGATACTGACATGGTAAATAGCCTCTGCCTTTTAGAATCAACCATGAACAGCCAAGGAACAAACAGTCAAGAAATACACTGCAGACTAGCACTTGATAGAGAAGCCACGAAGGCCTTGGAGAAGATATTCAGATGACAGGATGTGTCTGCATCTACAAAGATCAAAATTGTGCAAGCCATGGCGTTTCCTGTGACCCTCTATAGGAGTGAAACGTGGACTTTGAAGGAGCAGGGTAGAAAGTGTATTGATGCTTTTGAACTCGGTGCTGAAGAAGACTCCTGAGCTGGACAGGCAGGTAAACAAACAAATGGACCATCAAACCAACCAACCCAGAGTTCTCACTTGAGGCACAGATGACCAGGCTCAAATTATCCTACTTTGGACACATTATGCAAAGACCCAGCTCTCTGGGAAAGTCTCGAATTCTAGGAAAAGTGGAAGGAAAGAAGAGGAGGACGACCAGCAGCAAGGTGGATGGACTCAGTTATGGTGGCAATGTTGAAAGATCTGAAGGACCAGGTCAGGGACAAATATCCTGGAAAAGGTCTATGTGGTCACTAACAGTCAACACCAACTTGATGGCACATAATCAATCAGCTCAATGTCTCTATTATGCAAGGTCTTCAAGATTATTAAACAGTGTGTTTGTGAGCACTTGGGTAGGAATGCAACAATTAACAAAGCCAGTATGGTTTATCATGCCAGACCAATCTTAATTTTCTTCTTTGACAGGGTTACTAGCTTAGTAGATCAGGGGAATGCCACAGAAATAGTATACTTTGACTTCAGCAAAGCAGAAGACTTTTTGTCTCTCATAATAGTCTTATTTAAAAAATGATAAAATATGAACTAGATGATATAACTACTAGATGGATTCCCAATTGGTTGAATGACCACATCCACAGAGTGCTCATAAATGGCTTTCCATCAATGTGGAGGGAAATATCAAGTAGGGTGCCTATGGTTCTGATTTGGGCCCCATGTAGATTGTTCAACATTTTTTTATTATTGATGACCTGGATGGAGAGGTTTAGGAGATGGTTATCCAATTTGTGGAGGATGCAAAACTAGGAGGGGCTAACATTATAGTGTTGTCAATGAGTGCAACAGGTTGCTTTATGAAGTGGTACATTTCCCTTCCCTGGAGGTCTCCAACCAGGCTGAATAGCCATCTGTCTGAAGCAGGTCTTGCACCAAGCAGCTATTGGGCTAGGTGACCTATAAGATCCCTTCCACCTCTCCAATTCTATGGGGAATGGAGTATATAACTTAAGGGGGGACCATAAGGAACAGATGAGGGATTTGAGAGAGGGGGAAAGAAATCTTAACATGCCCACATGCAGGACAATTCCCCCCTGCACTAAGTACCTTTGGCTTCCAGGATGGGGCTTCTTGACTCCCATTTTTTCTCTGTTTGCTTCATACACCCTGTTTATGACATCGTTTCCCAACTCACACATCAGCTGCAGAGAAATCATGAAACAGCAAAGCCTAAGAGGGCCTGCTTGCACTACCACTGAGGGAGGTGGGTCAAGGCCCCCTGGCCCTTTCAGTGATGACACTGGCTCAGCCGCCTCTTCTCTCTCCAAAGGCTCTGTAAGGGCCCGGTTGCGATGCAGAGGCTCGGCCCTGGCCAGACCTCGACTGCCCCGCTCCAGCGCCCCAGATCCCAGGGTCTGGGACGTCCTCCCAGACTCACAGGGGCTCTGCCACTCCTTCCCCCTTGCCCAAAGAGAGTACCTTCAGAAGCTCCGGCTCCCACGAATCAAGGGTCAAGGACCTGACCTTGGAGAAATGGACGCCCAAGCTCCTGCAGGAGGAGGGAAGAAGAAAGGGGTGGCGGCAGCCCAGTGGTGGCTCCCTCAGAGAGTGTCAAAGGCCGCAAAGCCCAGCCCCACCTGTGAATGCCTGAGCACTCAATGCACAGCGTGACGCCGAGGTTGATGCTGGCCCACCGAGGGTCCGCCAGGCCACAGTCGCAGCACACCGCGTTGCCAGCGATGGCCTGGACCCGCTGGAGCGAGCCTTCCCCTTTCAGCGACTTCTCTTTGGGCTCCCGGCTGGTGGGGCTTCCCGTGGAGGGGGGCCGCTTTCTCTCCACCTTTGGAGGAGGCAGGAAGAGGGTGGGAGGCTGCCCTCGGCTGCCCTCCGGGCCCACGAGAACACCCCCCCAGAATTTTCTTCAGCAGGCGGCCTCCAGGTCCCAGTGGCCCGGCTCGCCTCCTCACAGGCCGGGGCTGGGTCCGGCGCTGACCGCTCATCTCCCTGCCCCTAGCAGGCCTTGGTGCCATTGCAGGCCAGCTGCCCCGGGCTGGAAGAAGGCAGCCCTCACCTCGGGCTCCGCCCCCTTCTCCCTGTAGGCACTGGCGATGCTGGTCTGCACAGCCTGGATCCACGCTTGCCGCAGTTTCTCTGAATCAGCCTGCAGGATGCAGCTTCTGTGTGAGAGAGCGGCCGCCAGGCCAGTGAGCCCTCCTGGGAACACCTGGAGCGCCTGACTTTTGGCAGCAGCCCCCCCGCCGATAATACGGGTTTAGGTGGGAAGCCAAATCCCACTTTCCAGCCTTAAAGTGACCCCCAAAAAGGAGCTCCAAATCACACTGCTGAAATTTAAGCATTCTGACAGCACAATCTTGGCATTTGGGGGTGGCATTAAGATAAAATGGGAGCAGCTTGTCTCTCTGAGCTTCCTACCCATAGCCCCCCCCAAATATGGGGGGCAGCTAAACAATGATTCTGGGTATGGGGGGACAAGAAGGACAAGTGTGGGGGGACAAGAAGGAGGCCTTGGAAGGAAGCCTGCAGAGGAACAGGCGTCCATTCCTTCTCCTAGGCAGAGGAGGCCTGGGTTCAGCTTTCTTTTAGCCAGACTGACTTTAGAAAACTATTCCCATTTTAAACCTTAGTGAAGAATAAAAAATCAGAGTATCTTTCAATAAGTTTTTAAGCTCGTTCACAGAAGGTAATGTTCTAGCAAATACATTTGCACAGTTGCTAAGCCTGGTCAGGGTTAATCTTGGTTAGGAGGATTGTTTCCTTTCTGGCTTAGCACATTTTGCAAATTCAGACTGGCCAATTTGTGATTTAATAAACTGTGCAAACCCAGGAAATGGATTAATTCAGTAACTAAGTAAAGTGCGGGCGTGGCCATGGCTGTCTACCGCGTCTTCTTCCCTTTAATTCACAAGGCGGTCAAGAGCAGCGTGGACCTGTTTCCCATCCTTCCCTGAGCACAGCACATGGCCAGGGGCCCTCGGGTCTGCTTGAGCCCCCCTGCGAGGAAGAGGCCTCCTGGCTACCCGCAGGGCCTCCAGCGCGCCCCTACGAGCAGGTCTGGGAGTCGCTCCCTTCTGCAATGAGGGGGTCAGGGGCCCTTGCCTGCAGCCGGAGCCCTCCAGATTCCCCTTACTTGGTTGGAGACACCACTTCGAAACAGAAGCGTCTTTCTATGTCCTCGCAGTGCTTCACGGTGCACAGCCGCAAGTCTTCGACAACGATGGTGGGCGCATCCTGGGGAAAGAAGGGGAGAGGGAAGCCTGACAGGTGAGCTTGTTTTCACGGTCTGGGGCTGCCTGGAGCCACACCCAGGAGGATGCTCTGAGCAGGTGACTGCACCCAAGATGCTTCTTCCTGGACAGCTGAGTTGGAGGCTCCACAGGACCCAGATGTGCCCAACTGGGCAGCCCTACATTTGGGGCCAGGTCCTCTGGGTTAGCAGGTGCAAGAGGAAGGGTCTCAGAACTGACAGTGATGGGGGGGAGGGGAGGCCCAAGGCGCCTGTGCACAGGCAGGCACAGGGGGGACTCCTCTGAGCCATGGAAGACTTGGATTTGCCACCCGATCCTGTTTGTGGGATGGGTGCCATCCACCCACCCCCGGATCCTGGGCCAGCTGGACAGCAAGCGAGGGCAGAGAGGTGCTGGGTGTTCACTGCTGTTGCAAGCCATCTGCACTCCAGAAATGGAGTGAACATATTATATCTTTAAATCAACAATGCCAGGATTATCCTTATTTTGTCATTATTTCGGAAAATAATTAAGCCAATGCAAACAGTGGCTCCAGAAGGGTCCAGCCTTCTCTGGTGGTCTCAACACCCAAAGCACTTCCCAGGTCTTCTTGCCATGAACTCCTCTGGAACTTACCCTGAATTTTTTCTGGTAGACCAGTTGGTTATTCTGGATGGAGAACCAGCGCCTGCACAAGGGAAGGCAGCAGAATCAGCACCACTCTTTTGACACTGGACACAAGCAACAGAGGCTGCATGGGCAGGGCAGTTGACGAAAGTTCTGAGGACCCGTGCAGCCTCAGCAAAGGGACTCTCCCAGCTCAGCCTGGCTCAGCAGCCCGGGGCCCCTCAGGGAAGGTTTCCAGAAAGGCTGAGGGGACACACAAACCCACAGAAAGGCTGTGCAAAGCCGCCAGAGCAAGGCCCCTCTCCTGCCTTCCCCGCTGTGCTACTCTAACAGCAAGGGAGGGGCAGAGAGTGCATGGGTCGGGCTCAGGGTCACCTTCTGGGCATCCAGGCTCCCTCGGAGGCTCCAAGGCTCCCCTCTTGACCTCTGAACTGCTTTTCAGATTCTTTTAACTTCAACCAAAAAAGGAAACTGGCTGGGTGCAAATCCCTTGGACCTTGTTTATTCCCAGCAATGCCTCTGACACCATGATGGGTGGCTGAGATTCCAAAGAGAGGAAGTGAGACCTGGAGTGGCAGAAGGTACTGGGGGGGAGTGGTGGTGGCGAAGAGTGGCTGCACTTGTTTATCTTTGGGGAAAGAGTTCTCTTCCGAACAGCCCCCCCACACACACACACACCCGGGGCACTGTGACAACTGCTGAGATTCCAGAGATGTGCCCCCCCCCAACAGATTACCCCCAATGCAGATCAAGCCACAGCAGCAGAGGTCTCGCCACCGCCAGCCCCGAACGGCCCTGTGCCCACACTGGACGGTGCCTTCTTTAGAAGCAGCCCTTCCAGGAGAAGGCCATGCCAGGCCCTGCTGCCCAGCTCAGTGGGCACTGACTGGGAACTGCTTTCCATGGTCCCAGAAATATGCTGCCCTTCTCCCCTTCCAGGATCAAACCCCTGAACTGCCCGCAGGCTGGGCCGGGCCAGGTGGGGGTCCAAGAGACCCCTGCAGCATTTTGTTTGCGAAGGCTGAGTGCTGAGCTGTCCCCCACCTAAGGAGGGTGGCAGGGCTTCAGGGGGGAGCTGCCCCTAAGCGCTGCGCTTTGGACGGACAGCCTGGGGTCTCCTCCTTGGCCAACCCGGCAGAAGAGCCGCCAAACAGAAGGCGAGGCCTGGACAGCTCACGGCTTGTGCTGTTCGGCCTTTCCGCAGAGGAGCCGCTCTCCAAGGCAGTAAACGCCAGCCCAGCCATGCTTCAAGAGACATCAGACTCACTCAGAGAGACAGACGGGAAAATCAAGCATCTCCAGCAAAAAAAGAGCAAAAGGCAGAGGCGGAAGAAAACGGAATTGGGGAGGCTGCAAAGCCAGCAGGCAATGTGCAATGGGAAATTGCAGGCAACCTGGGAGGAGAAAAACGTTGGGGGTGGGGGAGTCCCACCATCGGAGAAGCCTGGCTCCCAAGGGACCACCTATCCTGGGGGAGGGGCTCTAAAGGCCTTTCCAACAGAGCCACACCCCTTCTGGGGGAGGGGGTGATGGAGCTCAGCAACCATTTGGACTCACCTTGGAGACGGGGGACCCTTCCTCGTCCTCTGGACCCAGCCCTGTCTCAGGCCCTGCTTGGAGGGGCTCCCACACCCAGCTCCTTGCTGGCCCCAAGGAGGGAGAAGGCCAGGGGGCGCCCTGTACCCAGGGAGAGCCCTCGAAGCCTCCGCCTTCATTTCTCCGGCCACCCTCCAGGGTGGAACTCCAGCCTTTAACAGGCCACCAGACGTGCTCCAGAAAGAAAGCGAATCAATGGTCCTCACACAGCCCAAAGCCGCTGCTTCTCGGCAGGCCCAGCCGGGCACTGGGAGGAGGAATCATTCCCTCCTCAACCGCCGTGGGGAGGAAGGGCTAAGCCCCCGACCCCGATGCCCTCTTCCTTCTCCTCCCTGGCCTCTCCCCTCCAACAGCTCCCTTTTTATTTATTAATTCATCATATTTACTGTGTATGGCCACCCATCTCACAAACAAGTGACTCTGGGAGGCATACAACAAAGCTAAAAACACTAAATATATACAATTATTAACATAATTGTTATTTAAAACCTTTAAGATTATGAAAAGCACAAGCTAAAAAGGGGAAGAAAAAACTATTAGGCAAGAGCAGGTGTTAATGACTTGGGAGCCACCTCAGTACTTCCCCAGTCCAGTCCCCAGGGGAGCCCCAGGCCTGGCGGCACAACCCGGTCCTGAGCGACTTCCAGAAGGTTAGCAGGGATGAAGCCTCACTTGTTAAGGAAACGGGCAGCAGGGACACCACAAAGGAAGGGGAGACGGGTGGCCCTAAACCCCTTCCAGCTACGGAGGAGGACGAGGATGGGGCGGCGCTTCTGGGCCTCGGGAGGGAGACTCAAGCCCCAGAGAACCCTTGCTTGCTTGGGGGCACATTTCAGAGGGAGAAGGCCGGGGTCCGATTCAGAGCTGGCATGCTGGGCCACAGAACCAGGGAGGAAGCACCAAGGGGGCATAAGCAAAGAGGTACCTGATGCCACCAGATGGTTTCCTGTCATGTGGAGAAAATGAGGGAGGATTAAAACAGAAGCAGGAGAAAGATGGAGAAATGAAAGTCAAAAGAACTGGGCAGAAAACAAGCTGAGTGCTCATGTGCGACAGAGCAGAACAGAGAGGAGGAGGAGGAGGAGAAAGGGAACTGATTGAAGCCTGCTCAACTCTTAGGCATGGCCCCTCTTGAGCTGGGGCAGAGCGTCCCCCCTGCCCCAAACAGCCAGGCCGAGGGGGGGCGGAGGCCCTTCAGTATCCACCTGCTGCTGCCACGTCCCGCCTGACTTAGCCCCAATCAAAGCACCCTACGAAACACCCCAACAAGGGCTGGGCAGCCAGGCTGCTGCAAGCACAAAGGGACCCCGAACGCCCTCACCTGCACACACCAGCCCAGCCCCAGCAGGCCCAGCCAGGAGACAACAGGCACCACACCACATCGCCCGCTCCCCTGTGCTGCTGCATAGCTCTGAAGATTCCCCCCAGGCCGAAGAGGATCCCCCTCAAACTCATCCAGTGGGTCAGCACAGACCCCACTCCTGCCTCTGCCAACAAATCAACAAACGCCATAAATGCAACACTGCATTTGGGTATGCTGTGGGTCCCATCAGCCAGGGAGTGTCGGCTGGCGGGAACTAGAAGGCGTGCCTTCTCCTCCGTAGCGCCTGCCCTCTGGAACATCCTCCCTCCAGAAATTAGGATGTCCCCGACCCTGTTGGCCTTTCGTAAGGCTGTAAAGACCTGGCTTTGTGCCCAGGCCTGGGGCCTAGAGCGTGTGGATGGTCCGGTTTCTTGGCTGCATTAATATCTATGCATTACTCACTCGGCAGCCATGTACATTTATTTTGTATTTATTTTATATTTTAACTGTTTTAATTATAATTGTTTTAATTGTTTTATGGTTTTATTGTTGTAAGCTGCCCAGAGTCACTTGCTGAGATGGGTGGCTATAGAAATCAAATAAACAAACAAACACTGGTGCTTTGCCTTTAAAAAAGGACCTAACCCTCAGAGCATCCCTTGGAAAGGTCCTGGCGGCCTCCAAGGTTCGTTCCAGCCGTCATTCGCCAACTGGGGGCACCCAGGCGGTCCTGGGCCTCCTCCAGCAGCTGCTCTGGTCCAGTGAGTTCACTCAGTCCTCCGACAACCCCCCACTTTTCCCCTCTGGAATCATCTCCTTTCCTGCCAAGTAGGATGCCCACCGTGACAGGAGAGAAAAGTCCTCTCTTACCAGGCTTTTCCAGAGGTCCCAGCAGGACTGTGCAGCCAATCCATAACCAAGGGCTCTCCAGCCACAATCGTCACTTAATTGACCAGGAAGACAAAGACATCCTCCCAGGGCCTCCAGGTGGCCCTGTGCATGCCCACTCCTGTCGGGCACTGCCCTTGCCAGGCCCCCCGCCTTGGTGCTTTTCCCCACAGACGTGGCTGGTCCATGAGCAGAGCCTTCCTCCATGTCTTCTCCACATGGCCTCACCACCCTCCATCTCACCATGCCAGGTTTTGAAGTTAAAAACAGGGAGCTTTGACCCCCCCCCCGATTTAACAGGGGGCTCCCACAAGCCCCCCAAACTGTAACCCCTCCAGCTCACTGGGGTCTCCACCCTGCCCCAGCTGCTGTTTCCCTTCCACAGAGGGGGCTACTTTAGCCTCCTGAATTATAGGCCTTCAGGCTCCTGGCCATATTCCCCAAGCCTGTTTGGACTGCCTGTTTGCATTTATTTTACCAATGTTTTGTTTTTGTTTGAGCAGGACTTCTGTATTTTTTTAAAGAATGTTTCTCTCACCTTGTTCATTAGCCAGCCTGGTATTTGCCCCCCCCCCTTTTTTTTCCTGGGTAGTCCTACGTGCCTCTTTTTCTGATATTATCCCACCATGGGCTTTCCCCAGGTCACCATTTCCAGTTCTAAGAACAGCTGTCATCAAGGGAAGAGCAATCATGCAGTTTTTATCTGGAGGGACAGACATCCTTTCCCTTCCTTCTAGACCCAACTAAGGAAGAAATCTTTGCAGTTACAACGCCCTGAGCCACTTCCCCCTTGTTCTTTCTGGGGACGCAGCAGGCACATTGCATTCTCGTTCTCAAAGGCACCTCTAAACTGGCCCACCATTCTACTGTTCAGCTGCTAGAGGACGGACCAGGCAACGGGGACTCCCCACCAGCGCAGCAGGAAGAGCCTAGGGGTCCGAGTGGTCTGGGCAGCCCAGTCTGAAAGCACCACAAGCAGGGTAAGCTGGCAGCACCTGCACACACCAAAGGAAGTGCGCCAGAGCCTGTGTGCCGGAGAGGAGGGGGCTTGGGCTTGTAGACCAATGAGTCAAGGGGCAGAGAGAGCACCCCCCAATATGGCATGTGCCCTCAAAGCTCCCCTCAGGGCATGGCGTTACCTGTTCCAGGTCTTGAAGGCATTGCTGGCTCGCTTGAAGAGGTAGCCCTCCATGACAATGCCGTTTGCTGCATCGACATCGTACTCAAGCTTCGTCTCATCACTGGAGAAGTCCTGGCACAGAGAGAGGCCTCCTTTCAGCATCTGCAGGAGGAATCCAGGGCCTCTCACCTCACGCCACGGGGCGGAGGTGGGAGAGGAGCTGCCCCCAGCTCCCTGCTGCAGCCTGAGAGAAGAGCAGGAAAAAGCCCGGCCAAGAGCAAGGTCAGGGGCCCAGGAGCATCCAGCTCGCTGCTGGGGGTCCCCCACATTGTTAACTCCTCACAAGTCCCCCTTTGGACCCCCTCGTGAAGACAGAGAGAGTTGCCAGCGGAGATAGTCCTCTCCCAGCTCTGGCTTCAGCATTGCGCTACAGCCGAGAGAACTATGTGGGGCTGCCCTTGAAAACCATCTGGAAGTTTCAGTGGGTCCAGGGTGCAGTGGCACCGGTAGAATGGAGTGCATCTCATTATGCCCACATACCACTGCAACTCCGCAAACTGCACCAGCTCCGGATAGGGTTCCGGGTGCGCCTCAAGGTGCTGGCGGTTAGTTTTGAAGCCCTCTGTGGCCTAGGACCGGGTTACTTGAGGGGCCGCCTTCTCCCAAGAACATCTCCTGCCCCACACACTCCCACAGGGAGGGCTGCTCCAGGTTCCTTCTTCTAAGTCTTGTCCTCTTATGGGACCTAAGAAGTGTGCCTTTTCTGTGGTTACCCCTGTTCTCTGGAACGACCCCCCCCCCCGATACATGACAAGCCCCAACTCTCCACACCTTCAGGAAAGCTGTTAAAACCTGGCTCTTCCCCAGGAATCAGGGGCTGTTGAGCAGGAGTCCCCTGAGGTTGTTTTGTTATGTGCTTGGTTGCCATTTTACATTTTAGGTTTTAGATTCTGTATTTATATACTGTCTGTTCTCAGATAGTGTTGGGTCTTTTCCTTCTTTTTGATCCATTGCCTGTTTATATTCTATGCCGCCCAGAGCCACACAGTCTGGGTTGGGTGATCTTACAAATCTTGAAGCACACAAGCACACACGCAAGCCAACTCTCTCTTCCTTGCAGACAAGGGGAGGGATCCCCGGCGAGCCCTGGCTGCAGCCACCCACATTATTTTGCGGGGGGCCCAGAGGAATTTTGTAGGATGGCAATGCCAGATGCTGCTGCTTTGCTTTGCACAGGCCAGTTTTCCGTTTCAAAAAAAACCGAACACAGGAGGCAGAGGCAGGGAGCGGCCAGGAGCAGCCCACAGGGGCACCATGCTGCCTGCTCCTTTCCGGCCAACAAAGAGGTGGAGCCATCGCTGCTCCTCCAAAGACTTCAGCACTAGCACAACCAAGAAATATGCAAGCTGACTGATCTCCGCTCCTTGAATCCTTCCCCCAAACCAGGAAAGTGGCTCCCTGGAGTCAGAGGGCTGGCAACAGAGCCGGGGGAGTTGCTTCCAGAGCAGAACTGGCCGGCCCCGAACAGAGGCGCCAAAGGAGGGGTGAGACCCGCAGGGAGGGGACACAGGGAACCCCAGAGCAGCCGGCCTTTCAAGGCCACCTCCTCCCCAGGAGCAGCCTGCAAACCGTGGCACCCCACCATGGGAATGGCCAGGAGGTGGGGCTGAGATCCGGGCAAGGAGCCGCACAACGGCCTGGAAACCAAGAGAGAGGTCAGCTGAACGCAGCCGGGGGCGGGGGGAGCACAGGAACTTCTGCAGTTGGGGCTTAAGGAAGGGGCTGTCAGCCCCTTATGGCCAATCAGCAAGGCCAGCAGAACATCCTGCAAATATGGACAATTAAAACTTTGCCTCTCTCCTTACGGTTAAAGATGACTTTATAACCCCTCCAAAATTACGTCTTTGTTCCTTCAGCATAGTCCCTGAAGGGTTATTTGGCTCCGTATAATGCTTTTCCCGTTTTCAACATTTTACTGATCTCTGTATAAATACCTTTTTAAGCCACCAGCGAGAATGCACCAGCAGTTCCTTCACTGTTTTACTCGGTGTGGCAGGAAAGGTGAGTATGATTTGCAAAACTGCCTCCAGGTACAGCCCTTGGGGGCAGGAGGGGGGGTGGGAAGTGGCAGGTGAGGGGGTGTGCATGCATCCATGTCCCACCCCCACAAGCGCAGCAGGAAAAGGAATGAGAAAAGTCCCCTCGAGTTTTTCCTTCCTTCCAGCATGGAAGGAATGCTGCGAGGCTGAGCCCCCAAACCTGAACTAGACACAGAGCCAGAAGAAGCCTGGCGTGGCCTGTCACTTTTCCTTGCGTCAAAGAGGGTGGGGAGGTCACCACAAATGTACCCCATCCTGCCCAGTGTTCGAGACGCCTGAAGAGCAGGCAAGATTTGTTCTGTGTTTGTAAAGGGATATTCAGACTGCAAAGGGCATTTGCACCCGGGGCAAAGCGCAAAGGCCTCTGGGCAGGTAACTGGGCAGATGACTGAGGCCTGGCCTGGCCATCCTGGTACTGCCTGCAGGTCAAGCCGCAGCCCACAGGGCTCCTCTGGCAGCAGAGGAGGGGAACCTCGCTTCCCTCCTCCCCTTCCCCACCATCACCGCCCTGCCACAAGTCTCATGGAGAGCCATCCCTGACACCCTTGCAGGGACAGGCAATTTGCTCCGCTGCTGCCGAAGGCGGAAGATTCCTAAGCCGGGGGCGCTCTTTCCCAGGTGCCCTGACTAGGTTGGTGCAGCCAGCCCTCGACCCGCAAGAGCCAAAACGTGCGAACAGCCCTCATCCAGCGCTCTTTCTGGTACCTTCTGCTGAATCGTGGAATGCTTTTGCTCCATCTCCCTCTTCTCCCTGGCAGCGTCTAGAGCCAGCTGATCCAGCTGCAGAAAGGACGGGAAGGAAGCATACAGATCCTTGACACCATTTCACGCACTGGCACCCCAAAGGTGAGCAGCCCCTCCCCAGGTTTATCTGGACAGGCAAGGCCCCACCCTCTCCCTCAGCGTGGCTCAAGATCAGCCCCCACCTTTCTCAGGGGAGCTGGAGTCCAGGGAGCCCTGAGAAGCCAGGCTGGCACATCACTACGGGCTGGAGAAACGGATGACTCATGCAGCCTTTGCAGCCTCTGCTGCCTGGCCAGAACCGCTGCAGTAGCAGCAGCAGCGGCAGGACAGGGCAGTGGCTTTCTCCGCAGCGCAGTGCAGGAGGGAGATCTCTGCTCAGGGCCTGGAGGGAAGCTCCTGCCCAGCAGCTGAAGAGCAGGCGTGATTCAAGTGCTTCTGGACTGACACCAAACCCACCTAAGGATGCCAGGAGCAGCTGCCGCCGCAGCATCCTCCACAGGCCAGGAGAGCAGAAGGGCCCTCTTGGCTTCCTGCAGCTCCACCCCACCAGGTGCAACAACTGGATGCCAGAAAGGCGAGCTGCTTTGGCAGCACAAAGGTGGCCACAGAAATAAGCTGTACTTGGCGCCATCTCTGCCGCCTCATCGGCTGACCTTCCATAATTACGGCTGGGCTGCCCCCAGTCCTGCTTCTGGTGGCAGAGATCCCTCTGAAGGCGCCCCGGCCTACTCTTCCCGGGAGCAGCTCAGTGCATCCCTCATTACCTGAGCTCCAAGGTCCTTCATGTAGGGTCCAAGTTCGCTGAACAGATCATAGCCTTGGTGGAAGAAGGCCAGGTGAGCACACATGAAGGATAGCATCTGGCAGGAGGAAAGGGGCGGTTGAGGCTGCCACCCCCTCACGAGCACCCACATGCCTTTGGCAAGCCTCGCGGGAGGGGGAGGAGGAGGAGGAGAGCCCCCTTGCCCAATGGCGCAGCATTCTGGTCTTTTCTTTTCCAGACCCAGGAGGGCATCAGGCACATGAAACACCAAGGCGACCTCCATCTTCCCTGAACCCCAGTTGGACCACATCAGGGCTAATGTGCTAGCTAATTCCTAATCTCTTCTGAGAAATAAGGCCACCTACCGATTTTAGGATCTCTGATCTCCTCTCTGATTGAAGGACATTAATCTAGGGGAAAACCAAAAAACAGCTCGCTTCACTGAGTGCGGAGGAGAAAGACTGCAGTGATGCCAAGCAGCGCAAGGGCTGGAAGCCAGGCAGGCAGGGAGAGAAGGGAGGCTTGGCAATCCCACCACGGGACGTCCAGGCTCCGGAGGAAGGCAAAGGGGCGGCCAAGCCTCACAAGGGAACGAAACTGACTGGCCAGCGGGGCTGGTCTATCACCTCCCAGGAGCCCTTGTCACAAAGACGCAGCCTCCGCAGCCTTTCGCTCGGCTGCCCACCCGCCCCGGAGTTCCCTTTGCTGGGAGGCTGCTCGCTGTCCAGACTCCCCAGGCCCCTTCATTGGGAGGCAGCGCTTCTCCTTCTGGACATGGCAACCAACTGGCCACCTCGGTGGCGCCCACCCCCTGGCTGAGCAAGACAGCCTGGCCCTCCTGCTCTGCCCGAGGGCCAGCCAGCCCAGCCCAGCCCAGCCGCTTTGAGGATGCCCGGCCCTCTGGCGCCACTCCTCGGAGCACAGGGCCGCCGCTGGCTCACCTGCAGCACGTAATCCAGGGCAATGTGTCGGAAGCACTTCCGGGTGGCGGTCAGAATGTTGGTCGCCTCTTCGACTTCATGCTGCTTGTTCCTTGGGGCCTGGGCGTTTTTGGCCAGGGCGTTTTCCTTCTCCTCGCTCACTTTCTCAAACTGCTTCTTCGCATCTTTAAATTTCCGTATGTCTCTAGAGCATGAAGGAAACCAATTGCTAGGTTCCCTCAGGTCTTTTTCGTGACAGAGCACCCCCCAGTGAGATTCAGAGGGGAACCCCTCTCTTTCCCCTAAAATGTTTGGCCCAAGCACAGGAGACTCCATGGTGGTGTGCGTGGGGTAGGGAAAGCGCCATAAGTGATTTCTGGCACAAACAGGGTAATGGGATGGTGGCCTCCAGTCCCCTCCAAAACAGGCCATGCATCACCTGCGGGCCACAGACAGGCTCCTGGTTTCCTAACCCTAACCCGGGGCAGTGCCGCTTCGGCCTTGGCTCCAAGGCACCGTGGCCCACGCACATTCACCAGACGCCAGCACCGCCATCCCCCGGGACGTTCGGTGTCCTTCGGTCTGCTCCCCTCTTTCCCACCCCCCCGGGCATATCCAGCTTGATCCCATGACGGCCGGAGACCAAGCCGAGGAGCCTGAGCGGGGCTGTGCCGTCTCGCGGAGGCCCAGAAAGGAAGCCGCTCTGCTTCTCTCAACGCCAGATGGGCTGGACCTGCCGAGCAGCTGTCCACATCGCTGCCTCATGGAGGCGAGGCCAAGATTGGCCGCACCCCCTCTGGCTCCTAACAAGGAGCGGTCATTTTGGAGCGGTCGGAGGGGGCACTGCCAGCATTTTTTGCCAGCCCAGGGTAAGGGCCCACAGTTCACCTTGGGCCAGACTCCATTAAGCATCAACCTTTGGCAAAAATGAAAGTCAACTTACTCTTTAACAAACATCTGAAGCTGTGCTTTAACTGATCTTTGGGTTTGGTCAAACAGGATCTGAAAGGGGAAAACATGTTGCTCAAAAAGCATTTGGGAAGTTCAAGCCCATGAATGTTCCGCAAAGCAACATGGCAACCCTTAGCACTTTTCATCTTGTCTTCTTACACTGAAGTTTCTGCTACTCCATACCATACGTGGGCAACAGCCCGATTAAAAAAAAATTGTCTGCTATAATTTGCTTTTGTTAATATTTTTGTTGTCGTCAAGCATTGCAACATCTATTTATTTATTTAGCTTTTATGTTACTTGAATCGTAGCAGACTCTAAGTAGACAGTAATGCAATAAACAAACATGTGGATGCAATATGTATAAATCAGCAAACAATAGAAAATGGCATATTCTTCCATTTCTGTAACAGTTCCTTCTGGCTGCTTTGGACTGCCTCAGGCCAGAAGGCGCTACTCCCCCCAGCATGTGAGCCAGTCCGGTCTCTACACCAGGGCAGCTGGACTCCAGCCCCCCCTGCACATGAGCTTGAGGCCCCAGACAATGGAGAATCCAGAAAGCAGAGGGGGGGACGCTCGGCCGGGGCCATGGCCAGTGTGCAAACAGGAGCCCCTGGGGCCCTCTTTCCATCCGCCTTCGAACCAGGCTCTGACGGGTGAGAGGGCAGCTTGGAAGACTCTGACACCAACTCAGCCAGTGTTCAATGCCCCGTTCCTTGCTTTGCCAAAGAATGAGGGAAGTACAGCTAACCTAGTGTGACCCTGCCTGGACCACTGGGAATGCAGAGTAGGCCAGAGACTCCTTCAGCCAAAGGGTGACCGCACAGAGGAAACCCCACTGAACTGGGTCCACCCCGCCGTCTATACTTTCCCTCCAAGCAGCTTCCCCCTCCACTGAACCTCCCCCTCTCCACTTGGAGGACGGCAGAAGAACAATTCCCACAGAGACCAAGTTGGGATTCTAAGCTGGATTTAAGAGCTGACCACCCCCCCCCCGCCCCTAGTTTGGTCCCCTTGCGCTCTGCTTCTGCCCATGTCAGGAAGACGCAACGCCAACATGACTTCTTTCTTCTGCACTTGACGGACTCTGGCACCCAGGGCAAAACTAGGAATCTTCCTTTCCAACAAGCCTCCATAATGAAGAAACATTTCAAAACTCTGGTTGCCGCCCCCCCACCCCATGAGCTTTGGAGGGAGGGGCAAAGCAGTTTTCCAGATGGAAGGCCACAGCAGCAGGAACACACAGTGCCAAGAGCAACGTTCCAGGAAGTCTGATGGAACAACTGAGTCACCCACTTTCCATGGGATTTGAAAAGCAACTTAAAAAAAGAAAGACACACAAAATCTACAAAGCGCCTGCAAACATGACTGCAAACAACCACTTATTTATCAGGTGTGTTTCAAGACACTTAAGGAGGTTCTGCCTCAACTAAGCTACTTCCAAAACTTACTGTATGATAATTGATCATCTCTTGGAGGCTATCAGAGAATTTTGTCAAGCTGGCCTGTAAGTGAGGAAAGGAGGGAGGAAAAATAACACACAGAACAGTCAAAGCGTCTCCTTCTGAAAATAGGGACTCCTCCCCCACCACCCAGCACCTGGGGCCACGGCTGCCCTTGGGGCAAGGCTGCTGTGGGTTGGCCCAGGCGGTTGCAGGCCTTGGCTGCAGCCCCAAGCAGGCCTCGCTGAGAGTTTGAGGCAGCAATTCTGGAAAGTCCCAGCAGCCCAGGAGGAGCCGACCAAACCTGATAACCCTGTAGCTCAGCTCCTCCACCCCACACGTTCCCTCTCGTTCGAGGGCAGGCTGAGTCGCAAGCTACGGAGAGTGGCAGCGGCGTTTCCTGCAACCCCTCCCGCTTCCAGGGCCCAGGTCTGCAAGGGAGCGCCTCTGGCCACAGGCCCAGCCCGCCTGGCCAGCCATCTCTCAGCCACCCAGGACGTACCTCCACCAGTTCATCCCTACTGGAGTAATGGGCCAGATCCCGTAGGCCATTTATGAATTGCTTGTTTGCTACACAAAAGGCTTTCCCGGTATCAATCATGGCAATGCAGAGCTTCACCAGCTGGAAGAGAAGAAAAAAAGTCTTCAGGCTCTGCCTCTTGGCGTTGCCAGCCTTAGGCCTGAGCAAGGCAGAGGCAGCTGGGCCCCGCCCAGCAAGGCCTGTATCAAGGGGGGATAAACGCTGTCACTTTGTGCACTGTTGGGGGCTATTTCTCCCTCTCCCTGCCCTTCCACAATATTCTCCTTTTTGGCTGGGCTTCTTGCTGCTCCTGCTGGATCTCTTACTCTCCCAGCAAATTCCCAAAGAGCAAGCAGGAGATCACTCAGCAACATCTTGGAAAGCCAAGCTCAACGTGCTTCACAAAGGTCTTCCCCAAACCTCTGACTGCCCACCCAGCTGAAGACCATCAAGGGAAGTCAAGGTCTCAGGTAATCAGCTGGAAGGCTCACCCGCATGGCCCGGCCTGGATCCCGTTCGCAGCAGTTCTGGAGAACTGAGGCAAGCCCACAGGGCCATCCCCACCACCAGGGACCGGAAGAGCCAGGGTGCTTGCTTCCTGAAGAGCTGCCTCCCCCTCAGGTCCAAGTCCTGGCATTTTGCCCATTCTGGGCTCCAACCCCATTTTCAAGTTGGAACTTTCCTGCCAGCTGCTTATTCTGGGGCAGTGTGACTCATCCCTCTGCCATATGGGGGGAACCAAGACTGAAATGAGAAGGAGGTTCATTTCCAAGAAAGCTGCAGGCAGAGCGCCTCCATCCCCATGTCTTGACCAGGCCCAGGTCTGACCCACCCAAACTGGAGAGCACTGAATAAGGTGGAAAAACTTTCCTTGGCTGTAGGCCTGAGCAATGGCAAGGAAGAGACCGAGCAGGACATCGCCCAGCTCTGCAGCCACCAAGGTTGATCGACTGAGGACTGGTCGCACCTTCATGGCAGGAGACGCCTTCTGAGTTCCCAATGTGCCCTCTCGCCAACAAACCTGGGGATTCCCTAGACCCCTTCAAGAAAGCCTCACATGACACATTTTGCTGTGCTGGTTCAGGAAGATTCCATTACTCCTCACCATCCCTGCCTTTTCTGTTATTTCTTTTGTGCACTTTAAAGTCAAACACCATTTAATTCTAAGAACTAATTATGTCTCTTTCTCCAACTTCTAGAGAGTTTATTTCTTTAAACATCCCATTATTTGTCTAACATGTGTTGCCGGTTTTTTGATTACGACCCTTTTATATATTTAGATTGACTGCATACATTTATTATACAAGATAATTATAAGATCTTTTAAAAGCTATTGACCCTTTGGTGTGGTGACCCTGCCTGTCATGGTCACCCAGAGGACCTGGCCCTCTCACCCAGGAGCCCCGGTCAGTAGAAGCCCAGATGACGTCCTCCATCGACAAAGCAGCCACCCGGCCATCCTGCTGCAGAAGAGCCTGGGGCAGCCCAATATCTGAATAAATGGAGCAGCAGAGATGACTGGTCAGCTTACAAATGGCAGCTCTCCAGGAGGCAACCCCATGTCTCAGCTGTTTTCTGGGTAACAGTTCAGAGTTGTACTGTTGGACTGTAATAATACAATTCTCTTGCTCCTGAGGATCCCAATTCAGGCACAAACACTCCAGGCTGGGGGAGGAATGGAAGGGAGTGGGGGCAGCAACAAGCCAGGGGCGAGTCGGCCGACCACAGCCCGGGCCACAAGAAGCCTAGGAAGAAGCGCTTCAGCTCCAGGAGAGAGTGCCTTAATTAACTCACTATAAATCAGGGTGGGAAATTCCTGTCTGACTTTCCATGATTCTGTCTTTACTCCAGACGAACACGGAAGATATCTGACCCAAACTGGGGCAGTGCTTGCTTTCTAGACCTCGTCCAGCTGCGTGGGGCTTAATATCCCTCTTGGAGACAATACATGAGAGGTTAGGACATCAAGGGTATGTGGCAGATGCAGCGTACCTCAGCTTCAGCAAGGCAGGGCATCTGAAAAACCTGACCGTAGCCACCTCCTTGATGAAATGGAACAACGTGGGATGGAGGATTCCACTACCGGACAGACTCGCCATTGGTTGAGCAACCGTACCCAAGAGTAGCCTTCAACGGAACCACATTGACAGAAGGAGGCATCCAATGGGGTCACAGGGTTCTGTCCTGGGCCTGGTGCTCTTCAACCTGTTTATAAATTACTCAGATGGGGGACAGACCCCTACCTGACTTGACTGTCATGCCCTCAGGGTCAGATTCAGCCACAAGGCAGGCTGCTTCAGGCACTCGCTTGGATCCTGCAGCAATTCCTCCAGGAATCTCTGCACCCTGTCGAAGGGTGCAACTTGCGAGCAAGCAGCAAGACGCTGTACTAACCAGCAACAGCTGTGCACTCTGGGGAGGAGGGATTTAAGCCTCTTAGGAACAGCCTTCAGTTACTAGGAGTAACTTAGGCATCTGGCTTTGCGTACTGTGACTCTTGTTTGGAATCCAGTTATTTACTCGTTAATTGACTAAGAACTCATCTCCCCCTGGGTGTGGCTTCGTAAATCTTTGGCTTGACTTTGGACTGCTTGACCTGGAATTCTGGCTTCTTCGCCCAGCTAAGTTGTTATCTGTGGTTAATTGCTGCTCTCCTGCTTCTGCCTTTTACTCTGCCACTTTCTGCTGCTGGAACTGGCATAAACAAGTCTCCCCCTTAACACTGCATGTGCCTATGAACCGCATTTAGCTCCTGAAGGGGTGCTGAGAAAGCCAGGACGCAAAACGGACTGACTGTCCTATCTGACTTCCCTGCCTCTTGATGGTTTACATCTCTTCACCCTTCCATTCTTTCCCAGCCTCCGCACAAGCTCTCACCCAGGTGACCACAGAGCAGCCTCCTGGAGCAACCCCAGAAACAGCAGCAATAGTCTGAATCTACTCAGGTGGTTAGAATGAAGGAACGAGCTGCTTGCGTTCTGGGTGCCATTTCTGAATGCGTCCCACACACCCTAGACAATAAGCCGTTAAGTCAGATACCAGCTGGAACAGAACCGCTTATCGGTATTTTCTAAGCTTCATAAAAATTAAGGATGGGCTGTGACCCTTCTGGCGGTACTACGGGCATGGCTTGCAACTCACCTGCTTCTTGGCAGTTCTGAATAATGGGATTTACAGCCGCTACCACCACTGAGGGAAAGGGCTGCTTATCCAAGACTAGTGAGCTGCACGGCAAAGCAGAAGCGGGGAGACGCACACTTTGAGGCTGGACTTCGATGGTCCTGGGCCACAGGGGAAAACCCTGGTCTATCTCCCTGTGTTTACCTCCAATCCTCAGGCCCCAGCTGGCCTGCATGAAGCCCTTGGGGTGACAAAGATTACCCAGAACTGTCAAAAATAAAAAGCTAAATATGAAAGGTCGAGAATAACGGCACAACATACCCCTCCTTAGTCTCAGCCGATGCTGCACACTCCACCCCTTGGGGCCTAATGCCTCTTTCTGTTGCACATAGAAGAGCAGCAACTCCCAAAGGGCAGATCTTACGAGTCAGAGGGAGGCATTGTCAACATGCAGAAGATAACAAATGTTCTATCTCCACCCTGGGCCAACCTCAAAATGCAGAAGTCTTGACCCACTGCTTGCAGGCTGAACAGCTCAGGCTAAACCCAAGCAACGTGGAGTGGCCATTAATCCACAGGTTGGCTGATCTGAGGTAGTTCCAATGTTGGTCCTTAAGGAGACTCCCCGTGAAAGAGCGGACCTGTCCTCACAGCTCCCACAAGACTAGCAGGGTAGAAACTGTGGCAAGGAGGCCTTTGCCCAGCTGCAGCTGGTGTACCAGCTGTGGCCTTTCCTGGAACAGGGGAAGCTCCCTCCAGTTACTCATGCCTTTGTTATCCCTTGATTGGACCACTACAATCAGCCTTATGAGGCTGTCCTTGAAGACCATCCTTAGGAGGATAAGAACAAGCACTGTCTTGCTGGATCAGACTTTTGACCCATCTAGTCCAGCAGTCTGTTTTCACAGTGGCCAACTTGCTGCCCAAGAAAGCCCACTAGTCTCCCAGTAGAGGGCCTTCAGAGGCAGTAACACTGCCCCAAGGCTAATAGCTACTGATCCCTCTGGACATCCTTAAACCGGTCCAAAATGTAGCTGCCCATTTATTTACAGATCATACTTATTCCTGTCACATCCCACTTGTGTTAAGGGAACTGCGCTTGTTATTAGTCTGTTCTGCAATGAAAGGTACAAGTTATTACCTAGAAAGTCCTATACAGATTGCGACCTGGACTTCTTCAGTATTGCCTGGCCCAAGTAGAATCTGCCCACCCAGAATGTGCTACCAAAGAGGGCATGTTGAGAATCCCCATATATTGAGAAATTCAAGGAGAGACAATTTGGAAATGAGCATTCCTTGTAGGGGCTCCCCTCCTATAGAACAACTTGCCCCTGGAGGCAAGAGTGGCCCGTTCCCTGATGGAATTTAGGAAGCCAGTGAAGATGTGGCCTCAAAGAAGGATGGTCCTGATGTGGTCCTTTTACTGAGAGTTGAGAGGCACTGGGCATTACATTTATGTCATGGGCTGTTTTGTTATTGCTGCTTTACTATCTTTGTAAGTACCTGAGAGATTGTTCAATTGAACTAGCATAATAATTATCAATAAATAAACTATCTTCTATCCACTATCTATTATTTAACCTGGCATGCACCAATTTTATGGAGGAAGGTCTTTATTTGCAAATACTTTTTACAAGTGGCACTCCAGGTTGAACAGCAAAAGGAAAACAAGCCTTGAAGATACGCCAAGAATTGGATACAAGGCCCACGTCCAATTTGAAAGTAAGGACTGGAAGGTTCTACCCTCTGGTTCTTCAGAAAAGCCTCTGACCGTAAGCAGAGTACTGGTACCGTCACCATACAAATTGCCAAATGGGATTCCACTCTATCTAGCAGCAAACTGGATTGCCAACCTGGCCAGCCATTTCATGACGTTTAATCTCAGCTACATTTCCTTCCAAAACAGAATTCACAGAAGAAGAAGTTGACAACAACAGATGTGTGCCAAAGTGAGAGATTAAGCCCAGCAAACAGCCCAGTCGGTTTAACACAAGGGCTTCAAGTCCAAGACTTAAACAGAGTCCTAACACTGAAACAAAAGTGAAGGTGGGTAAACTGTCTGGAAGGGCTCAGTTCCAGCAGATCTCCCTTGACATGGTCCCAGAGCATCATGAAGGGACCCTTTGGACACTGCCCAAGCTGAGTTTGCTCACCTTATCCAGCTTCAGCTCTAGTTCAGTCACATCTCCTTCAACGTCTTCTAGGGCAGCCCTGCAAAATGAAACATGAGATTTCATAAGCATTCATTTATGCTATCTTCAGTGCTGAAATCTCCAAGTATTAACTACAAGCAGAGGAAAACTGCCATCTGGCCTGAAACAAAGCCATATGGACCTCTGGAGGTACTAGAAATCACCAGGCCCAAATAGCGCTTTCTTCCATGGCATGCATGCTACCAAGGCCTCTCATTTTACAAGGACATTCTGAATTCCTCACAGGCTCATTCTATCCTTCTGGCTCTTAACTAAGGAAAGAAGTCAATGTTCTGCAGCAGAAACTGTTCATCCCAGCTGAAACAAAACAGGGACTGTTTTTTGACAAGTAGAACTATGGTGGCAACAGCCACTGACACCAGTCTGATCCCTATTAAAATATTTCCCTAAGCAATGAGCACTAAAACTGAAAGACAGCAGGTAAAATCAGGAGACAACTTATTTTTAGAGGAAAAGAAAAAAGTGCCTGAGCTCTCCTTTGCTGGAAAAATACTTGCAGATTCTAACTTGCATAATTCCAGTAGAATGAAAGTGTTTTATACAGCTTCCTGGACCATTACTACCACAATTTTGCCTTAATGAAGCTGAACAGTTATTTAAACACTTGACACCAACTAAAAGCTTTTTCAGCTCCATAGTTATGACATAAGCACGACACAAATACCAAGTATGTGACTAAACTAACACCTGATTGTTTCCTTGCATTTACATAAATACCTCCCTCCTCCAACCTTATAATATTTATTTACTCACTTATTTCACTTGTATGCTGCCCATTACTGAAGGCTCTGGGCAACTAACAACCAAGACCAGCATAAAGTTAAAAAGCAAGCCCCTCAAAATTAACTCCCCCCTAATACTATCAAAATTGACATCAAGATAATAAATAGAAAATACACAACTCCAGCCTTCACTCACAACATGCCCTCCTCCTGCGTGGGGCAGAAAAAACAGGTCTCAACTGTTCCCCTTAAACCCAGGAAGGAAGGAGAAGGCTGGATCTCCATAGGAAGCAGATTCCAAAGGATGGGGGCAACATTTGAAAATGTCTGCTTCCAAGGTCCTGCCAGATGACAGTCTCAGGAGGGAGCTGGCCCATTTCAATCTGATGGCGTAGGCAGACTGACACAGGATGGGCTGGCCACAGTGAACGCCTTGAATCACACCGAGAAGCCAACTGGCAACTGTGCTTCCAAGTCACCCATGTCACTCAAGTGTCTGGGCTACTGTGTTCTATGCCAGCTGTTGTTTCTAAATGCTTGTCAAGGGGCAGATGCACGTGCAGCACTTTAAAGTAATCCAAAGAGCAGGTGACTGGGGCACACGTGGCGGTGAGCAGGGCCTTCCACTCCAGGCACACAAGCTGTAACTCTGCAAAAGGCCCCCTAGCCATAGAGGCCACCTATTCTTCAAGCAGGAGCCGGGAGTCTAGGAGAACTCCAAGAGTGAAGACCAGCCCTGAGAGGGAGCATCCAACCCATTCGGCACCAAAGGTGGGATTTCTCTGGAAGAGCTAGGCCCACAAAGCCAAAGCCCCCTCCAACTTGGGATTCAGTTGGAGTCTGTTTCTCCTTATCCCACCTCTGACATCTTCCTGGCTCTAGGTCAGCACTGCCACTGCAGCTTCTTCCTCTTACTATTTCTCTAGTTCCCTGGGGACCTGAGTAAATGTATAGGTACCTGTCAAATCTTAGAACAGAAAGATCCTCTCAGGGGTCCGGCTAGTGAACAGGAAGACCCGTGAGAGGGATCACGGGGACCATTTTGCCAACTGAAAAACGTTATCAGGAGCAGGACCGTGCGCCAGAATCTGCCTTCCCCCTCCTTTGCAGGGGTCCAAATTCAGGGCGGGCAGGCAGGCAGCGGGCCAGCCGAGGCGCGCGCGGCAGGGGAGCCTTTGTGGTCCGGCGCCGAGCGGGCAACAGTTCGCTGCTCGTTCCGACCACAGCTGCCGCGCCTGCCCGGGACTCCCGGGGGTTGCCACAATCCAAAGCAACCACGTCGCCCAAGGGAAAGTGCGCACGAATCAGCCCGCCCTCCGCTACTGCACGAGAGGACCTCCAGGCCGAGGGTCTCCGCGCGGGAGCAGGAAGGCCACCCCGGCCTCGGCTCGCTCCGCGGAAAGCGGCCTCCGACCCTCCGGGCCGCGGGGCGAGACCGGCGCTGGGCAGGGCCAGGAAGCGCCTCCCGCACCCCCAAGGGGCGGGAGGACGGGCGGCCTTGAAGCCTCCGCGCGGGGCACGGACCGCCGGCCTCTTCCACTTCGGAAGACGCGCGAGCAGCGGCGCGGAGCCCGTCCGCGCGACGGAGACCGGCACCAGGCCCCGCGGCCCGCCAGACCCGCCCGGGAGCGAAAGAGCGGGCCCGCCGCGCCTACCGGAAGCGGGGCGAGTCCTTGAGGCATTCCTCGAAGTCTACAGCCACCCGCATCCCGAATGGCCGCGTCTTCGCTTCCGGCTTCGCGGGCGGGTTGCGGGGCGTCGGGGCGCCCCGCCCACCAATGAGAGGGCGGGCGTCCCCCCAGAGCCAATCCGGGCCGCTGAGCCGAGGGCTTCCGCACGCCGCCCTCTCCACCCTTGACGGGCGTCTCCGGGATACAACCGCGCAAGCGCCTCCCGCGCCAATCCCGGGCCGCCGGACACGGCTGCCCAATGAGCGCTGTCCAATGCCGCCGCGGCTCCTCCCCGCCGCTGGGCCAATCCCCGGGAGCATCGTCACGGCACGGAGGCGGGCCGGCCCTGGCAAGTCAACTCCCGTCGGCCGCGGTGGCGCCGCCTCCCACCCGGCATCTGCCAGCTGCGGCCCGCCCGCGCGTTTGGGCTTCCCCGGTCCCGCGCTGCGAGCTGCGGCTCCCCGCCGAGGGCCTTCCCCGCTGCGGGCTCCGCTTTCGCCGCTGCCCTGAGCAAGAAAAGCCCCGGGGAACGGGGCTGCCCGCGTTCCGGGCCGGGCTCGCTCGCGGAGGGCAGCCCCACCCGCCCGGAGCGATGCGCGGTTGCGGCCGCGGGCCAGGCACACCGGCGTCCAAGGCGGCTCCCTTCGGTCCGGAGCGGCCGGGCGGGGCCCGCCGAACCTTAAACCTCGGCGGCGGCGCATCCTCCCCAGGGGCATCTCCGTGCTCCCGGGGTCCGGAGGGGGCGAGGACAGGGCCGGGCGGCGGGGACAGGATCCCCTCTCCCGGGACTTTCGGAAAGAGCACCAAGAAGTGGGAAGAGGGTGCGGGGGCTGGACCCAGAGGGAACACCTACTGCAGCCACAAGCTCAAGGGGACCTTAAATGGCCCTCCAAACATTTCAACTGTTCGTTTTAGCTACTCTATTTGTTTCATTTGCATGTTTCAATGACTATTTTAAATTTTTAATGTCTCAGGTTGAACCCTTTTATTGTCAATTATGAAGAGATGTCAGTAGTCAAAGATATAGCATTACATAAATTAAATCCACAGAGGCCACCAACAGCTGAAGAAAACTCTGCTTCCTCTTGGCAAGCACCAGCTGTGGGACTTGCTCTCGCCAAACTGCCAGGAGGCGAAGTGCCTCTTGGGGGCTGGGAGAGGAGCCCCCAGGTCCACATGGATCTCCACCAATGTTGGCCACCACCAAACTGCACAGCATCAGGTTTCACAGGAGGGCCTGTGGGAGCCAGCCATCCACAACGGTCTACCAGTGTGGCCTTTATTCAGCCCAGCGCTCCAAAGGTGACACAGAATCCATGTGGCATGCCTCTCCAAAGAGCTCACAATCTAAGACGAGAAAACAGAGAACGCCACAGCAGAGTCCAGCCGGGGGTCCAGGAACACAGTTCATTGAGCATCAGACCAAGGTCCCATGTCAGAATTCTGCCAGGTTATCAGTCTAGCTGTGCGCCCCCCAGGAGATGAGGACATTCACCTCATCTGCTTGTTGGAAAATACACTCAACAGAACAGAAACCCACAGTGGTTTACTTCAATAAAACAATTAGAAGAAAACAAGCCAATGGAAACGGAACCCAGAAATGAAGGAGCAAATTCAGCAGTACAATCTGGGCATTTTCTAGGCAGGTTCAGCTTGTTAGAACATTCCAAATAGTTGTACAAACATCAGCTGACCGCATGGATGTCCCTCTCTGTTCTAAAGTTTAAAGAGCCCAATGTTTTAAGGAAATCACAAAGCCAGTCAAGCTACAAAATAGCTGTATGATTCAGATTTCATTCATGACGTAGAGAGTAGAGAAGTCACCCTAAAAAAGATCACAGGATTATATGGGGCTGTGTGAACACTGCCTCTCCTAGCAAAGTTAAGAAACAATGAGCACCAAGCCAGAGGATCAGAGGTGCTCTTGCTGCCTGATGCCATCATTCACAGGGACTACTAGTTGAGAGGACCATCCTCACAGTCTCCGAAAATCTGTCCACAGCTGTTTGTTTCTCCCCACACATCCCTACATATACGTGCAGAAGGCCAGTTAGGCTGTTCCAGGCTCACCTGGAGAGAGAAGGAAGGCCAGCAGGCAACATAGGATTGTTCAGAGGGTTTTCAACCCAGTTTCTTTCTAGAAGCTGGCAGTCTTCAACCACACGGGAAGGCACCCCCAGAGGCAGAGTGGCCTAATGGAGGAAAGAGCCACCATGCCGTGCTCCCAATCCAGGCCAACTCAGATGGAAAAAAAGCTATAGCATCTACCTAAAGGCAGGCTGACCACCCCCTACTTTAGAACAGCCAGCTGGGAAAGCAAGCCTAATGCCATTGTTCCCTCACCCTCAGCAGCTGAGGCAAGAACCACCTGCAAGAACCAGCTAGATAAATGCTGCAGAAGGGGAAGGGGAAAAAAGCTATAAAAACACTGCTCCATTAATCCCTTTTGCAAAATGTCAGTGGCCAAGTGTCTCACTCTTTTCCTACCTGCAGTTTGGCACATTAACACCAAAGCCCTCTTCGGAATATTTGTGGCTACTCAACTACTACAGCATGATGCCAAATAAAAGAGAAAACAAAGTGTCCAGATGTTCTGCAGGTGCAAACCAGAGAAAGGAGTGCATCTGGGTCACCAGTGCTACTCCGCGCTGTGTTATTCTGCAGATGAGCAACGCATCATCTTCTGCGACCGCCAGAACCAGCCACATCAGCCACATTTTCACTGCCCAACAGAAAACCTTGAGGTCGCCACCATTCTTGTCAGATACCAAAGTGCGAGCCAACCTGGTGAGCCAGAACTGCAGAAGGGCGACGCAGCAAGGAACACAAAGGGGTGACTTCAGGAGCTATTACAGTCCCGAGCAGACTTCTTCTAGGCTGTGTGCAATGTTCTCGAGTGGGTCACTAGGAGCCGGTACTGCAGGAAGAGAGAGAAGAGCAGATGTGGGTTTCACAGCAGGCAGCATGGGGCATCCCAGTGGCGGGAGAGGCATTTGTCATATCTGAAGCAGACCAAGAGTCCTGCTAACGGCACACACAGTGCAACCCTCCTGCACTTTAAAAACACACCCTTTTTTCATTTTAAGTTTCAAGAGCACTCCCAGGGTTTGGATTCTTAATGCTTGCTGTGGAAATCAACAATTCCATAGACTACTGGTCCTTCACGTGCCAATTCCTGAAATCAGGTGGAAGGTTCAGTTGGCTGTCTTCTGAGTAAATCTGCCAGGGGATTTCTCACCCTTCACAACCACATCAGTATTTAGGTCTTCCAGGCTACCAATAGTTAAAATGACCTTCCAGTTGGCAAAAGCTGTCTTGCTGCCCACCAGGATGTGCTTTTGAAGAACAAATAATCTGTATTGCCTGACCTCAGCGTCTACCTTCCTGAGGTCAAACTGCTTCTCCAGGCAGTCCTAACTGGCAGAAAGCACACACCCTGCCACCAATGCCTGCTGTTGCTGATCCCCCGTGCCTCTCCCCCTGCAGCTGCCCCCCCCCCACATGCACTGAGAAGAAGACAACCGTGCGTCAATCTACTGAGTAGCTGGAAGCACAGAGGAGCCCAGCTCCTCCAGGCAGACCAAAGGAGACTGACTGGATCAGGTACAGCACCGTTCAAAGCACAGATTTGGTCAGACTCAAGAGGCTCCCATCTGCCCTAGAAAGGATTTGGGAGAAAGGCCTACAGAGTGGTTGCAACACAACAGGCAGATTGGAAGAGGAGTCAGGAGCAGATCGCTGGAGACAAGAGGAGAAGAGTGCCCTCTTGGCCAGCAAGTCACCAGCAGGTGGCCCAGATGGAAGAAAGAAAAGGGTGCCACAGACACAGCTGCCATTCCACCACTGAATGTGGGTTAAGTTAATCTGAGGGCTAAATTAATTGCAGGAAAGCTCTCAACGGTTGAAAACAGAGGAGGCTGGGACACTGTATAAGCCCAAAACTTCCTGTCTGCTTCAGTATCTTTCTTTTTAATCACCTCCCCCCAAATTTGAGATACCTGTTAAGCCATATAGGCTGTGCTGTAAGTACAGAAGGCAGATGCCATCTATTTACTCAGACAAACAAGGAACCAGTTATGTGTGAATTACCTGGCTTTGTGGCATGTCACCAAGGACTACTTCAGGGTCGTTAGAAAAGAAAAATAAATGATTTGATTCCAGAGGGGGGAAAAGGCTTTTAAAAGCATTACAGAACGTGGACTGTACCTTGCATACCTGACCTCTAGCTCTAGAACAGTTCAGAGGTAGCTGATGACAGGTAAGGCTGAGGGCCCATGCCTGGCTTGCTCCCCAGCCCTGCGACTCACACCAGGGAAAGTGAGCAGACGCCTTTTGAATCCAGAGAGGCTGGAGCCCAAGTTTAGGACTGATCAGCGGCTTGCCAGCAACAGCAGCAAGGCTGTGGATGGATAGCCTCCCCAGGTCTCCTCCTGGCACTGAAATAGGTAGGGAGACAGAGAAACAGATATCCCAATGTTGTCTGCCAGGGACAAGGGCAGAGGAGAAAATCTGCAGCCCTCTGGATTTTGTTTAGCTCTAACTCCCAGAAGCTCCGCTGCCTTGGCCAGTGACAAGGGGTGCTGGGAGCTGTAGTTGAGGCCCTCTCTTGGTGTCTAGAAGCTATAGGGGCCTGGATGGGGAGGAATAGGCTTCAGCTCAACCCTCGCAAGTCTGAGTGACTGTGGGTCTTAGGCCCCTCTGGATCCAGTCTTCTGCCATCTTTAATTCTGGATAGGGTGGTGCTACCCTAAACTCAACCGGTGCGCAGCCTGGAAGTTCTCCTGGACTTGTGGCTCCTGTTCAAGGAACAGGTGGCAGCCATGGCCAGGGGGGCTTATGCTCAGTGACCCTTCATGCACCAGTTCTGCTCTTTCCTGGATGGGGAGGCACTGCTCATGGCGAGTCATGTCTTGGTCATCTCTGGAAGGGATTATTGCAATCCGCTCCACATGAGCAACTGGAAGCTGGTTCAGATTACAGCCACGCAGGCAGTTATGGGTGCACCCTGCTACACCCATGTTACCCCTCTGCTCCATGAGCTGCACTGACTCCCAGTATGCTTCAGAGTGCAATTCATGATGCTAGTTCTCATGAATAAAGCCCCTCATGGCACAGGGCTGGGTTATTAATCTGTTTCTTCCCACCCTGCTAGTTCCAACATAGGGGTACCCTTCAGGTCCTCTCTATCAGGGAATATCATCTGGCAGGATCTAAGCAGCAGACCTTTGCTTTCAAGATCCATCTCTGCTGGCATTTTGGAAAGTCTTAAGAACACAGCTGTTTTCCTGGGGTTGGGAAGTTAATGGAGCCCATGAGATGGATGTTACTTGTAGTGACTTGTCTTCAGCTGCTCCTAAATGTGTATTTGTTATTGTTACTGGTTGGTTTTATTGAGTTTTAATTCTATGTTAGCCACCCAGAATTGCTGTTACAAGATGGATGGCCATATCGTTTTGTTGGAATAATAGTTCAGCAAGTTCCAGAGGGTCCTGGTGAGCTGGAGCCTTAGGACCCTAAGGAAAACATCTAGTCCCTTCTCCCCACTTAAATGAAGAGTAAAGATCTTATCCAAAACCAGTATAGTGAAGACTGACTGGGAATGTTTCAGAGAGACATCAGCATGCTAAGACTTATAAAACGTTTAGTACTTTGGATTTTAAGCCATGTTTTTCTAGTCTTGTTAGAGCAGCTGAATTTTATAACACGTCTGGGGCCCAACAGCCAGATGTTAAGCATTTAAACACCTGTGAAAGCCAGAAAGTCCAAGCAGCAGCTTCGGGCAGACTGGTAACAAAGCCTAATAGCCTTTAGCTTACATAGCACCTGAGAAAATTAACAGTTATTGATCGGAAGAGGCCAATTGAGAAACAAAATGGAAGGATGTTAACAAAAACTTAAGTAAAACTGGGTTTTTCTGTCCCTGCCTGGAAGAGGCAGGCGGGGGTCCCCACTTCTGTTGAGAAGCATGCAGGAAGAAGGAAGAAGATCCCAACCTTCCCCTATTGGTTGCTCAGACCATTTCCACAAGTTCCTTTGGCCCTTTGGCTACGGCAGTTCTCACTACGGTAAGGCTGAGTTGTACACAGGCCCCTCCAGCAGGAAGCTTTGTGCCACAGGGCGTGCTGCTGCAGAAGGCAGCCCAAGAACTGGCCAGGGGCACCTCTCTTCCCGAAGTCCCGGCCCAGGCTAGGATGGCCTGCCGTACAGAGGAGCTTCTCTCCGCCAAGGAAGCCGAGGGAAGTGGGCAGCACAGGAAGATGCTGTTCCCTCTCCTCCTCTGCTGCCTCTCCCCACTCCTGTTCCCTGCCTGAGGTCGGTGAGGCTGCCACTCTACTTCATATGCCTTTTGTGGTTCAAGGACACTTCTAGCTCAGTTTCCAATGATTTCTACAGTAAATGAGAAGTTTAGCTGATATAGATACAAATTTACGCAACTAGAGTTTGGTGACACTGGGCAGCCCAGGTTTTGGTTTGGTTTTTAATTTCTCTGACATTCACCATTCTTGGAATTTCAAAGAGAAGCGCTCAATTTATTCACGCGAAGAACAGCCCAACCAAGAAAGTGTCTTGGGGAAGAAAGCTCTTTCCCTCTCCAAAAGGGACACCCAGGGAAGAAGGGAGGCCCCATTTAGAGACACCAACAGGCTCAATGGAAGCTGATGCAGAAGGAGACACTCTGTTTCTGGCATGCTGCTGCATCTGGAATGCAAATACAAAGGGGAAGGCGCACTCAGAACGCAAGCCCACCAGCAGCCTATGGCTAACGGTTCGTCCGCACCACCTGCGCCTGCTTCCTGGCACAAACCAAAGCTGGCTTGTCTTCCTGCAAACTGAAAGAGGACAAGAGAAAAGCAAGAACAGCTAACTGTCTACTTGCCCTCCACTGTTTCTCTCTCCAGCTCAAGAAGTGGGTCCCCCCACAAGCCAGAAGGGACAAAACAGAACAGATGGCAGCCAATTTGGAAGAGATGGGGGCGTGCCAGCAAGCAGACATCCAACCAAGGCTTCTAAACTTGGCATAGCATAAACCAAGAGAATATTTCACACTGCACAGAATCTGGACATGTGATGAAAGGTTCCAGGGCAGCAGCTGGGGAGGGGTGGCCAACCTGGCCATCTGCAGCTCGTGGGTTCCAAGTGAAAAGGACTTTCTCAATGAGGCCCAAAGCTCACCTGATTCTGTGCTCATCCTTCCTGTATTGCACGCATCCTGCATCTCATCATCGTCATCATTGTCATCATCCTCGTCCTCGTCCTCCTCATCAGCAGCAGCCTCGCCATGCATCTCCTTTGCAATCAACTGTCTGGCAAGTTTGATGTTCTGTGCTTCATTGTAATGCATTTTCCTCTTCATTTCAAACTGTCTCTTTTTCTCTGTACCATGAGAAACGGAATATGCAACAAGGCATGACACCAGCCATTGATTTTTAGAAACTTCACACAGTTCATTCTGTTTCACATACGTGAAGCTGTGAACGTTGAAATCCAGCGCCATCAGATTGACTGCCGGGGGTTCTGTGTCATAAATCACCCCCATTTTGCATAATGCATTGCAGGAGCGACTACCTGCGATTACCTGCACCCGGATGCACATCTTTTCTAAAAAATTTAGAGTCTCCCACCTGAAAAGCTGCAGGGGTTGGGGGAGGGGGTAGACACAGAACAGCACTTTATCAAATTCAAATTTTAATTTTGTTTTCTCCAGCCCTTGCTGACTTATGCAGAGGCCGGCCAAACCAGCAGGCGTTGTAGCACTAATGCTTAGCCACCAAAAGAAAAAATATCTCAGGACTGGAAAGATGGCGGTGAAGCGCCAGCCCGGTTATCCCAAAGCCATTAGAACCACTCATGGTTGTTTGCGGGTACAGAAATCACAGCTCCTCTATGGACAAATAAGGAAGCTCTTGTTGCGCTGCAGGACACTCCACCTGTACTTCCATTCCCTCAGGGCTGGCAAAGCGGGGGACACGGGAGCAGGGGTCGGACAGAGTCCTCTCATGACCAAGGGGAGGCGCAAGGAAGGCAGGAGATGGAGAGCAAGCGTCCACCAAAGTTCTTAGACTCCGGATGCACGTCTGATCTCGGTCGCTTCTACAGCTACTTAGCGCCTGCGATAGAAACTCAATCTGCTCAAGCCAGCCCTTGCCATTCCCACAAGAGCTCCTGCAAAGGGTTCCTGAGGGCAGAGTGGGTCACAGCATCGGTCTAGCGCAGGAAGACCACAAGCTCATACCTACCCAATTCTTCCGGAGTCAAGTCTACCTCGTCCTCCTCCTCACTGCTGTCATCCTGCTTTGCAAGGATTTTGGGGCCCTGTCCTGCTGCTGCAGCCGCCAGCCTGCAGAGAAAACACAGAACTGGTCTGAGGCTGCTAGCCGGAGACGCACGAGACGTGGGGCACCTGCGTCTCCGGACAAGCATGTGAGCGGGGGCCTTCCAGCAATGAAATCGTGGGTCTAGCGGCGTGGTTCTCTCAAGTAGGAAAAGCCACCAACAAATACAACAGAGAACCTTTTCGCGCCATAAAGAGTTAAACTGTGGAACTGTTTACTGTGTGACATAACAAGCTAAAAGGAAATCAGAGCAATCTGGGGGCGAACCCGTTGCTAACGGCTAGGTGGCCGCCCAGAACGTGGCTGAAGTCCAGCAGCCCCTCCCCCAAAGTTCCAGCCCTGGCCAGAATTCTGGCCGGAAAGAAGCAGCTGACTAGAGGGGGGACCCGTTTAAAAAAGTTTCAACACCGCTACCCTGCTCACAGTCCTACTCCATGTTTGCAAGTCGAAACAGGAAATGACTTTGGAATAAAAGCAAAAACAAAAACCCTTATGCTTTTAGAATGAAGTGTTTAGAAGTGTTGCTCCTGCAAACAGTTCTATATTTAATCTGGATTTAATTTATTCTGTATTAGAAAGTGTTCGTTTCTTATCAAACAAGAAATCTTTGTAGCTGGGACAAGAAACATGCCAACACTTCCCAATCTTACTTCTTTGATATACTCTAATACTATCAATTACAATACTACCTTATTTTCCAGCAACATGGACAAAAACAAACTTCTTCAAAGCTCCTTACACAATGAGGAAAAAAAGATGAGAGGGAACAGAACAAGAATGCAGACAAGTGTAGTTGACATACTCATACTTAAAATCTCGATTCTAGTTGAAAACGAAGATTAAGATGGGTTGATGAACCCCTAAAGGCAGGAACCTTGGGGAACTTTACAAGAGAAAGGCCATGAAACTCAATTCTTGGAGTTTATGAAAGCGGATTTCAAAAAGCTCAGAGAAAAATTGGGCATGGGTAGAAATCATAAAGAAAAATACTCAGATACTGAAGTCAAAACATTTTGAAATTGGAAAGTTGAGACCATCTAGTGAAGTCCATGGGGCTGCACTGAAAAGAAAGGTGGAAGGAGGGACATCTAACCAAGGAGGAGTTCAACACTAGCTGTATGTGAGAGGCCGGAACAGAAGTTGTCCCCATATTGAACAATGGTAAGAAGTTGGATCCACAAAACTGCCACCCAGTCAGCTTGAAATCCACACTTGGTGAAATTCCAAGCAGATAATTAAGTAGCCATCCATGAGTATCTAGAAAAGGATACATTGATAACTAGAAGCCAGCAAAAATTCAGAAGGAATTGTTCCAAACCAATCTTCTCTTTCCACAGTCACTTTTGGGGGGGGGGGTGCCTTCAAGTCTGGCGGCTGCCTGGACATGTCCCAGCAGATTTTGTTGGCAAGATTTCAGAAGTGGTTTACCATTGTCTGCTTCCTAGGGCTAAGAGTGTATGACTTGCCCAAGGTCACCCAGCTAGCTTCATGCCCAAGGCGGGACTACAACTCAGAGTCTCCTGGTTTCTAGTTTGATGTCTCAACCACTACACCAAACTGGCTCTCTACAGTCACTAGTCTGGTAAATTACAGAAGCACAATGGACAAAATAGGACATCCTTCTGAAGTGGGTTAGAACCTACTGTTCTCTGAATGCTTTTTAGGGGCAACCTTGAGCACTGTCTCAAGCCTTTGTCTGATCTTGTGTGGTCAACATTTTTCTAAGGACTAAATGGGTAAGGGAACAAAGGGCTGCTTGTCAAATTTGCAAATGAAGTCATCAAATGTCATCAAAGAAGACAAAATCAGGAGTTCAAAAAGGCACTGTTCAACAAAGAGCTGCACAGCTTTCAGATACGAAAAACAAGGATGGAACGACAGATGAAAAGGATACCTGATTGTGTGATAAATATGACCCTGTCGTTCAATGTGATGCATTAGTAAAAATGCAGAATATAAATTAAGCAAGTTAAATTCCATGTGTATCAGCACGCCATAGCAGTAAACGTATGCAGCCTACTGCTGCAGTGAATAACCTGGAGCTCTTAGCCATGCCTGTTGGCAAGAGGAGCCAAACAGGGACCCTCACGCTGTTCACACAGCCATGCTGTTTGCTTACGACTAGAGTGCTGGCATGAGGCAGTAAGCATAAATTCTACCTCACACCCCTGGCATTACAGTTTTACTCTATCCTGTGGGAATCCCACCTCTCTTATTATCAGTGCCTCATTTTTAAGAGCGCTGGAAACGGAAGCAGAACCTAAGAACCATCAGGAAGATGAGTGGATTAGCAAAAACCAATTAGACGGTTGAAAGTCTGGCTACGTGTAGCTTGGGGAAGGGAGAAGTCATACACGGCACAATCTTCAGAGACCTGAAAGAGCCGCATCCAGCAGAAGGACAGCATTCCGCACTGGAGATCCTAACCTGAGCAAGGAGCTGGACTCCAAATCGGTATGCCGGATTTTTTTTCTTGCCCCGCTGAAGAAGATAGATGTGCCTAAATGAAGCTGGTTGAGGACAACCCCCACACAGGTGCTCAGGGAGTCCCGTGTACATTAGGAGCAAGAAGGGACTTTTTGAGGCAAAAAGGTGCTCATTGCAGATCCTGGAAGAGGATCAACAGAGACAACAGACAAAAGACAGAGTAAATCCAAACCGTGGAGAAATTTCTTGAAAGCATCAAGACGTTTCTCTTGAATAAGCAAGGGGGTGAAATGCTATTCTGAGCAGGGGAAGCTCCGAGGAACAAGGAGGGGGTTTTTTTGTAACAGAGTTTTGGATCAAGGAGGTGTAAACAAGTGGCCAAAGAGAAGTTGACAAACTGGAAAGAAACCCGTGACCTGCTATGTGAGCCAGTCCGGCCACAATGCACCACACGGCAGCCTCGCCACACAGCCTGACCTTTCCCCTGGCCAGAGAATGTGGAGTCGCTGGGAGAACCACACCCCCGTTCTCTCACAAAAATCAATGCAAATTTACCGGAAGGAAGGATGGCAGCAAGGGAGACCAGCTTGGCCCCATCCTCCCCTTCCCTATCCTTGCAGAAAGGACGTTCACCTCCAACTGCTGGTCCTTGGCCTGCAGAAGCAGCAAGAAATCTGTTCTCCTGCCCCAGACCATCAGGAAGTGAGAGCTACCCACTACCATTCAAGCATCAGCAAACCAGGACAGCCTGAACAGGCATAATACGGAGTTAGAGATCGCTCCCATTTCATGGTTCTGGCCACGAAAATCCCCTCCCCGGATTTGCGCACAGATGCGTGCAATGTTTGGATTCCTGAGCGTCTCACTGTTTCTTTAATGGATGCTTTGGAAACCGACTTGCCTAAGAAGCAGGATGCCTGGGCAAGAGGGTTAATGGAACAGAGAGATGCCAAGAATGGGACAGCGCTGCAATGAGCATGACAGTAAGAGACCGGGGCGGGGGGAGCAGGGGGGGCTACTGGAGGTGCTGGGGGGAGGGGAGTTGGAAACCATAAACAAAGCATCCAGACCCCTGAGGAGGAAAACGGAGGTCCGCAAGAGAAGGGCACTGGAATAACCCCAAAGAGGAGGAGACAGTCACCCGGAACGCAGGGGAGAGTCCATTGGGTCCCAAGCGGGTGTGGCTGAACTCCCTCCCGGACCCCCTCCCCGTCCCTCAGCCAAGGCAAAGGAAACCTAGCCGGCGAGTGCTGGCAAAAGCTCCGGCCCCCTTGGTGAGGGGCCCACCGAAGCCGCCCCCCCCCCGCCCGAGGCACCTACTTTTGGGCGAGGACGTCTGCCGTGGGGACGGGGCTGTCCTCGGCGTCGCTGCCGGCGTCCTCCTCCTTCAGGCTGCAGGGAGAGGGAAAGCTCGTCGGGGACCGGGGAGCGCTGGTCGAGCGACCCTCCCGGGCGAGCGACCCCCCGGCCCAGCCTCCCCCCGGGCGCACCGCACCTGTGGTAGGGCGTGCTGGGCTCGTCGATCTTCATCAGCCCGTAGTCCTTCCCGGCGGGGTGGTAGGTGGCCAGGATGTTCATCTCGTCCCACTTCTGCGTCTTCTTCCTGGGGGGCGGGGACAGGAGGTGAGACGGGACGGGACGCGCCCGTGGCCCTCCCCGCCCGCCGTCCCCGCCGCCCGCCCGGCCCGGCCCGGCTCGGCCCACCCGTGCTCCTCGCCGCGGCTCTCGGTGCTCGACTGCGCCTGCAAGGGCGCCCCGGCGGGCGGCAGCGGCGGTGCCTGCGGGAGCGCCAGGGGATCCGCCAGGCCCTGCCCGGTGCCGCTGCCCGAGCGGTTCTTCAGGATGCCCTTCACGGGCCTACCGGCGCCCGCCGACGCCCTCGCCTCCATCGCCGTCGCCGCCCGGGCCGTCCGCGGGGCCTGCGCCTGCGCGGCCTGGGCGCCTGCCTGCGACGTCACAAGGGCGGGCGGGGCCGGGATCACGTGCGCCCGCGGAGACGCCCCGCCCTCTGCGCCGGACGGGGCGGGGCCTCGGGGCCGCGCGGGGGGCGCGCCCCGCCCCCGGTCCCTCTCTGCCCCTCTCGCGCCTGCGCGAGCGAGTCTTGTCTCGGTCTCGGCCGGCGGGCGCCGCTTTGCGCCGCGTCCTCCCCCCACCCCCACACCGTTTCCTTCATCCTTTCCTTCGGGGCAAGTGGACAAACCGATTCCCGGACGCTCCCAAAGTCGGGGAACGACCGGAGGATTTCAAAACGTGCCCGATCTTCGAAGAAAGAAGCCCCTCGAGGTGGTTGGGTCGGTTAGAGCAGGATGGACGGACTCCAGCTCGCTCCCAGAGTTCTCCGCCCAGCCTGGCTCGCTGGCTGGGGAATTCTGGGAGTTGAAGTCCTCCCACCCTGACGTCGCCGAGGGGGAGCAACGCCGGGCGAGAGGGAGCGCGGCGAGGGTCCGGCGGGCCCGCAAACGCGGGGCTTCCTGTGTGGGGCGAGGAAGAGGGAGGCGCCTGCGGGCGCGTGCAGTTGGGGGGCGCCCGAAGCGGAGGGCGGGCCTGCGGCGACGCGTAAGCGGACTCGGCAGGCCCCCGAAGGAGGCTGAAGCTGAGGCCGAGCGAGGGGGCTGGGGGTGCGCCGGGGTGCGGCTCTCTCTCCCCGCCCCCCCTTTCCTTGTCTGGGGCCGCCCCCCCTTCGGCTCGCTCCCTTAGCGCCTGCGCGGGCTCTGCGGGGCGCGGCTAGCCGCGGCTGGAGGGTGGCGACCGCGGCGGGGTGGTCGCACGGGCGCACCCCCGATGCGGAGCGGGCCCCTTCCTGGCCGCAGGGTGGCCGCCTCCGTCAGCGGGTTCTTTCCATTCGTAGTTTGGCCAGATGGCCCGAGGAGCGCTCGGGCCCTTTTTAGGGCCGTGTTTACCGCGCGGCTGGATCTGGACCAAGCCTGTGTCCTCCACAGCTCTGCGGCTGGTTCCTGTGGGACAGATTCTTGGACGGGGACGAGCTGTCAGCACATTTCTAAAAGTAGCTGAGCTCCAGGCACATTCCATCCCCGAAGCCGCCTCTTCCTCCGGGGCAAGTCCGGCTGAACAGAAACTATGGCGATCTGACTTGGTCAGCCTGGTTTCGCCGCAGGGGGCAGGATGCAGCCGAGGGAACGGGAAAGGAAGGCGTTTCCTGGGGGAAATGTGCGCCTGGCCCTCCCCCTTGATCCCCCCGGCTGCTGCCAGCAAAGCCCCTTGGGCAGAGCCTGTAAATCACGGCTAAGGGGGTGGGATCCGCATTATTCCCCCAAACATGCTGGAAGGGAGAAGCTCAGCAGTTTTGCACAGGAGGAGAGGGTTTGTTCCTGGGCCGGTTTGCCCAAGTCCCCTGGCCCTTTACAGCATCATCCTCACGGAACTAAGGAAACCAGTCATTAGGCCCCGGACACCAAAGAATTACAGAATCACCAATTGTCCGTGTGACGGGTCACGTGCATGCATTCAAGGGGTGTGACTGAAAGAAGCGGTGCCCGCAGCACATTCTAGCTTTTTTCCCCTTTTGTCTTCACTTATAAGACAGAAATCATTTCAGCCAAGCGTCATAAAGACAGTGGAACAGCTTCACTCACATTCTGCACTCTTTGCAAACAGTTGCCCCCCACCAAGTGATCACAAGGCACAGCCAGGTGCAGAAGTACCCAATAAGCATTTTTTCCTGCTCTCTAACCTGTAATTTTAGAACAATTAAGTAAAGATGTCTTAGCCAGCTCTGATGTGAGTCAAATATATGTATGTACCTAGTACATATGTGCTTCTCTGTGTTTCTAAATACTGGAACTGCCAGCTAGATTAAGAAAGGGCTCACAGATCATAGTGGCAGACTTTTGTTTTTCTCAGCAGGTGAATTAGTCCCTCCTCCCAAAGGAGCAGAGGCACATTTTGGGGATTCCTGGTTGCACTTCTTCTAGACTAGCAGGTAGAGGCCATGCTCAGTGAGGCAGCCCATCAATCCTGTGGCCCAGGTCATAGATAACAACGTTGAATAATACCAATCCCAAGACAATCCACTGACTCCTGGGCTCTCTAGTGGGTTAGTCAGTTGGCTCTGTGCCTTCCAAGCCCCACTTTAATGAGAATGCTGAAGTCTGTCCATTTCTGTGGCACCTCAACCGAAATAACTCTGGGTGGCTTTGTTCACTGAGGCAGTCATCCTGTTAAAGAAGGAGATTAAATCTGTCTCTCATGACCTATTTTTGGCAAAGATTCTTAGCAATCGTGGCATCTTTAAGATGCTTTCAAATAGCCTGTGTTATTGTCTGCTGCAACTTGATGTTAAGCTTCCTTGTCAATCATCCTCTTTTTTCAAAAGAAGAGAACCTCTGTAGGTCAGGGTTGAAGTGTGCAGTCCTTGGTGCTCTCTGAGCCTTGTTTGCTTGCAGATGTTTCATTACCCAACTAGGTCACATCAGCAATGCTCTTCTGCCCATGATAACCATGGTTTGGCCTTTGTCTGCAGGGAGGATGGAGATGGTTTGGTCCTTCTTTGGGTCTTTGCGGGCTGCTCCATCCTCTGCTCTGAGCAGGTCTTGATTCTGTATCCTTCTGGTCTGTGGCATGACCGTCTGCCTGATGCTCTCCGGGTCTCTGTGGCAAGCCCTGGGGTTTCAAGTGCTGCTGCCGAGGCTGCAAAAGATGGGTTAACGTCTACGTTATAGCTGAGGCCTTTCCGGAGGATCCGGTGTTCCACGGTGGACAGAGGGCAGCTGGACACGTTGACTGCCCATTCGGGTCCAGGTCCCTCTTTGTTTCTGGGGTTTCGCTCGAGCAGTTGGGTTTCAAGTTGGGTGTTCCTTTTTTCAGCTTGTCTCAGAGGTGCAGTTTGGCGGTGGCTGTCAGCATTTTTGGGGTCATGGTTTGTTCCAGGTGCTCCTTGAGGCTATCTGTGGTGTGCTGGTATTTGCTTGGTCTGAGGTGAGCACTGATGATGTTGCCTAGTCGGGCAATGAAATGTCTACGAGCGAACAACCAGGCCCAGAGAGCACCACGGGCTCCATCTTCTTTTTTCTCATTCTTAAAGAGCCCATTTACTCTTCTCCAGTCTTCTCAGCACCTCCAAGACTCCTGAAGGGTAATTGACAGAGGTCCAGTTAGCTCATCAGCTGCTACAAATAAATGTTGTTGTTTATTTGTTTAGTCGCTTCCGACTCTTCGTGACTTCATGGACCAGCCCACGCCAGAGCTTCCTGTCAGTCGTCAACACCCCCAGCTCCCCCAGGGACGGGTCCGTCACCTCTAGAATATCATCCATCCACCTTGCCCTTGGTTGGCCCCTCTTCCTTTTGCCCTCCACTCTCCCTAGCATCAGCATCTTCTCCAGGGTGTCCTGTCTTCTCATTATGTGGCCAAAGTATTTCAGTTTTGCCTTTAATATCATTCCCTCCAGTGAGCAGTCTGGCTTTATTTCCTGGAGGATGGACTGGTTTGATCTTCTTGCAGTCCAAGGCACTCTCAGAATTTTCCTCCAACACCACAGTTCAAAAGCATCGATCTTCCTTCTCTCAGCCTTCCTTATGGTCCAGCTCTCGCAGCCATAGGTTACTACGGGGAACACCATTGCTTTGACTATGCGGACTTTTGTTGTCAGTGTGATGTCTCTGCTCTTAACTATTTTATCGAGATTTGTCATTGCTCTTCTCCCAAGGATTAAGCGTCTTCTGATTTCCTGACTGCAGTCAGCATCTGCAGTAATCTTCACACCTAGAAATACAAAGTCTTTCACTGCTTCTACATTTTCTCCCTCTATTTGCCAGTTATCAATCAAGCTGGTTGCCATAATCCTGGTTTTTTTGAGGTTTAGCTGCAAGCCAGCTTTTGCACTTTCTTCTTTCACCATCATAAGGCTCCTCAGTTCCTCTTCGCTTTCAGCCATCAAAGTGGTATCATCTGCATATCTGAGATTGTTAATGTTTCCTCCAGCGATTTTAACTCCAGCCTTGGATTCCTCAAGCCCAGCATGTTGCATGATGTGTTCTGCGTACAAGTTGAATAGGTAGGGTGAGAGTATACAGCCCTGCCATACTCCTTTCCCAATCTTAAACCAGTCCGTTGTTCCGTGGTCTGTTCTTACTGTTGCTACTTGGTCGTTATACAGATTCTTCAGGAGGCAGACAAGATGACTTGGTATCCCCATACCACTAAGAACTTGCCACAATTTGTTATGGTCCACACTGTCAAAGGCTTTAGAATAGTCAATAAAACAGAAATAGATGTTTTTCTGAAACTCCCTGGCTTTTTCCGTTATCCAGCCGATATTGGCAATTTGGTCCCTAGTTCCTCTGCCTTTTCTAAACCCAGCTTGTACATCTGGCAATTGTCGCTCCATGAATTGCTGAAGTCTACCTTGCAGGATCTTGAGCATTACCTTACTGGCATGTGAAATGAGTGCCACTGTTCGATAGTTTGAACATTCTTTAGTGTTTCCCTTTTTTGGTATGGGGTTATAAGTTGATTTTTTCCAATCTGATGGCCATTCTTGTGTTTTCCAAATTTGCTGGCATATAGCATGCATTACCTTGACAGCATCATCTTGCAAGATTTTGAACAGTTCAGCTGGGATGCCGTCGTCTCCTGTTATTAGCGATGCATCTTAAGGCCCACTCAACCTCACTCTTCAGGATGTCTGGCTCTAGCTCACTGATCACACCATCAAAGCTATCCCCGATATTGTTATCCTTCGTATACAGGTATTCTGTATATTCTTGCCACCTTTTCTTGATCTCTTCTTCTTCTGTTAGCTCCTTGCCATCTTTGTTTTTGATCATACCCATTTTGGCCTGGAATTTACCTCCGATGGTTCTAATTTTCTGGAAGAGGTCTCTTGTCCTTCCTATTCTATTGTTTTCTTCCACTTCCGCGCATTGCTTGTTTAAAAATAATTCCTTATCTCTTCTGGCTAACCTCTGGAATTTTGCATTTAATTGGGCATATCTCCCCCTATCACTGTTGCCTTTTGCTTTCCTTCTTTCTTGGGCTACTTCTAGTGTCTCAGCAGACAGCCATCTTGCCTTCTTGGTTTTCTCTTTCTTTGGGATGTATTTTGTTGCCGCCTCCTGAACAATGTTGCGAACTTCTGTCCATAGTTCTTCCGGGACCCTATCTACTAAATCTAGTCCCTTAAATCTATTCTTCACCTCCACTGCATATTCCTTAGGAATATTAGTGAGCTCATATCTAGCTGATCTGTGGGTCTTCCCTAATCTCTTTAGTCTGATCCTAAATTGTGCAATAAGAAGTTCATGATCTGAGCTACAGTCAGCTCCAGGTCTTGTTTTTACCAACTGTATAGATGTCCGCCACCTTTGGCTGCAAAGGATGTAGTCAATCTGATTTTGGTGTTGTCCATCTGGTGAAGTCCATGTATGAAGCTGTCTCTTAGGTTGCTGGAAGTGTTTGTTATGCAGAGTGAGTTTTCTTGGCAAAATTCTATCAGCCTATGTCCTGCTTCGTTTTGTTCTCCCAGGCCATGCTTACCTGTAATTCCAGGTGTCATTTGACTGCCCACCTTAGCATTCCAGTCTCTCATGATGAAAATAACATCTCTTAGGCGTGTTGTCCAGCAGGTGCTGCAGATCCTCATAGAACTGCTCTACTTCAGCTTCTTCAGCATCTGTGGTTGGGGCGTATATTTGGATCACTGTGATGTTAGATGGCTTGCCCTGAATTCGAATTGAGATCATTCTATCGTTTTTTGGATTGTATCCAAGCACTGCTTTAGCCACTTTACTATTAATTATGAAGGCTACTCCATTTCTTCTGTGGTCCTCTTGTCCACAGTAGCAGATCTGGTGGTCGTTTGATGTGAAGTGGCCCATTCCAATCCATTTCAGTTCACTGACGCCCAAAATGTCTATCTTTAACCTTGACATCTCACCAAGAACCACATCCAATTCGCCCTGGCTCATAGATCTTACATTCCAGGTTCCAATGGTGTGTTGATCCTTAGAACATCGGATTCGCCGTTCACCACCAGCACCGTCGGCCGCTAGCCGTCCTTTCGGCTTTGAGCTAGCTGCGTCATCACGTCTGGGGCTAGTTGAACTCATCCTCTGTTCCTCCCCAGTAGCATTTTGACCATCTTCCGACCTGGGGGTCTCATCTTCCGATGGTATACTGACATATCTCTGGTTGTACTGATCCGTTTAGTTTTCACGGCAAGAATACTGGGGTGGGTTGCCATTACCTTCCCCAGGGATCACGTTTAGTCTGACCTCTCTGTCATGACCTTCCCATCTTGGGTGGCCCTTCACGGTTTAGCTCATGGCATCATTGAGGTGCTCAAGCTCCAGCACCACGACAAGGTAACAATCCTTTGCTGAAGTACAAATAAATAAATGAAGAAATCATCACAGCCTGGGGACGTGAGGCATTCCAATTAGCTAGAAGCTTTGCCACATCCGTACTGACCTGCACTCCCCACCGTTATCATTCCCAGCCTGTTCCACTCAGATCACTGTTTGGATGTAAAGTTGGGCAAAATAGAAGTCGAGTTCCTCTGCTTTCCCAGTCCTCTATTACGATTTCTCTATTGGGAGTAAGAAGCCCACACAGGAGTGGCTGAACTAACAGCTGTAAGAACCCTGTCCGCTTCCTTAGGTTCAAACTCCTCCCAGGTAACCGTGCAAGGCTCAGCCCCGTAACCCCCACAGGCCCTGCATCAAGGCTGGAGTTCAGCGGAGAGCGAACCTGAGCAACTTTCTCCACCAGATGCTCAGCATATTCCTTGCAGCAACCCTGACGAGAGACCCCAGAACTACTCCCTCCAGGGAGGGTCCGGGTCACCTGAAACAAGGCCACTGGGTGGCCATTTGTGGACATGGTAAGGGCAGAGAAATAATTCTGCCATTGCTGCAACAGAAAAACCAGGCCAGGTGTATGACCGCTGTTAAGCACCGGGCCCTGGATGACTTGGGACAGGCCCATGGCTGTCATGGTGCCCATGAGCTCCTGAGCCACCTCTGACCCCACCCCTAGGAAGGCAAGTTGAAGCCCCACAAGACCATCAGCCTGGGGAACTCCACCGTCAACCAGCCTCGGAGTCAAGGAGCTCGGGCAGGGCGGTTGCCATGCAGCAGGGTGGCTGGTACCATAGCAACAGTCCCAACTGGTCCCTCTTTGAGCCAAACTTAACCAACAGGGACTTGCAGCGCCCCTGGATGCCTCCACCACCTTTTCTTCATACAAAGCCTGTTCTATCTTAATTCCTCTCTGGAATTTCTTCTATTTTTTTTCTTCTCTGTTAATGGCCAGCATGTAGAGCTCTAGCGCCTTTCCACATTGTGCTTTGCTTGCTGGGCCTCTGTACCTCTTTTTACTCTTCTTTGGACCATCCTCTGAAGGAAAAATGCCTTTCTTTTGGCTGCTGCACATCTCTGTTTGCTGGTGGCTGCAGCGCTCCAAAACGCCCTTCTCCCACCCATGTCAGGGTTGCTGCTTTATTGGCAACTGCCATGCTGCCATTGGGGAAAGGCTCAGGTGGGGGGGAAAGAAGGCAGCCCACAGGCCAACACTGGGCAGCATCACTTGACCAGGAGTGGCAGTGTATAATTAAGCATCATCAGCATACTCATGGTACCACGCCTTGTGCTGCCAGATTACTTCTTCCTGCAGTCTCGTGCAGATGTTGAAGAGGAGGGGTGAAAGATCTGAGCCCTGAAGTAACCCACATTGCAAGGCCCTAGGGCTTGACCTCTATCCCCCAACCCTGACAAACCTGCCACAGAGCAGCGAGGAGAAGCACTGCAAAATGGGGAGGAACTGATTCCAACTCAGTCCTGCCAAGACTGGGTGGCTGTAGATATTGGGGTCCCATGGAACTGAGGATTTTCCATCTATAGCACTTCTTCACTCAAGAGTGGTGTGCAATTTGGGGATGACCTTGGACTTTGCACCACTCCATGCACCCAGTGCACCCCTTTTTGGACCAGGAGGCCCTTCAGGTAGTCACTAATGTCCTAGTAATCTCAAAGCTTGACTTTATAATGCATTCTACATGGGTCTGCCCTTGAAAGCTACTCAAAGCTTCGACTGGTGGTACAGGCAGTGATGAGCATAGTGCGGCATGCCCATATAATACCTCTGCTCTAGTTCAGTACACTTCTGGGTGTGATTCAAGATGCTGGTTTTGACCTATAAAGCCCTACATGGTATAGGGCCAGGTTATCCAAGCCACCATCTATCTCCCACAATTAAGCAAATCACCCGTGGTCATTAAGCAAGACATCACATGACCGCAACTTGTGATTTTACTGCTGGCTTTTCCATTGACTCTGCTTGTCAGTGAAGCCATTAGTGGACAGCTAGGACCACTGAATGGAGCAGAGCTTAATACAGCGAAAAGACGTGCACAGAAAAAGAATATTATCTAAAATAGTATTAATTAGCACGTTAGAAAAATATAGGTTGTTGATCTTACACACTTAACCTACCGAAGCATAAAGAATTACACACTTAGACAAAGTAGGTTCAAAAATAAGCAAAAAAAAAAAGTCTTACTCATTTATTTGGTCCAGTTACATCCATTCAGGAAAAATGATTCTTGTTCTTATTTCTTCCCCTAAACTTAATTAACCCTCAGCCCTCATTGCTGCTGAAGGCTGTATGCAGAAAGGGGGACCCTCCTGACCCTAGGCCCATGCATGGCCCCCAGATGGAAGGAGCAGCAGCAGCAGCAGCATGCTTCCTTCCCAGATGACGGAAGGAGGTAGGACTGAGGAATGTGGGAGGGGCAACAAACAGCTTCCTCCAGAAGCACGCAGAGAATTGCTTCCTAGAACCAACTCATCCGCATGCTAATGAGGCAGGCTGATTTGCTGGGGCCTCCAACAGTCAGAAACCGGCTCCGAAGCACACAAACAGAGATCATGTGACTGCAGGGTACTTTGACATTCATGAACACCTGCCAGTTGCCAAGTGTCCAAATCCTGATCATGTGACTGCAGGGATGCTGCAATGGTCATAAGCACAAGGACCAGTTGTAAAGTTAATTTTTCAGCACTGTCGTAACTTCGAACAGTCGCTAAACAGGGCAGTCATGAAGCAGGGACTGCCTGTATCTTATCTGATGGCTTTCTCCAATTTCATGAGGAATTACTGAACACTCTTTTTGAGTATGATTTTTGATTGACTTAATTGTCACTCTAACCAGCCCCATTTAATCAGCTTACTGATCAGCATGTTGTAAGGTATTTTGGCAAATGCTTTGCTATATACAATGTCCAGAGCACTTGCACAATGTCACGTTAAGTTACCCAGTTGAAAAAAATGAGGTTTTATTTCGCTATTTCTTAATTTCATCAGATTTGTTATAGCTGCCCACTCCAGTGGACTTTGGGTGGCTTACGAAATTTAATACTATATTAAAACAATTAAAAACAAAACAGCACAGACTGAAAGCAACCATTAAAACAAAGCCTGACAGCCTCCCCTAAAACACACGAGCCCCAGGCCTGGGACCAGAGCCAGGCCTTAAGGGCTTTCCAGAACCCAGGAGTGAGAGCACTGTCCAAATCTCGAGGGGATGCTGTTCTGGAGCCGGGGGGGGGGGGGGGCTGTAGCGGAGAAGGCGCGCTTCCTCAGTTCCACAGGATGGCAACATTTAATGGAAGGAACCCGGACAGGCAGAAATGATGGAAGACTGACCGGGTTTGTTCCTGCCAGATCTTTGCTGGTACTTGCTGCCTTTTTAAAAGGTCCTTACAGACCCTTATGTTTAGGATGTTCCAAGAATCAGGATCCTCTGCTACAGGATGAGGGTACCCTTTCGAGGATCCTACTTTCCTGAAGGCTCCCAATGGGAGAAGAGTCACTCCCGAGGACCTGCATCAGTCACTGCAGTGGACCTCCTTGCATCCTGACTGCACGCAATGAGAGAGGGTCAAGTGGAAATCTGCTGAATTCTCTTCTCTGTTCCAGAGACAAGTCCATCTCCTGGGTGAGGCCATATTAAGAACCCTTTTGTCTAGGGTTCCTTCATCCTCTCCTCAACTCTCCTTTAATGCGGTGACTGAGGGCAGAACTACCTGTTACACCCACCTAAAGAGTGGCTGCAAACACAGTCTGTGGGTTGCATGTAGCTTCTCACTTTGCAAAGCCTCCCTCTGAGATTCTGGCTCTGCCCAGGCTTGAGATCAAACGTCCATCTGATATACCCAACTGCACTGTACCCAACTGAGCTGGCTGGAGCAAATTCAGCCTGCAGGCAGCTAATGGCCTCCAAAGCCTTACTGGGCCTCTCCCAGCCTGGCAGCTTCTCCCTGCTTTGGGGAGTTGCTGGAGGCTGCTAGACTGGAGGAACCAGCCTCTTCTACCCCAATTCCAGCGCTCCCTGTTGGTTCCTGCCATCCATTGTTGGATGGCAATGAAGCCCAGCCAGCCATTGTTAGGCTGCTAGTGAAAGGGGGGAACTGCTACTCAGAGTAGGCAAGGAGAAGGGCTAAGCTGCTTTAAAGGGATCCAAGTCTCCAAGGCCTGAAGGAGGCAGCAGCTTGGAGGGACTCCCTGGGGAGGAGCTCAGGGCTCTGCCCTGTCCAGTGTGGAACTGGAGTGTTGGAAGGGGCCATGGAGGTCATCTCAGTGCAAGTGACCGTCTGTCTGCAGATCTCTGGCAAAGGAGAAATCACCACTTACCCCTACACTGAGAAAATGGGTACGGTATAAACATTAAAAAGTACTTATCCCAATATAGCTCTTGGTTGTTTTATTCCCTAACAAAATACTTTTTCCCTATCTCAGAACAGAATGAGATCCTTAGTAGACTGTGCTCAGAGTCTCAATCCCAAACAGCTATTAGAACAAGAGGGAGGCCACAGGCAGGCAGGGCAGGCAGGGCAGGCAGGGCAGACATTGCATGGGTGGGTGGGTAGGAGAGACCTGGAGCCCATTGTGTGGCTTGGCAAATGCCAATAGATCCTGGAGTCTGCTTCGTGGCTTTGCAAGGGTGGACAGCCATGCGTGGTCAGATCCCTGTGACACTCTATGGGACCAGAAGTTGAACTTCAAAGACGCAGGATAGGAAGAGCACGGATGCTTCTGGGTATTGGAGAAGACTCCTGAGAAGACCATGGACAGCCAAGAAAACAAACCGATGGATCATCGAACAAGTCTACCCAGAATTCACCCTTGAGGCACAAATGCCCAGGCTGAAATTATTCTGTTTTGGAAACATTATGCAAAGACCCAGCTCTCTGGAGGAGGATCTAATGCTCAGGACGGTGGAAGGAAAGAGCAGAAGCGGATGGCCAGAAGCAAGGTGGAGGGACTCAGTTACGGTGGCAGTGGGGGCGCTGTTGGAAGGACCAAGCTGGAGATAGATGCTCTGGAGGAGGTCTATCTCAACTTGAGGCACATAATCAAAAAAACATCTGGCCAAAGCTCTGGGCCTTCCCTGCAGCCTGCGCTGCTTTGCCAATCAAGGCGGGGCTGGGACTTCTTTGGTGGCCAGATTGGTCCTTGCAGGAAAGTGAGGGAACTGGCTTCATGCATCTTGAATGCCAGTCGGTCAGTTCTCCAGATTTGAAGAGTACACAACTACAAAAAACTCCAGCAAATCATGTGAAGGCGACTTTAGTAGAAAGCTAGTATAGCCATTTATCTGGCTCCAGGCAAAACACAATTCCCGTTTTAAAAGCCCAGTGGATGGGTGGCCACGGTGCTCTTGTCCCGCACCAAGGTGTCTGAGATCAGCTTCATGCTGGTGAAGACCTCTTCCCAACTGGCAGATTTGGCTTCCCGCAGAGATGCGCGCACTCGCTGGAATGCCTGCATGGAGAGGCCAACCTGGGTCAGTCACCCCAAGCAGGGGAGGAAGCCTCCACCAAGAGAAGACGCTCTGCAGTGTTTTTATGGGGCCTCCTTGCCAGCAACCAGATGTTTATGAACATGACCCCTTCAGTAACAGGAAGGAGGAGACAACTGGGGATCTCTGGCAATGCCAGGAGCTGCTCCACAACTGCTTCTCTGTGGTGCAACGCTCCTTGAGTCTTGGGGAGTAAGTCTACCCGGGAAGAGACACGCCTCAGTAATATGGTGGGGCTGTGGCAGCTGGTGCTCATCTGCCTTGCAGCTGTTCAGGTCCTCCCTCAGTGGCTGGCTGGAAGCCGTTGAGCTGGAGGGGTTGCACAGCGCCTGCCCTGGGGAGCCACCCGTGTTCCTTGGGCCATGGGGAACTGCGCCAAGAGGCAGGGGCAAGGGCGACAGCCAGGTGTGGGCGAGGCGCCCTCGGGCCCAGAAGCTCTTCTTCTCCTAGTCTTCCCAGTTCTGAGTCCTGACCTGGATGTGGACACCCTCCTGCAAGCCTCCCAGACTGCCGGCGGCCACCCATCCAAAGAGGACCTCTTGGTCCCAGCCTTGCTCCCCAAAAGGGCGTGGCCCCTCCCAGCCACCAGTCTGCGCTTCTGTCCCTGCGAAGGGGTCAGGAGAGGGAGGGTGTCTGGGTATCCGCTGGCTTAGTGCGTCCTCGGGCCAGTCAAAGAAGTTGTGATCCATCCGACAGGGGCAGGGGTGCTCCTTCAAGCCCAGCCCATGGCAAGAGTCACAGTTGTGGCTTTGGCACTGAACTGGGCTCCAGGAAGGCCCACAGGAGAGGCCGGAGGAGGCTACGGCCACTGCCAGGGGCTTTGCTGGAGGCCCAATCCCCCACAACTGCCACTGGCGGGGGAGCAGGGGCTGTTGTGCTGCATCGTGCCTGTGCTCCGTGGCTTGGGTGGAGATGGACAACAGCGGCTCTGAGTGGGAGGCGGAGGAAGGTGGAAGATCAGAGCCCAGCAGGCTTGGAGAAGGGCCCAAACAGTCTGGGGCAAGATGGGGAAGGAGCCAGCCGGGAAAGCGGCTCTGGCCGAGAACGAGTGGAGCGTGGGAGTGGCCCCTCTCCGTCCTACCTGCTGGCACCACGTCTGGCACAGGAGCTTCTCGTGTTGAGCAGTGGGCTGTCCCAGGGAGAGTGCGCGGCTGGCCCTGGAAGAGCAAGATGGGGCTCATGCGAGCGTGGAAGGCATCCACTAGAAAGGTTGAATGGGCATCCTGTGTCCTGTCCCATCCCACCTCCTCCCTCCTACCTGGACAAAGCCACGGCCATGGCGTAGGTGTCGATGGCTGCATCTGCCACACGCCTCAGGTGGAACTGCTTGTCTGGGGAGAATCCGGGAAGGGCGAGTCAGGCGCATCAGCGGCTCTCCCACGGCACCCCACACGTTTCTGGCTCTGCTTCCTCAGCAGCAGCAGCAGCAGCACCCACTTTTGCTCTGGGCTGCCAAGGTCCTGCAGAACAGCCCGTTCTGGGCTACTCAACCATCGTGCCTTCCCCCACCCCCATTTCCACATTGGTAACCACTATCTGGCTTGGCCAGGGCAGTGAATTCAGCCACCTGGAAGAATTGGGCTCACTTCTGGGAAACCACGGCAGGTGGATGCCGGTTGCATGCTGAGCTGCACCCTTGTGGGCACACCAAGGGTCCCCCTGCCATTCTGAGGCTGGGCTCAGTCAAAAGGCTCTGGGGGCAAGGGTGGCTGCATGACCGCAGCAGGAGACAGTACCCCAGAGTAGCCGTCATCAGGCGGAGGGTCCTGCAGACAGGCCATGAGGGCAGCTGCTTCTCAGACATTCACGTGGGCATGGAGACACCCACACCAACCCGGCTTCCTCCTCGGGGGCAGGTGGTCCGTTAAGCCACAGATGGGGTCAGCAGTTGGGTTACAGGAGGACTCAACTGGAATTACACATTGTGCTAAGCCATGGTGTGCCTCACCACGCTATTGACTAAACCAAGTTGGCCAGGCTCTGACACATTAAGCAGAAGTTGCGGTTTGTAGGGCATGATGGCTGCACTAATGCAACCTGATAAGCCATCAGGAGTTGTTGCCTTTGGCTTAGTGTGGTGCACGAATCAGGACAGGGGCAAAAAGGAGATGCAAAGAGCAGATCGGGAAGGAGCTGGCCAGGACTGCAGTGGGAAGGCCCCGCTGAACTAAACCCGGGCAGCTCTGGGAACCAGGAGGAAGGCCCCTGCCCACATCCCCACCGTATCACGTGATCTCCCTCCCTCCTGTGCTGGGGCTGCTGGAGCAGGACAGCCATGTTAGTCTACGGTGGCAAAAAATCAGGAGGAGCCTGGGAGCACCTTTTCTGTCCAGCCCACTTTATTCCAAGGCGGAAGCTTTGTGAGCTGCAGTTCACTTCATCAGATGCAATGGGGCAGCTCAGCCAGTGTAGGATTAAAGTGGGGTGAAGCTGGGGTGGGGGGGCAGTCAGGGAAGACAGGTTGGTGAGGTACAGGCAGTGAGATGCCAGACAGATTACCAGCACCTTAACCTGAACAAAAGGGTTTGGGCAATCTCAGAAGCTCACCAAGTGTCTAACAAATACAATGAGTTTTTAACACACTACAATGGTTAATTCTGTTCCCTTCCCCACTCCCCAACCCCTCAAATCCTACACCGGACTAGCCCCTCCATGCCCCTGAGGAAGGTAGCTGCAGCCCAGGAGAACTTCTGCCTTGGAACAGATTGCCCCTCAGAGGGGTGCCTCCACTTCAGTGCTGGGGCTTCCTGGTGCTGGGAGAGGGGGGCAGGCTGGCTTCCCCACGCCGGTGCTTCCCCCAGGCCAGCAGTTGCCTTCCCAGCTTCGGCCACCGGCAGGCTGCGCTCCCTTCGAGCGGGCTTTGCCTTGCCACCAGGAAACCGGCTGGGGAATGATCCAGAAGACCAGATGTCCTTACGATGAGTGCCAGGGTCCCCAGCAGCCCACCTCTCCCACCAGGCCTGTACCGGTCACTGCTGCGCCGTACTTCAGGAGCAGACTTTCGATGGCTTCTCCAAACATCTCGACAGCCTGGGTGACCTTGCGGAGAAGGAGCAGAGAGAGAGAGGCTGACCTGGCTCATCTCCCTGGAGCTGGCCGAAGGTGGCCCCGAGGGACCCCCCTGGCAAGGGCTGCAGCCTCCCTCGCTTCTTGCACATGAGTGGCTGGGGCCTGAGGCAGGGGTAGCTGTGGGGACAGGGCTTGGGCATCGCCTGCTTTCAGAGGAGGAGAGGGGAGGGAAGCCAACTTCGCAATGTGACTGCTCCCCTGCGGAACGGCCAGGAGCAGTGCCTGAAGGAGGAGGGGCTGCTTCTGGGAGACCCTTGGTGCAACTTCCCTTTTAACTCTGGTTCTCAGAAAGAGAGTTTGGGGAGAAAAGGCTTGAAGAAAAGCTCCAGGAGGGGCGCTGGGGTTCCTCTGTACACATCTAGGGGCAATTCAGAAAGCAAAGCTTCTTCAAAAGGCTGCTCGGCTGCCAACCTGCAGGGGCCCTCAGAGGAGTCTCCCTGCCCTGCTCGCCCTTGGTGGGGTCTCACCAGAGCAGCACAGTCGTCCAGCTCCGGGTGCACAAGGCCCTGCAGCGTCTGGCCACTGGGGATCCCGACTTTGCTGCGGGGGAAAAAGACATCAGGGGACAGAGCAGCAGCAGGACATCAGAAGTCCTGTGCGTTAGAAAAGAGGGGGGTCCTGGGCCAGGGGCCAGCAGCTCATGGGGGGTGTCCCCAAAGGGCCTCCGCAGCTCTGGATTTCCTTCCCCCAGGGAGCGCGCCTCACCGTTTCATTCGCATCACCATCTCCTTGCGGATGGTCCCAATGTTCCCCAGGGGGTCAGAAAGGTCCTTCTGCAGGCTCCTCAGGGTCCCACTGGCATACTGAGGGCAGAGAGGAGTTTCTGTCCCAGGGCAGCCTCCCAAGGGGGCTGGAATTGCCCCTCTGCACTTTCAGAGCACCGGGCATGGGAGGGGGCTCTGCTCCAGGGGGCGGGAGCTGTGGCCCAGTGGGGGGGGCAAGAATGTGCTTTGGCCTGGGCCCCCGGGCACGAGAGCCGCTCTGCCAGGGCTCCAGGGGCCAGCCGCTGCTCGACACCTCACCTGAGACAGGAGTGCCCAGGCAGGCAGCTGCGCAGGCTGAAGCGGCAAAGGAGCGGAAAGGGGTTTGCTGCTCAGGCAGCGGTGACAGCAAACAGCAGCTTCCAAAGAGAGCCGGGTTGACTCCTGAGGGCCCCCTCCTGTTACAGCCCGCCTGCCAGGAGCCACCCAGAAGTGGCTTCTCCCAAGCGGGGGGTGGGTGGGAATCCCAGCGCTTCAGGCCCCAATTGCCCCGGACCGGCTGCCCCGGGAGGAGCTCTGCTGTGATGCCAGAGGGGGCAGGATGGCCACTCAGCTAAGTGGGGAGCAGCTGAGGTCCCCTGGGAGCAGCCACCTCTCCGCCTGGCCTCCGAAGGTGGCTTGACTTGCCTCAATGCCTGACAGTGCCACGAACAACCGGAGGATGTCGTTGGTGCCCTCAAAAATGCGGAAGATCCTCAAGTCGCGCAGGACCTTCTCCACTCCTGTCTCCTGCCCAGGGAAACCAGCCAGCCTGCACGTGGTCCTGCTGGGCCAGAGCCAGCCTGGGAGGAGCCAGCCCTCTTCCTGACCTGGGAGACCCCATCCAGCCCAGGGACTTACCTTCATGTACCCCATCCCACCCAGTATCTGGATGCCCTCATCCGTCACAGTCCAGGCTGCCTCCTGGGGACACAAACGGTGAGGCTAACTGCCCAGCCATGCAGGCCAACCCCACCTGTGGCCAAGCAGTGCCCCCAGCTCAGGGTCCAAGGAGGCCCTGGGGGGCTGGAGCTGATGGCCAGCAGACCAGCGAAGGGACCTGCTTAGAGCCACGCCACCATGAGCCAGCCAGGGTGCCCCTTAGCCTGGAGGGGGCTAGTCCTTGGGCAGCAGGGTGCCAATGGCCAACTTGCCTAGCCCCACACCCCTCCACCCATTGAGGACCAAAGGTGAATCTCCATGGCTGCTCACCCTCCTGGAAACCCAGGCTCCAGCTGGCCTTCCTGCCCCCCACAGAGCCACTTACAGAAGCAAAGATCTTGCTGATGGCGGCCTCCAGCTTGTAGTCGGGCACCTTCATGTCCATGTTGGCGCTCAGCACGTAGGCCATAGCCTGCAAGGGGTAGGGGCACTGCTCGCCAGCTTCATACCATGGCCCTGCCCTCTGAAGCTGTGCCCCTCTCAAGAGGTGGGGGGGCTGCAGCAGCCGCTTGAAGCCCATCTTACAGGGGACCTGATGCTGACGAAGGACCAGGGGGAGCGCAGGAGCAAGTGGGGAGCCAGGGGTCACAGCAGTGCAGGAGGCAGAGTGGAGCTGACAGGCTGCCTCACCTCAGTCACGTACAGCAACATCGCCATGTGTGCCAGTTTCTCCTGAATGGCGCCAAATTGGCTGATGGCTCTCCCAAACTGCTGCCTGTTTGCTGCGTGGTCCACCTGCGGATGCCCAGAGTGAGGAATCCCTGGAGGGAGGGTGGGAGGGGGCCCCCTTTGCCTAGGCGAGGCACCACATCCCATGGGCATACTGGCCTCCCTGCCAGCGTACCGCCTTGAGGAGGACTCCACGCATGGTGCCGGCCAGCGCCGAAGCCATGCCAAAGCGGCCGTTGTTCAGGATGTGCATGGCCACATGGAAGCCTTTGCCGAGCCCCCCCAGCAGGTTCTCCACTGGCACCTTCACGTCCTCAAAGTAGACCTCTGCTGTGTTGGAGCACTTGATCCCCATCTTCTGCTCCGGAGGGCCACTGCAGGGCACAGGGACAGAGCTCGTGAGACCGCAGCTGCAACCTCCACCGCTGCTGCCAGAGCCAGTCCAGGACCAGCTTAGCTGGGGTACCCTCCCCCTCTCCCTCTCACGGGCACCTGACTGGCAAAGGTGGCAGCCTTCTCCAACATCGGAGGGGACGGCATGGCTGCCCAATGATGAGCATTGGAACGGAGATGGGGAGGAAGGAAGCCTGCTTGCCCAGGGAGTTCGCTCAGGGCTTTGCAGATTCCTTCTCTCCCCCAGGCCCCCCTCAAGTCACCTGCTGACACCCCCAAAGGCTCGCTCCACTATGAAGGCCGAGATCTTGTCATTTTCCTCGCCTGTGGTGACGTTCTTGATGCGAGTCTTGGCAAACACGGTGAAAATCTCAGCTGTGCCACCGTTGCTGGAAGGGAGACGAGGCAGATGAGGCTGGCTGCTGGATGGAGCCCAGCAACCAACTCAGCTTGGTAGCCCTCCTGCTGGCCTCTTCTGCTCTCCGTCTCTATCTCCCTCACCTGATCCAGATCTTGCTCCCATTGAGGGTGTAGAAGCGCCCGCAGGGACTGAGCTCTGCCGCCGTCTTGATGGAGGCCGCGTCTGAGCCACTCGACGGTTCGGTCAGGCAGAAGGCCGCATATACTTCACCTTGAACAAGAGAAGGAATCCCTGGTCTTGCTGGGGGATGGGGGCGCCTTGCCTAGTGCCCCCACCACTTCCTCCAAGGACCCCTCACAACCCTCCTGACCTTCAGAAATGATGCCAGTAGGCTAGTTCTTGCCTCCATGAATTTTTTTTTTGGGGGGGTGGGGGTGGCAAGAGTCCAGACCTAACGGATATTCACACATATGCCAGGTACAGCTTTCCCACCGCCTGGGTCTGAACTGTGTTGCCTTCGCTAAAGAGACACTTCCCCATCCTGTCCCCAAGTATCCCCTCCCCCAGTATTTGGGCCACTGGGGGGGTGTTGGGGGATCACTCACTGAGCCTACCAGATGCCAGCTTGGGGAGGTATTTCTCCTTTTGGCTCTTGGTTCCGAAGAGAAGGATGCCCTTGAAGCCAATAGACTGGTGGGCGCCAAGGGTGATGCCTACGCCTAGATCGTGCATCCCAACCACTTCCACCATGCGAGCATACTGCAACAGAGGAGGACACACACCATCAGGGAGGCTACAAGCAGCCTATCAGCCAGCCCCCACCCCCCACCCCAGATGGTCCTTCTGGTCTCCCAAAGTAGGAACAAGGCAGGATGGCACTGACTGGTCTTCCCACCCCAAGAAGGTGGACTGACTGCTCCTCCCTAGGATATTGGCCAAGGACACAGGAGCAGACAAAGAGGAGGCATCCTGCCACTGCCTCTGGACTGCCCCTTTGCCACTTCCATATCTGGTATTGGTGGAGATGCCCCAACCCTCAACAGTAGCTCTGGCCATATGGCTGGGGACAAGGGCCCAGTAGTCTCCAAGAGTCTCACCTGGGTGTTGGTCAGCCCGATGCCCCCCAGCTCCTCAGGCACCTGCAGCCCAAAGCAGCCCATCGACTTGAGCCCCTCTATGGTGTCCTGCTCAATGCTACCCAGTTCTTCGTTTGCAGCTGCGTCGTTGACTTCCTGCCCAGCATTCAAGCACAAACAGAGCGAGCACAGCCCTCCTGCCAGACTCTTTCTCGGGTGGGTCCGGTAGGAGGGAAACCTTTGCTGGGGCTTACCTCAAAGAAACGGACACAGGGATCCACCATGGCCTGCAAGGACTGGACCTCCTGCGGCGAGAGAGCTGAGGGCAACAGAGAAGCTGCCAGGACAGGAGGTTCACTGCCAGCCTCGGGCACCCAGAGGCTGGTCAGCTGCTCCTTCTGGCAGGGCTGGGTGCTCAGCACCCCTTTAAGCTCATCCTCTGAGCCCTGGCCCACCTACCTGAGGGGAAAGGAAGGAGGTTTGCAGGAGCCAGGTGTCCGTTGAATATGTTTTCCACAAACGATGTTGATTCCTGGAGGAAAAGAGGGAGATGGGCGGTAACAGAAATTTGAAAGAAAGGAAGGAAGGAAGGAAGGAAGGAAGGAAGGAAGGAAGCAAGCAAGCAAGCAAGCAAGCAAGCAAGCAAGCAAGCAAGCAAGCAAGCAAGCAAGCAAGCAAGCAAGCAAGCTTTTGTTCAGCCTGGCCTGCAGAAGGCAGTCCCCACTCCCTTTTTGTCTCCCACACACACACAAACATACACAGACACTTCTCTCTGGCTAGTGGGGAGCACGTGGCAAGGGCCCTCCTGCCAGAGCATTTGGCCTGTTCCTTCATGGACCAACTGGGAGCTGGTGGTTGTTGCCTGAATCCTCCCCTTGATTTGGTGTCATCTGCCAGCACTGTCCATGCTGGGAAAGTGGAGATGCTGGCAGGTTCCTGACCAAGCAGAGTCCTGAAGTTCTCACATCCTGCACTGCTACCAGGGGCCAGAAACACTTCACCCCCTTCTCCCAAGACAGAGCTTGCAGCTGCTTGCTTCCAACCTCTTTTCAGGTGGCATCTCCATGGTGCCCCTAGGCTAGAGGGCACAGAAGGTACCTCCTCAATTCCTCCATCCTGGCCTCCAGGGACCAAGGTGGACAGAGTCAGTTCTAGAGGAGATGTGGTAATCTTTCTGGCCAGTCCTCCTTACCTTCTTGGTTCGTCTGGAATATTTTACTTTCTGGTCAGTCACAAAATAGGAAGGAGACAGCAGCCTGCGAAAGGAGGTGCTATCAGTCTTGGAGGGCAGGAATGGGCTCTGCCACAAATAAGCCAATCACAGGTGTTGTGTGAACCAGGGCCCTTGTGTGTTTTGCAGTTTGTAGCCTTATAATATATTTCAGGGCAGAAGTTGCTGAGTTGTGACTGCTTCTCTAGACCCAGCTGTGTCTCCCTCACACATGAACATCACTACTGTTCTGGGCACTGCCTTCCCATGGTCCGTCTCGCCCAGCCTGGCCAGCCTTCAGGTGCAGTTCCCTCCTGGCCAGCTCTTTTATTCCCTGACTGGCAGGGCCTTGGGCGTCCCTCCAAGTGGCAAGGGCACACTCCTCCCCAGCTGCCCGTGTGAACCCAAAGGCTAGCCCATCGAAGCTGCTCCAGGACACAGAGGCTCCGATAGGTTTGCTGACATCGGTGCAGCAGCCTCACCCAGAACAAGGCTGCTTTGCTGGGATGTGTCTTCCCCCCTCTTCTGCTACCTGTACCAAACAGAGCTGCAGCGGGAGGGACCTTGTAGGAGGAGAGCCGTGTTAGTCAATGGGGCAAAGAATCGGGCATTAGTTAGCACCCTTCTGACTAATGAACATGCTAAATGCATCTGGCAATCGTGTCTTGGATTACTGAGCCAGAAATACCTGAGCTTGGACTTGGACAGTGACTGGCTCCACAGCTGCCTCCACCAGTCCACAGTCGTCCTGCTCCACATCAGCTGCATCATTCTTTCTACCGCTCTCGGAGAAGCCCAGGCAGGACGCTCACTGTGGGGGAAAGAATCCCAGGCGAGCCATGTCTCGTCTGCAAACCAACCTTCAGCCTCCCCTCTCTGTTATCTTCTGCAGCCCTTAAGGGGCAGCTGAGGTGACGTGACCCCTTGCCTGCCCTCTGTCTCCAACAGCAGGCCCTCACTGCGGGGGAAGGACAGCCTCCTATGAGAAGGGGACGCCACCCATCAGCCCTTCAGGGTAGACCAGATCAGGAAACTGACTCCACAGGACAATTCTATTAGAACGATACTCTATTGAGAGGATCTGCCCGTGTTTCCCATCCCTCCCTCTTATACCCCAGGGACTGGTGGGGGTGGGGTGGGGTTAGTCTGAGTCTCTCTGTGACACTCTGCAGCCTCGCTGTACAGAACATGTGGTGTTTCCCCAACAGCCTCTGGATGCCTTCTCTAAGGTCATCACCCTGGCTCCCCAGAGCAACCCTGCCTGGACTTACTCACAAGGCACCGTAGCACCGTTTGGCTCCAACGTGCGCTGTGGAACTAGGCTGCCTTCTGCAATATGACATCATTACCCCCAGATGAAGCTTTGTGACATCCCTTGGCACTTCAGGGTGAAGTTCTGTGACCTCATCCCGTGGTGTGGAATTTCCCTGGTCTGGAATGAATTTTTTTTAAAGAAGAAACATACCAGTTGGCTCACATATCTCTGAAAGTAGTTGTTGGAGGCCCTGAAGGGGAAAGGAGGTGAGGCAGCAAGGTGGACACCAGGGGCTGTGCCCCGCGTACCTCATCCTCTCTCCTGCGCTCAGCCTGGCCTACTTCTGCAATCCACTTCTTAGCCACTTCTCAAGTAAAAGAATAAACCATTCAGAATACTAGAAGCAGCTCCAATACAAAAGCAACTTTTAACAACAGCAAATGCTATTACCCCTTATAAATAAAGTCCAGGAAGAATGGAGAGATGTTTGGTACTTGCCAGAGTAGAAGGGCAGCTAGAAACAAAGAAATAGAGAAATAAGGAACCTGACTTGCAAGGAGACCTTATGAGGTAGGCGAGACAGAGGATGGAGAGCGTTGGTTGAGCACCCTGTTGCGTATGCTTCCAATAATAGTTATCTTGCTGGCAGCACAGCAAACAGATTAGATCTCCCAGCCCATAATAGTTCCATCTTGACTGGATTATCTGGATTACCCTCCCTCTCCCCTATGTGGTGCCCAGTTCATGAGTTCCAGACCCTCCTTCTGAATGTTGGGTGGGGGAGAGCAGACCAGCAACCTACTGGTGACCGCAGCCCAGACTTTCAAGGGGTGGACACGAACAAAGCTACCCACAGTCCAAAGGCTCAAGTCCCTCTGAGCCACTTTCTGAAACCACTGGTGTCACTGTAGCAGCAGGCTCTCCAACCGAACCGAGCCAGGCTCTGCTGGAGGAGACCATCGTTGGTGGCATCAAAATCACAGAGAGGTCCAGTAGAAATAAGAGGGCTGTATCCTCGACTATCCCAGGTGAGTCATCCACTAGGATGACCAAGCCTGTTTCTGCCCCCAGATCAGAGTCAAATTTGGATCAGAGTTAATTAAAATCATTATATTCTTCCAAGAAAAGCCAGATTTCGAGGGGCCCCTGCCAGATCCAGAACTTTGCTTCGGAATGGAAGGTCAGACATAGAACAATAGTTACCAGAGTCTTCTGAGTCGAGATTTGGTTTGATTGATGATTGATTTCTGATTAGGGTTTCCCTCTTGCCAGAAATGTAGCAATTTCATCCAAGCATTTGTGAGGCGGAAGCGGCTATTCACCGAGGCCAACTGGAGTCGAATGTCCTCCTGATGAGCTGAATGACTCTGTGGCCCCAGCTGCCTGAATAGTCCCAGGGTATCTAGAAGGCCCCAAACAGGCAGACATCATGCCAGCAGAGGGCTGGTCTCTTCCAGACTTCCAAGCTGGTGATGGTGCCAGCAGAAATTGATCTACCCAGGCACCCCAGAAGGGCACAGTTGTGGGACTTCTGAGAAGAGCAACCAGCTTTTCCAGGAGAGCCTCAAGGGCTTTGACCTGCCAGATGCCAGCCAAGAATTGTCCTGAGTAGAAGAGAAAAGGCTGGATATCCTTCCTTCCCAAAGGAAATCCATGTCTGGGTGCACCAAACATTCTTCAATTCCAGTTTAGTTGGCTTTAGGGCCTGAGGAGTTGCTCCATTGCTGCCACTGATTAAGAATAGGAGCCAGAATTCCTTGCTAGTCAACTGCAGATCACCCAGAGATGTAACCATAGGTTCTGATCTACCTTCTGCCAGCTCAGATAATGTCCTACTTGTGGCAAGGAGTTTCATTATGTGACCTCTTCTTTACCTTGGATAACCCCAAGTTGAGGCATTATGAACAAGGTCATGTCTCCACTTCCCCAATACCCTTCCAGATCATCCAAAATGTATAACATCTTCATATTCCTTCTTACTTGCCTTTTTTTAGAGGCAAAACCCTTCCACGTGGCAGCCACTCCTTGCATCGAGCTGACGGGGCCCCAAGATCACGCTGACATTCTTTTCCCACATCTATCCCACTGCTGGCATGGGGAGATGGGGGCCAGAGCGGAGGATGCCCTGCAACTTGAATTATGGCCTTGGCAGTTTGATCTTCATTTTCCCTCCAAATTATCCTCAACTCTGTTGGAAGTCCTGGCAAATCCAGCATGCCTCATTAGCATGTGAATTAGCATGTAAATTAAGTTGTCCCACAATGCAACTCCGAGGAAGCTGTTTGTTGCCACTCCCACTTCCTCTTTCTCTCTTTCCCCTTCTTCCACCCAGGGAGAAGCAAGCATGCTGCTCTGCTCTCCGTTCATCAGGGCCATGTGCTTGGGCCTTGATGAAGGATTCTGCCCCTTTCTTCCACACAACTGTTGGCAGCTGTAGGGCTGAGAGTTTAGGGCAAAACTAAGTATTTAGAAAGCAAAGAAGAACAAAGGAACTTCATCTTTTCCACCAAGATGGATGTAACAGAAGCAACAATAAAGTAAGAAAATCTTTTACTTATCTTAACCTAATCTGTCTAAGCATGTGATTCTTTATGCTTGGGAGGGCTGAATGTGTAAGATCAATAACCTGTATTTCTCTGGCATGCTCATTGAAGCTATTTTAAAGATAATCTTTTTCTGTGTTAGCTTCTTAGCTGTGTTACAAGCTCTGCTCCATTTCAGTGGTTCTAGCAGGCCACTAAATTGGCTTCAAACTCAGAATGTGCCTTTTCCCCAAAAATGGCCTGCTGGGTCAACATTTCAGGGTGTTACCACAGCAACCCCGCCAAGGTGATGGGAGGATGCTTTCTCCCCAGCTTCACCTTGTCCTCGCCTGCAGCATGTTTCATCTGCTCTTATAAGATACAGCTTGGAGACCTTCTTTGGCACTCATTCTTGTGGTTTTACCATCCTATGTAATAGCAGATTTAGTTATGTCACTTTCCACATCTGGCTGCAGACCATTCATGAACAAGGCATCAGTCCTCGTACAAACCTTTTGAAACCCATCTCTTTCCCTTTCCGTTATGAGAATTGCCGTTAAAAAGTTCTTATGATAGAAGGAAATGTGGAGAGTCTGATAGTGCGGCGTTACATGGGACTGTTATTGTCCCATGTAACGCCGCACCACCCAATGTACCAAGAAACTCCACCTCAACTTAGGAAATGGCCCTCGAGTGGCTCCCCCTTGGGCCATTCTACCATTCTGCTCCAGCATCAGTCAGGCCATAGACACCTCCATTGGCCCTGAATGGATTTTAAAAAACTGGGGGCTTTTACTTAAAAACATCAAAGGGAAGGCCCTGAGAAACAAAATGCCAGCCTCCTGCATTGTCTGGGCTGATGACAGCACCTTGGAGCCTCATGGAGTCCCCCGCTTAAAAAGTAGACCTGGTGGGCTGCAACAACCCATCCCTGGTTTGGAGGCAAGTTCATCCGGTCACAGAAAGGCTCCGGTGGTGGGAGCTTCGGGGGACCAAAGGAGGCAGTCTCTTGCCTTCTGGGAAACAAGGAGGTGGTGGACTGGCCATGCCCAACATAGCCTCCATTTTGTGAACTGGTAACCTCCCCAGTGGCAGACATTTTCTAAGAACAGCCCTAACATGCATTCAAAATTACAAATGGTTGGGGATCCCTTTTTTAGAATAATTGCCAAAGGAAATAATTTTTTCTGAGTTTCCCTATTTTTTGTTTTGACTCTCTAAAACTCTGAAATCTTCCTATTACTAATTGTATACCAGTTATCTGGAGTAATTTCCTGATTTCTTTCGCACTCTTTTGCTGTCTTCAGACAAGCCACCATACAGAATAAGGTACTTAAGTCATGTTATTCCCTTTGAACATGAAACAGAAATGTAATTTCAACTGACTGGTATTTATTTATTTTCACATTTCTATCACCACAGTCCAAAGAAACTTGGTGGCTTACATAGTCTATAGAAACCAGGGAAAACATCCATGGTAAAACATTCATAAAAAGCACCACCCAAACGTAAAAATACAAACAATAAAAACAGAAGTTAAGGATGGCTTAATATAGTTAGGGGAAGCTTCTTTGAAAAGACTCCATCTTTAAAAGCTCTGCTTCCTTGAATGCTTTGGCTGGAAGGTTCAGATGAGGGCCAATCGACCTGCTCCAGTAGGATGTCTCTTTCTAAACCTTGCTTTCATATTTCTTTGATTTTGGCTGGCTTCCTGCAACACACTTAACTTGGTGTAGAATTAGCTGGTTTTCTGGATTTGCACAATACACTGAACTCTAGCCAGACAGGCTGGGTTTGCACAATATGCAGAGGGCCTTTCCCCACTATCAAGTTAAAATGTCATCCACCCGTCCTTAAGGAGGCAGGGAGCCACACCAGCATTAAAAGTGCTGCTGTCCTTGCCCATTCCTCTCCTGCCTCTGCTTTGGCTTGTTGCAAATGGTGCTGCTGGGACCTCGCAGGGCAGGGCTGGTTAAGCAAGAGACCTGGTGAAAAAAATACACAAATATTGCATCCTCCCCCCTCCCCCGCCTGCATGGTGGTTTTTGATCTGTATTTTTCTCTAGGTCAATGTTTTTAACATTCTTGTAAGCCTCCCCGAGGTGCAGAGGGTGGTCTGAGAAATCCAATTAATAAAATGCTGAACAAATGAATGTATTAACATCAGCAGCCGATGGGAAACCACCTGCCAAGGGGGGGTGAACGTGGGCAGATGGCTGACCCCCCTTCCTGTGCCTCGGAGCCGGGCCCCTCAAGGCAAGGGCAGCGACCCAGGCAGCTGGCTCTGCTCGCTGGGGCCCAGCAGCGGCTCTTCCTCCTCCCCACCCACCCCCCAGGGCCGCCACGCAGCTGCTGGGAAGCTCTGAAAGAGCACCAGACCCGGGTGCAAAGCGGGCAGGCGGAGCCGTGAGCAAAGCAGAATCTGGTCACGCTGCCCGAAACCAACTCCGAAGCCCGAGCAGTGGGCGGGGGGCAGGCCGTGGGAGCCGCTCTCCCTGCTGCAGAGAGAAAGGCGGGAGGTGGGAGGACCGGTGAGGAGGGACTGCCCCCCGTCCCCCCTCACCCGGCTCTCGCGGACCCTAACCCTAACCCTTCAGGCACCCGGTGGAACAGAGAGGGAGGCTGACAGGCCGAGACCAGCCTGAGCCGCGGGGGCAGGAAAGGGGTCCCAGGCCCAAGCCCTGGCCTGCCCCGCCCCACCGAAAGAGGCTTCAGAGAGGCGAGCCCTCTCGTTCCAGGCTCTCCTCCACAGCCGACCCTCCACGCTCTTCTTTTATCCTAAAGCCTTTGCCTCTGGGAGCTTCAGTGCTGCAGCTTCCACCACCTCTGCCTCGCAGATTTGAGGACCCACTACTTTGCCACTGAACAGGACGGTGTGTGACTAGACTGCCAGGAGGAGCAAGCAATGCCTTACTGTCCCTGAGCTATAATGGGTGTGTTGTAGGAATAACCTGGTTCCCTCTGCATCCAGGTAACACGTAGCCTGGCCACGAATGAATGTTGAATTCCAGCTCCCCCAGATTGCTTTATAAGTCTCTGGTAGAGCAACCCCCGTTAAATAAACCTAAATAAATGGTGAATCTTAACTCAATTTTGTCTCCCCTCCACCCAGCTTGGGTCTTGTCCAGGCAATCTGACTCTTCCCCAGGAGCCTTTAGCAGTCCTTCTCTACCTGCGCAGCGCCCATCATCCACTGTCCTTGGAGGGGCCTGATTGCCTTTTCCTGGCCTCCCCACAAATTAACTCAGCCTTTTCCAGTTCTGATGCCTCTCCTGCTATCCATCCCCAAAATCAGTGTAAAAGCCAGAGTGGAGCTGGCTGATGGATGCCAGGAACACTGGGTTGGGGCAGAAATAAACGAGAACCATGACTGTTGATCAACTCCTTTAATGCACAAAGGTCTAGAACAAAACCAAAGTGGGTTTGACAGATGGCTGTACCCACCAGTCCAGCCATCGACCAACATTCATCTTCTGCCCCTCCCATCTTGAGGAGGTTGATGGCTGGTGACACTTGGGAGGATGGGAGGGCAACGAAGCCAGGGAAATTCACCAGTCTGCCCTTCATACTCCCTGCCTGTGGCAAAGAAGACCACTGCTATTTGGCACCCTCTTTCCCGTGGCAGGGTAGGGATGGGCACTAAGCAGCAAATGTTCTGCCAAGATAGATCAAGGCCTGGGGGAGCACTTTAACCAGGGTGTGAAAAAGAGCCCTGTGTCAAGGCTAGGAACTGGCAGTCGCAGACTGAAACTGGTTGGGTTCTGCTTTGAGGTCCTGGTGAAGTCTTGGGCAAAAGCGGCAGCTGCAGAGAGCGGGGCGGGGCAGGGTGTGGCTGGGAGACTGCCCTCCAACCCCATCCTTTCTAAAATAGTTCCTGTCAACAAGTAGGGACTTCATGTAAACTGCACTGCGACTTCTAGGCCTGCCTTAGGCACAAGGCTGGGAGAGGGACTTTAGGCCAGCCCCTTCCTCACAACTTCAGGAAGGAGGAGGTGAGGGCAAACCTCTTCTGAAAACCTTGCCAAGAAAACTGCAGGGGCTGGTCCAGGCAGCTCTCTGGGCTGGGGAAGTGGGCCCCTTTCTAGGCTGGGTCTGCACACACCTGGCTGACAACCGCCGCTGGTCCCGCTTGCCTGTGCACACTTTCACACAAAAAATGGCCTCCCTGCCCGCCGGCTGCCTCCGGAAGTGGCATCTTGAGATGCAGCCCTGGGCGCCCCCAACCAGCACCGCCTGTCTGTCTGGGCCTAGTGGGAGGATCTGCAAGGCTTTTAGGTCAGACCAGGCCTGGGAGGTTCCCCAGGACCACTGCCTGGGAGAGGCCCCTCCCCTCCGCCTCCCCATGCAAGATGGCAGGTGGGGGCACTGCCACGGGTGACCTGTTTCTGTGCCTGAAGGAGGCAGACTTTGGCCTTGGGGGATTTATGGCTGTCCCTTGGCAGCAACCTTGCCAGGGTCTCCTAGCAACGGCAGGGCTGGGGGGGTGCTTCGTGGGGGATGCAGACCCCAGGGCAGCCTTTGTGGAGGGGAGGGGCGGGGCCTTGTCCGCCCCAGCTCGGTCCCGCTTCCCTTTGGTTCACTGGAGCCCATGCCCCCCCGAGCTTGCCAGGGAAGCCCAGTCTGGGCGTGACTTTGGTGGCCGTGGAACTTTGCGAGGACTGACCGCACGTGCTGAGAGAGTCACACCGGACACAGGGGTTATGAGGATTCCACACAGGGAGTGATACTGAGCTATGAGGCGGCATTCACACAACACGCTTCACCAGTTACTGGAGGAACCCTTCTTCCATACCCAGCCAAGGTGCTCCGTCGATGCTGAGCCCACAATGGTGCCTGGACTCTTCTAACCATTAGACTGCTCTGGTTGCCACCTGCAGCAGCGAGACTCACCAGGTGGATGGCTGCCTGGTGGGAGGTCTTGGGAGGCCTCCCCCTGGTGAAAATGGGCAGTTGGGTTTCATCCTAAAGCAGGTTTGGGCCTTTCTCAGATCTCATCTTTGCCCAGCAGGCTTGGCCAGGCCAATGTGCCAAGCTCAGGTAGTGTCAATCCTGGTTAGTTCATGGTTTAGCGTATTGTGTGAACCAAGGAACTGAGTTAATCAGCAACCTTGTGGGGACGCAGCCAGAATGTGGAGTACAGACTCGCTCACATTTTTCACCCGTGACAGAGAATCTCTAATCAGCAACGCGTCTGTCTGACATAAGGGAACTTTAGAAAGGGAAGAGGCATCAGAGCATGGGCAGAGCGCTCCCTGATCCAAGAAAGCTGTTGAAATAGGTGCTGTGTTGGAGTTGGAGCAAGCCAAACACTCTTTTTGGGAGAGATGGGCGGTGATAGAAATTTGAAAAATAAAATTTGAAAAATAAATCAATAAAATAAAGCCAAATGTAATTGAATCTAAAAATTTAATTCAATAAGTCAGTTGAAATTAAGTACAGTTTGGACCGCATACGAAACCCTCATCCATTCTACAAGGTATATTGTCTGCATGTGACTCGGATCCCACCAAGGCTTTCCACACAGGGCCTCTCCCGGCCTGTGGACTCCACACTGTTAGGCTAGGTGGTCTTTGAGTTTCAAGGAGCACCAGGCAGGTAAGGGTTGGCACCATCTTCCAACGTGCGGGGTTCCCCCCTCCCATCTAAGCGTCGTGCCCAATGGAGAGTTCTGGGAAAGTCAAAACTCGCAACCATTTTGTGAACCCTTCAGCTGTGCTAATAAAGGCATTGTCTCAGTAGATTTTGGATTTTTCCTCACATGGCTAACTCAGCTATTATTGCTCTTGATTCCACCTGGATGTGACTTTTCTCCCCTGGGGGAGACAGCAAGTGAAAGCTGGCCGTCTTCTCCAGCCTGCCCAGAGGCCACCTAACGGACGTAGAGCCAGTCGGCCAGGGCGGTGGGCAGGTGGGTCACGGCCTGCAGACGGAGCCACCAGGAGGACTCCATGGGGGTGTAGCGGGTGTAGGGGTACCTGGCGGTGAGCGCCTCAGTCAGGTCATCTAGAACCAGGGACATATCCTGCAGGCCGCTGTGGGCGAAGCCCTTCATCCGGCAGACCTTTGCCTGGAAGTCAGCCTCTCCATAATCGGCCCGGGTGGTCTCGCTGGCCCCGTGCCACATGTGCCCAGCCTCAGCTTCGATGCCCTCCGGGGTCAGGATCCCCGTGGCTGCAATGAAGTTGCTCGGCTCAATGGCCACCACCGTGACACCCCAGCGATACATCTCCTGCCGCAGGCAGTCCGTGAAGGCCTCCACCCCAAACTTGGAGATGCAGTAGGAAGAGCGCAGTGGGCTGGCCATCCGGCCCAGCATGCTGCTCACATTAACGATCCGCCCTGGAGGGGAGCAGAGACCAAGAGCTGCTCTAGAAAGGATGCTGACTTAGCTGAAAAAGGGGCCCACCGGGCAGCAGCAGGGAGGGGAGGAGCTGGAACTGGCCACGGCCACCCCAGGTGCAGCCCTGCCCTCTTCTGGAAGGGCCTGCCCTCCGGGAGAACTCTCCAAAGCAGTGTTTCTCAATCTTGGCTACTTTAAGATGGGTGGACTTCAACTCCCAGCATGTAGAGTCGAGAGGGTGCCAGTGGGAAGGGGACCCTAAGGAGAGCAATTGGTGGGGCCTCTGGAGCAGTGTTTCTCAACCACGGCCACTTCAAGGGGGTAGACTTCAACTCCCAGAATTCCCCAGCCAGCAAAGCTCGACTCTACATGCTGGGTGAGGAGCCAGGCAGCCATGGCCCTACCACATCCAGAGCTCCGCCTGGGACCTGAGCTGGGCAGCTTCTCGGTCGCTAAAGTCCCTTCTTAGATATTATTATTCCAGAATGGGAGATCTGCATGGGGCTGACTTCCTGGCAGAGGCCGCACATCTCTGCAGGCCCCTGCTTCCCCCTCCCTCCTCCTTCATGCCTGGAGATCTTAAATTTCTTCTGCCCAACCCATTCTTGCAAAAGGCATTCCAGATACACATCTGATGAATGCCAGCGTTACACAGGGGAAGCAACAGTTGGAAACGTGCTGTGTAATTTTGCTGCTGGCCTCTCAGCATTGGCAGTCTGTCTGCACATGTGAACAGAGGACACCCAACCGGCCCCTGCTGGGCACCCAGGTGCAGGCAGAACTCTGCTGCCCATCCACTCCACGTTCCCTTCTGTGCAAGATCTTTTGCTGAGAGGCCTCCTGAAGTGCATCCTGGTGGCCCCCAGCCCCCATAGGCCCTCTTTCATACCTCTGGCTCTGCGGATCAGGGGCAGAAAAGCCTTTGTTACACGGATGGTCCCCCATAAGTTGATGTCAGCCACCCTCTTGTACTTCTCCATGCTGGTGAATTCCACGTCCCCAAAGGAGGCGATTCCAGCATTATTCACCAAGCCCCACAGACCTGCCAAAGGAGAGAGTGACCCATTCTGAGGATCCACTGGGGCTGAGCAGCCTCCTCCCAAGGGGCCCACATCTTGCCCACCCCCCACCCCCCTGAATGGGCCTGTTCAGGAAGGCAAGAGACCCACCTTCATGGGCAGCCAACTGGCATCTCTTCTCCATGGGCACAATGGAGCTCCTGGGAGAAGATCCATGGAGGGGAAGGCATAACGTCCAAGGAAGTGTTAGGACTTCCCTCCCCAGTACTTTCCAGAGATACCAAGTGTGCTCTGTTCACATACTTGGATGCCACTCAATGAGCTGAGTTCACACAACATGCAAAGAGCTCTTCTGTTGCTTTATTCTGAATTCATGTGCAGAAAATTGGGCAGACTCAACTGAACTTCCACAGCAACAAATGAGGGTGGGGAGAAGTGCTTAAGATTCAAGGTGGGGCAAGCGAAAGAACATCAGTGGTTCCCCGTTGAATTAACCCTGCCACTCTGCAGGAAAGGTCCCCACCAAGCGCTGTCCCTCACATGGGTGAGGCTGGTGCTGGGGGAGGGGGGGGTGACATCGAAATTGCTTCTGATTTTGCACGTTCTGCACAGGGGTTTTGGTCAGGAGTTTAGTACTCTGAAATAGCACTACATCAGTGTTGAGAAATAGCCCAAAAAACAACTGGGAGAACTGGGGGGGGCGCCTTAGAAAAGTGAAATAGGCAGTTCCCCCTCCCCATCAGCTGTTTTTTGAGTGGTACATCAGTGCTCGGAACAACATTTTGAGAGGGGGAGATACAAAAAGGGGAGGATTCAGAAGGAAACAGAATCTGTGGTCGTTCCTAGTGCCCGGCTGTGGTCCTTCTCCCTCCCATCAATTAAAGTTCTCTTGATGCCACATGGAACATTTCTGAGAGCCCCCGAACGGCAGGGAAGAGAAGCGGCATCTCTGGAGGTCAGTAGCAGCCCACCCGAGGACGGGGAAGGTTATCTGCAGCCCCTCCTGTCAGCCGACTCGGTTAGGGTGGGGCAAGAAGCCGACAGCAGCACGCCCCCCTGCCCCCCAGGCTGAGGGCCGAAGAGGAGGCTGGTCCGGCTTTCAAGGGGAGCTCCTCTGCTCTTTCCCAAGGGGTCTAGCCTTCGGGGAAGGGAGCCGGGAGTTGCAGGGCAGCAGTACTGCTCTGCAGAAGCCCAGCATCCGGCATCCGCTACGGCCAAGCCCCAAAGGCCATGGACAGCCACCTGGGCAGGGCACGTGCCCATGGCAGCTTCCAGCCAGGCAGGCCCCATGCCTGGCTCTGTTCCCATCCCACAATCAGGGAAAGAGGCTGGATCCTGCTGGGCGAGAAGGGGAGAGGGGAGCATCCACGTCAGCTGCTGTGGGCCAGGCTGAAGGCAGCGCCGGTTACAGTCCTCTTGAAACAGTGAGTGGGACGTGAGGAGGAGGCAGGAGCAGAAGCTGCAGCCCAGACCACAGCCAGATAAAAGAAACCTGAGCCCAAACCAGGGATGTAATTGGAGGAAGTGTCTTTGAAGGGACCCTCCCTATTCTCTGGAAGCCAGGGTGGGGGGAGCATATTCAGACTCGCAAGAACCTGTTACCGCGACCTTACAGTGAAGGTACTCATTGTACTCCTGTACAACATGTTTGTTTGTTTGTGGAGTCCTGGGTGCTCTCTGAGCCTTGTTGTTTCCTTGCAGACGTTTCATTGCCAGACTAGGCAACATCTTCAGTGAAGCTGTTGCCTAGTCTGGCAATGAAACGTCTGCAAGGAAACAACCAGGCTCAGAGAGCACCCAGGACTCCACAGTTCAACCATGAGATACAAATATTTGCTTCATTTGTTTATTTATTTTATTTATTTTTCTATCCTGCCTTTATTATTTTTATAAAGAACTCAAGGCGGTGAACATACCTAATACTCCTTCCTCCTCCTATTTTCCCCACAACAACAACTCTGTAACGTGGGTTGGGCTGAGAGAGAGGGACTGGCCCAAGGTCCCCCAGCTGGCTTTCGTGCCTAAGGCGGGACTAGAACTCACTGCCTCCTGCTTTCTAGCCCACTGCCTTAACCACTAGGCCAGACTGGCTCTGGGTAGTACCAGGGAAAACCAAGCCCCACCCCTGGGTGGGGCCCGGCCCAGCCCCCACCCCTGCCAGGGGGAGCCCGGCAACCCGCCCATCTTCCCCCAGGAGCGGCTGGCCCAAGGGGAGGCGGGCAGGCCAATGCTGTGGTCAGCTACCTTGGGCAGGTTCCTCCAGGTGCTCCTTCACAAATTGGACGGCCTGTGCCACCTCCTCTTCGCAGCACACGTCCAGCTGGAGGACATGCATTCGCTCGGAGCCCAGGCTGCGCAGCTCTCGGGCACCATCTCCTCCTCGGTCCTGCCAACAGACGGGGAGGGAGAGAAACCCGTGTGGTAATCAGCGGGCCCCCGACAGCACAGCTGGGTCAAGGGAGGGCAGGCACCCCCAACCTCAGGGCTGCACAGGGAGGCTCCAACAGCCGCTCTCTGGGGATGGGGCCTGGCGTCTGCAGCTGCCGGCACAGGGCGATCGCTCCATTAACGGGGGGGAGGGGGGGAGCTACTGAGGGGGCAGGAGTGACACGCAAGCACGGCCCCTCTCATTTTTCCTCTGGTTTTCTTCCTCAGCTAGGCACCTTCTGCTGGGCCAAACCACCAGCCACTGGCACTCCCCGGCCAGCAAGGCCAACAGCACTGGCAGCTGGGGCTGATAGGGCTTGTAGTGCAGCCTCCCCCACCTCCTCCTGTGGACCCAGAACTGAGGAGGAAGCATGAGGTGAGCCCCCCGACTCCCGGAGAAAACCTGAGAGCCTTTCCAGGAGGTGCTCCCCGAGGGACGGGATCAACCGCTCACCAGGAACAAACAGCCGGCAAAGACCGTGAATCCCTGCCCGTGAAGATGCCTGGCCAAGGCGTGGCCAAACCCTTTGTCGCAGCCCGTGATCAGCACTGCTTTTCCATCGGCCTGAGAAGCAGGGGGGAGGGAGAAAGAATGTCAGAATGGCCCGGATCAGGCGCAAGGCTGCCCTGAAAACGGGGGAGGCCAAAAGCAGCCGAGGATCAGTGGAGCTTCTCCAGCCTGGGCGGTCCGGCGTTCACTTGCTGGAGGATTTCAGGGCTGTGGAGCCTACCTGACCCCGAGACTCACCCCTGCAGCCTCTGAGCCAAAGAAACACCCTGGAATTTAGGAGCTCTTTGGAATGAAGCCACCGATCTGAGCGGGCCCACCCCACCCCATCCGCATGTGCACGCGGACGGGCCCAGGGGCACATGCTTGCAAAGCCCACGCTGTCTGAGCTTTCTTCCTTTCGGCAGAACCGCCTGGGGAGCTGTGCTGGCAGGGAACCTTTTCGCTGGGTGACTGGGACCACCCTCAGCAAAGAAACTCCTGGTAGATTTTCAGAGAACTCATGCCTGGCTAACCCGAGGGCACGTCCGGCAGCCAGTTGAGGGGCTCTCCCTGGTCTGTGATCTGCTCCATCCCAGCCGCCAGCATCGGTCCTGCCTGGGAAAACGCCCCCCACCTCCCGAGGGGACTTTGCTGGGGGAAGAAGAGGCGAGTTTTGAGGCACGGCTAGAGCAAAGGATTGGCCGTCTGACAAGACTCGCTGTGCAGGCTGGAGGGGGGGCGGCTTTCCCTGGAAGCCCCAGAAGCCCCATTCACCCTGCAGATCTGGGACTGTAGCCCCCTTCCCCCCACAGCCATAGATTCTCCCTCCCTCTCTCTTGCACTCCTGTTCACTCGATCTCTCTCCCCGTCACTCACTGTCTCCCCCTTTTGGTCTCTTTACATTTTGCGTGTTCACGCTCACGCTTGCTCCCTCTGCCTCAAGTGTGCCCCCCCCACATACTTTCCTGCTTGGTCAGACTCGCTCTAAAAACGGGGGCTGTTCACAGGGGCAGGTGGGTGGCTCCCCTTTCCCCCCGCCCCGCATTCAAAAGTTGCAGCACCAGCTGGTCTCTCTGCCAAGAGGAGCAGGTACGGGCGGGTCTCAGTTCGAGGGTCCAGCCTATAAAGAGCACAGGTTCTCTTTGATGGGATCGCTCAAGCAATGGAAAGAGGAGTTTTGTGCAGGAGGCATGCTTTCTTTTTGGAAATCAGACCCCCAGTCAGCTGCCAGAGCCAAAGGTGTGGGTGTGTCTGGGCAGCCAAAATAGGCCATGGTTGCCCCCAGTGTCCCAAACAGTGCACATGGCAAGACTTGTGTTGGGAGAAGTGGAAACCCCCCCTTGAACTGCGGATCAGGGCATGGGCAGCTGGGTGCCCTCGGCAATGGGCTCAGGGTGTAGCAAAGGCTGCACCAGGAAGGTGTCCTGAAGAACAGCAAGGCATCCCTGGTCCCGTTTGGGAGTGTGGACAGAGCCCAAGAAGGGAACGCTGAGGAAATGAACGCCTGTCGCTGATGTGCCAGAAGATGCTGAGGTGAAGGTGGGCAGATGGGACCTGCAGCTGTAATTGGAGATGCCTGTGGTGGGTTTGCCTTCCTGGCCCAAATCCTGCTGTACGTTTGCCAGAAGCGAAGGCTTGCAGCGGTCCTTGACGAAGAAGTCGAAGGATGGAGGTGTGAACGGCTACACTTTGGCTGATTTCTCAAAGATTTAGCAGCTCAAAAGAGGCACTTCTATAGGAGAAACTGAGAGGGAAGAAATTCCACGGGGAAGCCCAGTGAACAAAGCAAAGAGCTGAAGATATTGTGCAGTGCCGGAACACGAGAGAGGGTTTTGGGCCCTTGTGGATCAAACAGGCTCTGAGAGTTCAGGGGGAAAAAAGGATGGGGTGAACAGGAGGCAGGACAGTGGATCCCTCAAAACAGGAGATGCAGCTATGCCTGGTGAGAAAAGAGGTGGTGATCAGCTCCCCAAGGAATTGAAATACATATATGCAAGAAGACCACCAGCTTGTAAAGTCTGTGAGAGCAACGGCCAAGGACGTGATAGAACAACTTCTCAGACTTATCAACTCCCCTATTCTGATCTTCGGAGGAATCTCATTTATCAGGCAGCATTACACTGCTATTACTCCAAGAATTTCTTGATACCCAGGCGAAGCCTCCCTGAGTTCTAGGGAAGACAAATGGGAGGGGATCTGACCCTCAGCACAGTAGAAAGGCAAATCTTCTCAGTCACAAAAGCCATGGGTTGCTTCAGAGGAGCAGGCAGCCCAATGGCAAGAAGCGGCACAGAGAAACCAAGGCAAGGGTTGGCAGGCGCAGTGGCCTATCACCCAGAAAGCGGCCTTGTCACTGCACCTGCCCCCTGGATCCATGTGCCCCACCCTGGCCCAGTTTCAAGGAGCCCTTCAGACCAGCTCTTCCCCTGCAGTGGGAGATTTGTTGCGGTGGTGTTTTCGCAGGTGCTTGTTTTGTATGGTCTCCGTATTACTTTATTTTTAATCCTTACTTATTGTGCACTGCCCAGAGCTGGGATGGGGCCGGGCAACCCATACATTAAAATAAAATAAATAAAATCACATCTCCTGGTTTACCAAATAACTGACAGAAGCTAACAACTGAATAGACGCCTTGAGGGACGCTGGCGCAAGATATAATCAAGGGCTAGCGTGAGCTTGCGTTCAGCCCACCCGGGGGGAGGAAGAGCAGAGAAACGTCTCTTCTTCTCTGCATCAATGGCAGCCAGCGGTCCAGCCCAGAGCGACCAGGACTTTTCCAGGAAAAATGGCCAGAGTAAGGGACCCACAGGCCGACCAGGTGAAATCAGTTTCTTCTAAATCAAGTTGCTCACGTCCACCCTGGTTTGGACACCAGCTGGGCAGAGCCGAGTGGCATCTTGTCTTTCAGCCTGGGATTCCTCTGAGCTCGCGAAGCCTGAGGAAGTGGAGAAGGTTCTGTGCGGCATGAGCTCAGCCACCTCGGGGTTAGATCCACACCCCCCCCAGACAAGTTCCTGATTTTAAGGGGAATTAAAATCGAGCATATTTAGAGAAGAGAGGAGGCGGCTGCCACGAAACTAACAAGAAAAGGAGCTCAGAATGGAGAAAGTTTTCTTAAAGGAAAAAATAAAGGACATTTGGACACAAAGCAAGAAAGCTGCTTCACACGGGCTGTGGTTGTGCTTGGTGCCCTGCTGGCCCTTCTTGTAGAAGCTGGGATTCTTCCTGGGCAGCAAAGAAGCTGCACAGTCCCAGGAAAACACCATCTACACTGCCAGGGCTCGAAGAGGGGCAAGAGAAGGTGGGGCGGGGGGGGAGAGGCAGACAGCAGAAAACCACCAGGGGTCTGCCAAGTGCTGCCAATACCCCAAGGGGTGGGTGGGGCTCTAGGGCAGCCTTGCCCGTCCTGTAGATCAGGGCTAAACCCACTCCTCTACCCATCAGTCAAATCCTGCTTCCCTGCCCAGTCCCAGCCCCGCAACACCAGGGAGAATAGTTATTTTTTCACCGAATTGTTAAAATATTACAGTTACATTTTCTTAAAAGACTTTACATATTAATAACAGTAGCCAATATACATGTGAACCAGACATATCCGCTACCTGCTTAAAAATCTAAATTATAAATAAATGCCCCTAAACTAAAAAACTAACAAACCAAAGAAGGAAAAAAATACAAAGAAAGAAACCAAAAGGGGGAAAAAACCAACCCTGGACAAAAAGGTTGGGGTGACCAATCAAGGAGTTGTTGCTTATTCGTTTAGTCGCTTCCGACTCTTCATGACTTCATGGACCAGTCCACGCCAGAGCTTCCTGTCGGTCGTCAACACCCCCAGCTCCCCCAGGGACGAATCCGTCACCTCTAGAATATCATCCATCCACCTTGCCCTTGGTCGGCCCCTCTTCCTTTTGCCCTCCACTCTCCCCAGCATCAGCATCTTCTCCAGGGTGTCCTGTCTTCTCATTATGTGGCCAAAGTATTTCAGTTTTGCCTTTAATATCATTCCCTCAAGTGAGCAGTCTGGCTTGATTTCCTGGAGTAGGGACTGGTTTGATCTTCTTGCAGTCCAAGGCACTCTCAGAATTTTCCTCCAACACCACAGTTCAAAAGCATCGATCTTCCTTCTCTCAGCCTTCCTTATGGTCCAGCTCTCGCAGCCATAGGTTACTACGGGGAACACCATTGCTTTAACTACGCGGACCTTTGTTGTCAGTGTGATGTCTCTGCTCTTAACTATTTTATCAAGATTTGTCATTGCTCTTCTCCCAAGGATTAAGCGTCTTCTGATTTCCTGACTGCAGTCAGCATCTGCAGTAATCTTCACACCTAGAAATACAAAGTCTTTCACTGCTTCTACATTTTCTCCCTCTATTTGCCAGTTATCAATCAAGCTGGTTGCCATAATCCTGGTTTTTTTGAGGTTTAGCTGCAAGCCAGCTTTTGCACTTTCTTCTTTCACCTTCATCATCATAAGGCTCCTCAGTTCCTCTTTGCTTTCAGCCATCAAAGTGGTATCATCTGCATATCTGAGACTGTTAATGTTTCTTCCAGCGATTTTAACTCCAGCCTTGGATTCCTCAAGCCCAGCATGTTGTATGATGTGTTCTGCGTACAAGTTGAATAGGTAGGGTGAGAGTATACAGCCCTGCTGTACTCCTTTCCCAATCTTAAACCAGTCCGTTGTTCCGTGGTCTGTTCTTACTGTTGCTACTTGGTCGTTATACAGATTCTTCAGGAGGCAGACAAGATGACTTGGTATCCCCATACCCCAATCAAGGAGACCAACTGGAAAAGACGCCCTGGAGGATGGGAGGGACAATCTCCATTTCATCCACTTTTGAGCTTCAGGTGACAAGAGGACAGCCAAGCAGAAACACTAATAAGGCATCTGGCCATGGCAGATCAAGCATTGTCATGAAGGGCCACAGCAGACCAATCAACATCTGTGTGAGGTAAAAGAGCTGCCACCCAGAACATGGTCCCATGTGTGGCAGATGTGTCGCACCACCACCCTTTTGGAATTGAAACCTAGCCAGGCAAGCTGGGCCCTGAGCGGGTGAGCAGGCGCGGTCCGTGTCTGTGAGTAAAGCTGTTAATGCTGGAATCTGTAATTCTGCGTTTGTTTCCACCTGCCTGGGTCCATGGATAAAAGGTGCTGTGGGTGTTTTCCAGCCTTAGGGTGACCTTTCTACCGTGGTGTTATCTTCCTAGATTGGTGCCTAACAGGGAGACGTTTGTGGTCCTGGAGAAGCCTTGGACCAAAATTTGACCTGGTTCTCAACTCAAGGTGGGCAGCTGGCCAACTGCACAGGCAGGCAGGGCGCAAGCAGGATGTCTGGGCTCTGAGCAAGAGGGAGAGCTTTGCACATCCTGATCTTTAGAAGAAGCCTTTCCCTCCAAAGAGCCCGTTTCCTTCTTTTTGCAGAAGTGCAAAATATTTTGGGTGTGCAGGTAAAAGGGGAATGAAAGATCCCCAACCAGATCTCTCCAAATTATGTAATGGTCAATAGGTAGATCCAGGAATGGCCCAAAGAGGTCCAGGGAAGCAAAGGAAGATGGACTGGGGCAACCCCTTGAGCCCCTCCTCACGGTGAGGATGAGACGATGGCAGGCCGATTCCTGTCTCCGCCCCTGAAAAATGGACCTTGAAGAAAGGGAGAGGAAAAGGCAGCTGAAATGGCCAAGAATTTCACCCAGCCTAACAGTTGGAAAAGAACTCCTTGGCTTAAGGAAGAGGCTGAAGATGCTTGGCAGCAGGTTTCTCTGGGCAGATGAAGACCCCAGGCGGGTCCCTGCTAGGCATGTAGCTGACTTGATGGGCACTCTTGGGCCAGCCTGGACGCAGCTGCACAGACCCATCTCCACAGCAAGGCACCTGCCCTACGACTCCCACCCTGGCCAATTTCCTCTTTCCTCTTTGTGGGGGAGGGGAATCTGGCTTTAGCTGGCATTCAGGCTGAAAAGCCGGTTCTGTGAGAGCCGAGCGTGCCAAGCCCTCGGCAGGCCCCAACCTGCCACCTCTCAAGGACAAACAGAGGGGGAACATGTGCCAAGAGCAGGGGACTCAGGCGAGGGAAAAAGTGACTCAACAGGGAAAGTCCTCCCAGGAGACCCTCAAGCCCTCCTCTCAGGGACACTACCCCTTGGACAGCCCCCAGACCCAGACCCAGCCAGGCCAGGAGTGGGCTCTCCCCTTCCAGCGATCCAGGGAAGGGACAATGGGGACCTTGGGGAGGGGTTATCGCTCCTTGTCCTCTCCTGCCATTGGCAGACTAACAGGCCAGCTTGGCAGAGGAAGGGGCACAGCTGGGTGTCTGTCTGGCCCTCGATCACCCGGCCCCACCCTGAGAAGCACAGCTAGATGAGAAGCTGTCTCAGCGGATGGGCCAGGTGCTTGCTGTGCAGCAAGGCCGTGGCGAGATCGGGCTCTGCAAAGATGGGGCCAAGTCCCCAATGCCTTTACGTCAAAGCCAGTCCTTTGGGCAGCAGAAAGGGGGGAATGGGAGACTGGTGCATTTGGCCCAAGAGCCTTTGGGTGCCCTGCAGGTTTACCCGTTGCTCTGAGCAGCAATGCTCACATCCACGCAACCTTCTCTTTGCTAAACGGCAAGAGCCTTCTTTCTGCTCGAGAACAGTGTAAGGCCAGGGGTGGGGGAGGACCCACGTTCTTCACTTTCCTGGCTCTACCTCTGGTGGGTCCTGAATTTACCCACTTTGAAGTTTTGCACAACAGGCTGCATCACAACCTAGCCACTTATCTGTGCTGGGTACAGATTGGACACTAAGTCATAAAAAACCACACTGGCCCAAACTTTCTCCTCCCCTTGGATCTTCCTGACCTTGCACTTTCCTCTTGCCTCAAATAAGCTGTACGTGTGACCTCTGTTTCCTTTCCAACATGACGTTCTGTCAAGAGGTGTGTGTGCCAGCCATCATCTCAAGCCACCATGACCGAGGATTGAGGGCACAATCCACAGCTTTCTCAGGGGGGAAACCAAGCCGGGATCCACCCCACCCTGCAAAGCAAGGTGACATCAGTGCACAATCCAGCAGGGCTGCCCAGCCGTTGTTTACTAACACAAGTATTTCTGTGCTGCGAGCTGATCAGCCAGCGTGTCTCCTTGCCATTACGTGCAAGTCGAGGTTAACCCTAACCTAGCTTGGTGTATTACGTGAATACATCTGCTGAATTGCGTCATGTAAGTCAGCTATTAGGTATTCCAACCACTTTTTATGAAATGGGCCTTCAAATTGTTTGGGATGCCAGTCTCCATCAGATCAGGCTGACCTACACCTAACGGGCCCTTCGTGCTGCAACACCATGCTATGGATGTGTTTTTAGGGCAAGAGGGCAATGAGGGAGGGGCCTTCTTGGGCCACAGGCATCTCCCAATGCACCGGTCGTATGCGATCCCTGCTGCCATCAAGCCTGATTCGGCTGGCGTGGCCTTGTGTGTCTGGAGGGAGTCGACCCCCATTGTGCCCTGGGTGGGCTTGAGGACTCCCAGACACCAACACTCAAACCTTCAGTGGCCAACCCACCTCGTGGCTTTTCTTCCTGCCAGTGAGGGAACAAGAAGCCATCTCTTTGACTGGCTGGCTGGAAACCCCTGTGTGGAGGAGGTGTGGGGCTGTTTTCCTGGCGGGGGGGAACAAACAGGGCTTGTAGCTCCCTGCTCCACTAATGGCTCCTTTTCAGCTCTGACCCATGGATATTAAGTAAAACTGCAAATGCGTTTGAGATCAGCCAGGAATTCTTGGCCGCACCTGTTTGGGCCTCAATTAGCACCTGCGCTACATTCCAGGCATGCTTCGAAGTGCAGGACTCTTCTCCTCCACATCACAGCAAACATTCATGCAGATGACTAGGTTCACACATCACCATGAGCCAGTACTTTAACCATAATTTGTCATCTAAACTGCTATGGCTAAGCCACAAAACATGGTTTACAACCTGCAATGTTACACCAAGCCAGAATCAAAGAAGCCACATTATACTTTCACACGATGGTTCGACAGCTGCCAGAACCAAGAGGGCCCGCTGCACCGGCAAATGAGCCTACAGGCGGGGCGAGGGAAGAGCTTTTCCCTGGGCCCCTCCTTTGCGCCAGGGAGGGGAGCACGCAGGAGTCTCGTTTTGTCCCAGGACCTGGAGACCATAAGAGTCTGGATGGGAGAACCTGGCTGAGACACAGCTCGGGCAAGAACTCACCGACCAACTGTGCTGTCAAGCACACTGACAGTGCAGCAGCTGCGCTGACTGTCAGTTCTCCTCCAGGTGCCGGTGGCCACCTTTCAAGCCCGGCCACAAAGGCTGAGGTGCCTTGTCTCTACCGGTGGCAGTCACCAGCCCCAAGTGGGCCCACTGGCATCACTGAAGGCTCCACAGACACCCAGCCCCCTCCCCGAAAATCTACCACCTGATCTGCTGGCTTGTCCATGCAATAACGCAATTCAATCTGGGGAGGCAGGAGGGCAGGGTTGAAGGTTTATTAACATTTCCACCGTGAATGATGGCTTGCGATCTCCCCTCCAGCAGCTCCATGCTTCTTTCTCGGGAGCAGAGCCGCTGGGCAATGCTTTATGCTCCCCCACCGAAGGGTCTGTCTCAAGAGGATTCCAGCACCCCCAACGATAAAAACGAATGCTTACCGCAGGCGCAATCCCTTCACTTCCAGTCTTATTCCTCACCGCCCGCTTGCACCCACCGCAGCCCTGGCGGAGGGGATCGCGTCTTCCACTACCCACCCCTCGAGCCTGGTTCGTCTTGCTTAGCAATCACGACAAGGCAGGACAGGAAGCGAGTCGAGAAGAAATTGAATTGGCTTCGCGGCTAAATTTCGTTAATCGTACAAGGTGAATGAAACCCACTGCCTCGGTTTTCAGGGCTGGACTGCTCCTTGCTCCAGACCCCGTTTTCCTCCGGGGGGAAATGCATCCTCCTGCAGCCCCCCATCCCAGAACCGCCACGGGGAGGGCCCATTCCTCCGAACAGGGACAGCGCGCAGCAGCAGGCAAAGGTTCGCGGGGGGCTCTGAGCGGACCAGGCGAAGCCCCCCGTCCGCTCCGCCAGGGCAGCTGCAGCCGAGCGGCGCCGCCGCCGCTCCCGCGCGCTCCTTCTGCCCCGGGGCGCCGGGAGCCTGGGCGGGGGGCCGAGCCGGAGGCGCCCTGGGGGCCCCGGGGGCCTGGGCGGCGGCAGCGCTACTCACGGGCAGGGGCGCCCCGCGGCGGGGCGGGCGCCGGCAGCCCCGCAGCAGCAGCGCCAGCAGCGCCAGCGGCAGCAGCAGCGCCAGCAGCGGGCCCGGCGGCCCGGACAGGCGGAGGAGCGGGGCCGGCCACATGGCTGCGGGCGGCTGGGGGAGGGCGCGGCGCCGGAACCGGAATGACGTCACTTCCTCGGCCGGCGCGGAGGGGACGCGCGGCGGTCAGGCGACGGTCAGCCGGACGGAACGCCGGTAAGCCCTCGCCGCGCGTCGCGGCCTGGCCCGGAGTCGGAGGCCCGCTTCCCGCCCGCCGCCGCCGCCGCCGCCGCCGCCCCCGGAAGGCCTGGGCTCCGCTCGCGGCGGGGGGGAGAGGCGGGAGCGCGTGGCCCGGCCGGCGGCAGCGCGCCGAACGGCTCCGGTTGGCCTCGGCCTCCCGAAGAGGCGGCGCCCCGCGGGGAGAAGGGGGGCGCGAGAGTCCCTGCCTGCCGGCCCGTCCGCGCGGCTGGGGCGGAGGAGGGAGGGGGGCTCGGGGGGGCCTGCTGCGCCGCCGCCCTCTGGGGTCGGCCTGGGGGGCAGAGGCTCAGTCCCTTCTGTTGGCCCCTGACAGCGGGTCAGCCCGGCAGAGACCCTTCCTCGCGTCCCAGGGATGCCCAGGTCCGCCTGTGGCCGTTGCTCCGCAGCTCAGCTCGGGCAGGGAAGGGGCTGGGGTCTCCTCCCTGCTTGGGAGCCCCGGCCGCCCCCCCTTAGGGTCTCTGGGGAAGGAGCCGGGCTGCGGGCTCTGCCCCTCCCTCCGTCCCCGGCCCTCAGTGAAGAGGGCTCCCAAAGGGGCTCTGCAGGTCAGTCCAGACACATTCGCTGACATCCTCCAGGGTTGGACGCCAAATGTCTGAAAGGGTCTGGGGAGAACCAGGCGCCCTCCAAGCTTCCCCTTTTGCCATGCAGTTCTTCTCTTTCCCCCCACCATGACAGACAGTCTTGTATGAAAAGCCCTGATCCACTTTGTTACTGAAAATTCGTGTTTACCGAACGTGGTTGACCCAGCCACCTCCTCCCACACGTGCTCATCCGTGGACTGCACTTGGCTGCTATGCCCTCCCCCCTCCAGAGTTCCTAGAGTGCCCTGGGCTGGGCTCTGTTCCTTCCCTCCCGCAGGGGTGGGCTGCCTGGAGAGGCCTCCCTTTCACCCCTCTGGTCCACATGGAGGTAGCTCCTGGCAGGCTGTAGGCACATGGCAGGCTGGGAATCAGCGCCAGGGCAAACAGCAGCCCCCTTGTGGGCAGCTGGTGACACCCCTTCAAATGACCAGCAAAGGTGGCCAAGGGAGAGTTGGCCATAATGGCTGACTGGTGGGGTTTGCAACCCCCCCCAGCGGCTCTGGCATGTGAAGGGCGAAGAGAAGCTGCGGAGGACCAGCTGGTGGATCTGAGCAGCTCTGTGGCTGAACCTCCGTCACATGCTTGTCTGCTTCCTGAATTAATCCGTTTTCTGAATTCAGAGAATACCATACAAACCATACAAACTGGAGAGCTGGTCTCGCCTAGTGGTGAAGGCAACAGGCTAGAAACCAGGAGACTGAGAGTTCTAGTCCCGCCTTAGGCCTGAAAGCCGGCTGGGTGACCTTGGGCCAGTCACTCCCTCTCAGCCCAACTCACCTCACAGGGTTGTGGTGGTGGGGAAAATAGGAGGAGGAAGGAGTATTAGATATGTGCGCTGCCTTGAGTTATTTATAAAAATAATACAGGCGGGATTGAATGAATGAATAAATAAGTAAATACATCAGTAAAGCGTGCTGGGTAAACACAACCTATTAAGCTGCAAAAAAGCCAAATCCAGGTTAATAGGTTTGCAAATGCACCTGGCCTGTATTGTGTCTGCATAGCCTGGGCAGTGAGTGAGTGTCCGGCTGTCTCTGGCGGGGGGAGCCTCCACCGAACCTGCTTTAGGGCTTAGCTGTCAACAAGGCCATAAAAGCTGGGAGCAGATAAAGCAGAGCTGCTCCTCTTCCATTTCGCAGAGTCCAGCAGCAGCAAAGACACCCCTCATGGCAATCATCTTGGCTGCCGCCCGCATCGCCCAGCCTCTTGCCCGGTTGGCCCTGAAAGCTCCGCATTGCAGGGATGGCGCTACCACTGGCCTGCGGTAAGTACGGAGAGCAGGCAACAGACTGCAGGTCCCAGTTCTGTTCTCCAGACAATCTACTCGCTCGAAGGCCTTCAGTGCTCCCGCAGGCTTTGCTCACACACACCTTCAGGAAAAGTTTGTGTCTCTCAAGACTCAGAACTTGCTTGGAAAGAACAGAAAGAAGCTGCTGCTGCAGCCACGCGGGTTGTAGGGGGATCCAAGTGAGCAGAATCAGCCCCCCCGCGAACCTCTTAGGTGCTTTTTGACCCCCCACAGTGCTGCAGGCCAGAGTCCAAAAGGACCTCCTTGTTCCAAAGTCCCTCTAGATAACGGCGAAGGGGGCTGTGTTCCCCTGAGCCCCCTCCATCCCTGGACCGGCTGTCACTAAGGATTCTGGTGGGGGTGGCTGAACGCCCCCAACAGGAAAGCTTTGGGTGCAAAGGTGAAGCCTTTAATTCCCCTTTCTGGAGTGGGTTGGAGTGTGAGTGTGTAAAGGGGAAGGGGAAGGGTCCAGCCCAGCATATGGCATGCTCAGCACATTCTTGCTGGTTCTCAAGAAGCCCCAAAGGGCAGCAGCCTTGGGAGGCCTTGGCAGTTCTTCTCTCTCTGGATCCTGGAAGACGTCACGCTGACTGTAGGCCTCACTGCAAGGCCTCATGAGGTCTAGCTTCGCTTTGGTTGTTTGTGGCCAGCTGAGGATTAATCTGGTAGCCAGGGATTCCCCAGGCAGGCCCACAAGCCCACAGAGCCCTTATGGCTGTGCTTCTTGCAGATTGGGGGGTGAGAATGGAAAGGGAGGAAGGGCTTCGGACAAGAGGCCCCTCGTGCTCCCCAGAGCTACAGGGGCTGCCCTTGCTTCCCCCCCTACCCCATTCACCCAAGCAGCTTTTGGGCAAGGCGTGCGGAAGTGCCGGATTGCCAGGGGCATACCGTGTGGTTGGTGGGCCAGATGTGTTCCAGTCGCAGGTTTTTTGTGCAGGGAAAGGAGGGAAGCCTTTTGCAGATGGACTGCAGCCCCTTCTGGCAGCCAAGGAAAGGGGCTTGAACCGGGACCTGGGAGAAACGAGCCCTGGGAGTTCAGCCAGAGCCCTGCCCTAGGGGCGCTGAGAAGCTTCCTGGGGCTCAGGGGCCTTCAAATTGGAACACCCACCCCCACCCAGCAACCACAGTGGCTTTCTGTGTCACCTCGACTGGGATCGAGGGAGTTCAGGACCTGCCAACGTGGGTGCTGGGTTGGAAACGCCTGTTTTCTCGATGCCCCAAGATGCCCTGCCCCAGATTCCTCCCAATCACCCTCTCAGTTGCCCTTGCTTGGCGCTGGCACCCAGACTGCAGCTGCCCTGGCACAAGACCCCTCTGAGGCTCTTTGCCTTGGGGTGATGTTGCTCCTGGGGCCCAGGGGAGAGGTTGCTGGGACCCCCACTGTGGCAAAGGAAATCCGAACCTGCCCCCCCCCCCCCGGTCTGACTGGGCCAAGGAGACCCCTTAGCTATGAGATTGCTGATCTTTTCCCTAAAATACACAACTATTTGTCTTCTGTCCCTGAGGAAGGAAAAGCAGCCAGTCTGTGCCCAGTTTTTAAAAAGGGATGGAGGGTCAGGGAGGGAGCCTGCAGAGCAAACAGCCCGACTTCTCTCGTGGGCTGAAGAAACAACCCAGAGAAAACGGGCACGGAGAAGACTGGGCCTTGCTGGAAAGGAAGCGACAGGGCTCCTCCAGGGACGTCTTGTACCCTGAGCCTCTGGGCTCGTTCAGGCTGACAACAGGAGCATGGACAAGGGAGGGTGACCTCCCAGACCCTGCACACCTGGCACGCTCAAAGCCTCTGACAAAGGCCTTCCCCAAAGAGGGATTCTCTCAGAGACCAGCCGCTGGTTAGCAGGCAGGAGGCTGCAGCGGTGGAAGACCTGGCAGTTCTCACCCTGGCAAACACGAGGATCTTCCGGGATGGGAGCTGGGCCGCTGCTTTTGAACTTGGGGGTCAGGGTCCTGGAGGTGGGGCTGAGCAGGCAGGTGGCCATGTTGGCTCGTGATGCCAGACGGTTCAGGAGGGGCCTGAAGAGCTCCATGTCAACAGAAGCAAGTAGAAATGCCTCCCGGGGGGCCCAGAAGGCCTGACTCAGTGGGTCTCCTTGGGTGCGGGCTTGGTTCCCCAAGGGTCCCCCCTTTCCTCATCTGCGTGGCAGCTGTGTCCTCTCTTGCAGCCTGCTTCCTGAGCTCCAGGTCGTGGCCTCTGCCTGGAGGAGCCAGCGCTGCTACGGAACAGAAGTAGAAGAGGTGAGGGGGGGGGTGTGACTCACTGGCCTCTCAAGAGGGGCAACCTTCAAAGGCAGGCGAGGCAGAGCCGTGGCAGAGGAGAGGACAGCCCTGCTTGGAATGCCACCTGCCTGCAGTGGGCCTCCTTGTTCTTTGTGGGGCCGGCAGTCCTGGCTTGCTGCCTCTGTGCGTGGGCCCCCCGCCAAGGTTCAGCGCTGGTGCTGATGTGCCGGGGCTGCACTGTGAAGATGGCGGTCCTTAGTGACTCTCCTCTCTTGCTGTTCCTTCTTGAGGGCCATGTTCAAAGGCCTTGAGGTCTCACCAGCTGCCGGGGCTTCCCTCTCAGGGTTGGGACATTCCCCCAGCCCTTCCCTCAGCTCCACACAGCGCCTGAGGCCAGCATCTGTGTGAGTGAACAGGGAGGAGCCCGAGGGGCCCAGCCAGGCAGGAGGACAGAGGACCCTAGATAAGAACGTTCCCCTGAGGTGGGTTGCTAGAATGGCTTTGGCCTTGCTGAGCCCAGGGAGGAGCTGGTCGGGTGCACCAGCACGGAGGCTCCTGCGTCCCTGGGAGAAATCTCCCCCTGTAGTTCCTCTCGGCCTTCAGCGCCCCCCCCTTCTGTGCCTTCTTTAGATCAGCCAGCGACCTGTCATCATCACTGGCTGCGACTCGGGCTTTGGCTTTGCCTTGGCTAAATTCCTCCATGACAAGGGGTTCATTATCTACGCTGGTTGCCTACTCAAGGTAAGATCAGGTGTGGCAAAGCAGGAGCCAGCTGAGTGGGTGCAATCACAGTTTGCGGCTGCTGGTTTTCCCTTCTCCTCCCCTCCCCTCCTGAGAGGATTAAGGACACTCTAAACGGTGTAGCTGGCTGGGGTTGTTCCGATGCCGCGTGGGCCAGGAAGTGGTTTGTCCTGCTGCTCCCACTGCCGTGCGCCTCTGGCCTTGCTCCTTGTTTCCACTGGCACTGCTCAGGGAATCTCCCTCCCTCTTCACTTCCCAGCCTCCTCAGAAGACCCAGGGGCTGTCTGGGTTTGGCACGCTGGAGGCATTGCTCAAGAGAAGTCTGCCAAGCGCCTCAGCTGCCTCAGCGTTCCCCAAAGCCGCCCTCCTGATCGCAAGCAGAGGCTAAAAGCCTCCTGGATCCGTCAGACACGGTGGGGGGGTGGTCTTCTTCCGTATGGAGGTGGGTGGCTCCAGTTAGCCCAGCCCTCCAAGGAAGTGACCTGTCCCTGCAGGGGGATGGTGGAAAAGTCCTCCAGGATCAGATGACGCCTCCCCTGCTCCAATGCTCCCTGCTACAGCTGATGGATCCCCCAGGGAACAGTTGCTGGGGAGCAGCCCCAGGACCCCTCGGCAATGATTCTACCAAACCACAGGCCTCTGGGGAGGGCCTGTGGAGAGTCCCCCTCCTGACCAGACAGATGGGGCGTGGACCAGATGGCCGGCCTGCTCGAGCCCCCCCCCCCCATTTCACAGGAGAGTTGGCCAAATCATGGCCAAACCATGCCAATGTGCTTTTCACTCTGGGCAGGATTGGGGCTCGCCAGCTGGCGCATTTTGAGTTGTGTCCCACACTTCCAGTAGTCCCCATGGGTGGGACAGGCTATATGTTTTGTTGATAAGTTCTATTAACGATGGGTGAAGGGAATGTTTGTTGTATTTGCGGATGATGTAATATTGAATGAATAGTTAATACCCTCTAAAATTAGAATAAAGTTCAAAATCACCTAGACAGCTTGGGGAAATGGGCCAAAGGGAGTAGAGTGAAGTTCAACAGATGCAGACTGCCCCACTCAGGAAGCAGAAATCTGATGCACAAATACTGGAATCCTGGATGATCTGGTTGCAAAAAAGCAAATGCAGTTTTAGGTTTCCGCAACAGAAGTTTGATTCCCAGGTCGCGGGAAGTCATTGTTCTGCATGGTCTGCTTCGGCCAGGCCCCGTCTCAGGAACTCTGAAGTTCTGGGCCCGCAGTTTAAGCAGGATTTGAAGAAACGAAGAGGAGGTTGGAGAAGGATTGGTGGACTCGATAGATTTTACTTTGAGAAAAAGTGGTGGGGCAGGAAAAACAACCCCTCCTTGAAATGATGTCACATAGAAAAGTCAAAACTTGTTTGCCCTCATTCCAGGGTGCAAGACACAGAAAAACAGATTTAAGTTCAGGAAGCCGGGTTTCCTTTAGTCTTCCCGGCTCCTTTAGTCTGGATGCCTGCTCGGGCTACTCCGTGGCCTCGCTTGGCCAAAGGGAGCGGGTTTTGCTTCCAGGTCCAGGTCCCGCGTGCCCCCTGCTGGCCATGTCTGGAAAGCACCACACCAGAGGGCCGTTCTCTGCGCTGTAATTTCAGTTTATGGTTACCCAGCCCGGGATGATAGAAAGCCCAGATTCAGCTGATGGGTCCTGGGAGCGGCATTTTTTTATTGCACGCATGGCACGTGAGACTTCAGAGTGGTAAAGAGCAAATTCCCACCCCCTGATTTGCTGTAGTAAGACTTGCATCTCACGCTCATGGAAAAAAACATAGGAAGTCCTTTCCAAAAGTGGGTGGAGAAATTGCTGGGGTCAGAAAGGCTGGGGAAGGAGGTTTACAGGGAGCTGCTGCATCCTGCTGATGGGCGTTGCAAGCCAGAGCCCCCACAGAGACGGGCCCTTCATGGTTGCATGGCCTCCTTCCAGAGGGGGTGCTGTGGGGACAGGAGGGGTGGGCTGATGGACACGGCTGTCTTTAGTTGGGGGACAGCCCATGGAGGGGTGGAAGGAGCAGGGGCATCCAGCTTCTCCCGCCGCTCGTTCCCTTTGCCAGGAGCAAGGCCGGGGAGGCTCCAAGGACTTGGACAACATGAAGAGTGACCGAATGAGGACCATCCAGCTCAACGTCTGCGACAGTGAGGAAGTGGCACGTGCTGTGGACCACGTGAGCAGCACCCTGAAGGACCCCCAGACCGGTAGGTGAAAGAGAAAACCAGGGGGCCGAGAGCACCGGCACATGAGAGGGAGGCAGGAGGGTCTTCATTGGAGGAGAAGACCTGGCCAGCCTTCTGCCTCCCCTCTCAGGCGGGCACAGTGACCACCGAAGGTGAGAGGTCGCGAGCTGCGCCACAGCTGGGGTATAGCTGCCCCTTTCGTTCATTCCTCAGTTCCAGCACACCTAATTAGTCACTGACCAATGTAAGCAGGGAGGTGGTCTAAATTAGTAATTAGGTAGTTAATAGAAGTTATATCATGGCTCCTTGATTCCAGAATGGCTGCCTAGTATAGAACAGATAGCGAGGGAAGTACTTGCAGAAAGCAGCAAATAAACTAGCACGCTATAGACTGGAGACCCTTTTATGCTCTACATGCACCCAGGTGCACAGAGCTTTTCGCCTCCTATTTCACAGTCCAACACGTTAGACTCTGGCCAGCTGGTTTTCCTCAGTCTTGTTTGGGAATGGGGTTACGGTTTGGAAGACTGTTGGGGGAGGAGTCTCGCTGTCTTTGGGTAGGTTTGGATGCCCTCGTTGGCTTTTGTTGCTTTTATCCATCGGTCATCCCTCGATCTTCTCCTAGTCTTTGGCACGTGATTGTTTTAGTACCGCCTAACACGCTGTAGCGTTCCCCTGCACCCGTGCATTCAGCAGGACCGTGTGCGTTAGGCTGAGTATTCCTCATCTCATTCGTTAAGCTCAGTAGCATTTTAGGTCACCAGAAAAGGTCGCATTCCATTTCTCTCTGCTTCCCCTGGCCCGGGTCCTGCAGGCCCAAAGCCCCCTTCCACCTGAAGGGGCCTGGTCTCCATAGTGCCCTTTCAAGAGCCAGGGCGGCCCTGAGTATTGGGGAGCATCACGGTCTAGCTTGAAGCAGAGGGAGAAACGTGGCCAAAGACCAGCCCAGCTGCTTCTGACTCTCAGCCCTTCTGCAGTGAAGAATAAGCAAACCTTGCTGGCTGCCACATTTACTGTAGCAAACTGTTGGAAATATGCTTTTATTGAATTAAGGGTATACACAAAATGGAAAATACGTGTGGCTTTGAACCCCAAATGAGCGGGAAGTTGGAGGAAAGGCTGGCCGGGGGAGAGGCCACGCTGGGCCTCCTGAGGGGAAATCAGCACATTCCCCAGGCTGCCTCTACTCATCCTGTCCAGATTTTGTTTTCTTCAAAAGCCACCACAAGCAAAGCGTGAGCAATTTGGTTTCACCTGACCCAGAACACTTTAGTGGAACCTCTGGAATGCAGTGGTTTGTTCCGGGCTCAAAAGAAAACATTTTTTCTTTTTCATGCCCGCTCTGCCTAATCAGCATGTCATTAGGAACTTTATCAAATGTTTTGCTGAAGTCAGAATATATCATGTCTGCAGCCTTCCTGCAATCTATTAAGGAAATTAACTGATCAGACAATGAGATAAAACCAGTCTGGTAAGATTTACTCTTGATAGATCTGTGTTGACTTCTGCAAATTATGGCATTGTTTTCCAACTGTTTAGAAGTCAATCTTCTACAATCTTTCCAGCTATTAACATCAGACTGATTGGTATTTTGGTGGATTTTCCTTTTTTAAAACTATTCAGTTATTTCCAGGACTCATATACCACCAACTTATTGAATTCTTGTTGGTAAACAGTAATAAATAACATAAAGCAATAAAAATAAATTGGATATAAAAACACCATTAATATCAACTTATTCAATAACATTGACACTTTAAAATGCTATAAAATCGAAAAGTTCCTCTTGGAATCCTTCCCTGCTTGCCCCAGGATAGCAAGGGTGGGGAAATCCAGATCTCAGGGGCAGGAGATTTCAGAGGTAGGATGGCTTCTGGCTCTCGCCCCCCCACCCACCCCAGAGGCAAGGATAACCCTGGCGTCCCCCCCAGGCCAGATCAATGGAACAGGCTGATTCTGTTTGGAGGAGTCTGTCCTGAAAGTGTCTTTATAGTGCCAGAAACCTTTTGCAAGCAATGCGGCGCCTGCAGTGTGGGAGTCATCCTGCCCAACCAGTTTTTCCTTCCCAATCAGCACGCAAGCCGCTGCGTTTTGCGCCTGTTGCAGTTTCTGCTACTCCTGGGGGTGGTCCCAAGAAGAGCACCTTGTAATACTGTAGTCCGGCCTAGTGGTGATAAGGGCAGGAACCCCAGAAGAGCTGCTCCTGGTGTGTCTTGGGTTAGGCACCCACGACGCCCATCTCCACCTGCTGCTCCACTTGAAGCCATGAATCCAGGAGGCTCCCAGGCTATGCACCTACTCCTCTGGGAGAGCTAGCGGCCCAAGGCTTCCTCAAATCTCACGTTGGATCTTCAGCCCTCTAGATGTCTGTCGGCTTCCTGGGCCGCCTCGACCCCATGCTCCAGACTGAGCTTCGCTGGTAGGGCAGGAAGGAAGGAAGGAAGGAAGAAAAGGGGCCCAGGGCCACTTCCTGGGTCTCTTCTGTGGCTTCCAGCTCTGCAGGATGGTAGCTGTGGCTGGCACTGAAGGTGTTGCCCTCCACACTGTCTGATGGCCTCCCCTGGGCAGTGGCATTGTATAGAAGCTAAATAACATGGGGGAGAAGCTCTTCAGCAGTATCATTGCTGATGGGAGCCCTCCCTTCAGGAAAAAGCAGAACCACTGCAGAACAGGGCCTCCGACACCAGGCTGCCACAGTGGGGCCAGGAGAATACCGTGGCCAGTGGCTTCCAGTGCTGTTGAAAGCCAGACGGTCCTGGACAGCTGTCCTCCTCCTCCTCCCTCCAGTCCCTCAGATTCATCCAACACAGGAGCAACCAATACGGTTTCCACTGGGTCTGAAACTGCACCCCCCCCAGGAATCCAGCTAATCCACCATCCCAGGCTCCTGCAACTGTTCTGGAGAACTGGAAGAACCTTCCCTAACAAATGAAAGATTGAAGTTTGGGCACAAGTTGCTTCTTTTTAAGAAGAGAAAGGCCAGTCTATCTCTTCTCTGTAGGGTTAAATCTAAGGATAGGTTTACTGAGATTTGGCCTTCCTAGAGCTGGTCTGTAGAAATGTCTTTTCAGAAAGAAATGCTGATGGTGGATAGTTAAGACAATGGCTTCTTTTGCTTGACTTTCCAGGGGTCTGGGGACTGGTCAACAATGCTGGGATCTCCACCTTTGGGGAGGTGGAATTCACTAGCATGGACACCTACAAAGAGGTGGCAGAAGTGAACCTCTGGGGGACCATCCGGACCACCAAGGCCTTCCTGCCCCTTATCCGGAGAGCCAAAGGTGAGTGAGGGTTCAGCCTGTGGCCCTCGAGGGCTTCCTCCACCCTGGGAGGTGGGGCCACAGGGCTCCGTCATGGCTCTTCCCAGCTGCCAGCAAAGGGACGGGTGGGGGAGGTTGCGGAAGGAGGGATGCCCGGGCTTTCTTCTTCCAGCCCCAGCAAGGCTGCATCCTCTGAGCGAGGCTGGGCAGGGCTGCCTTGAGTTTTGCCATGGGCTGTGCCCCCTGTGCCCTGCTTCCCTCCCTGTGTCTTCACCCCACAGGCCGTGTCGTTAACATCAGCAGCATGATGGGCCGGATGGCCAACCCTGCCCGTTCCCCGTACTGCATCACCAAGTTTGGGGTGGAGGCCTTCTCTGATTGCCTGCGCTATGAGATGCGCCCACATGATGTGAAGGTTTGCATCGTGGAACCGGGGAACTTCATTGCCGGCACCAGCCTCTACAGCCCCGAGCGCATCAAGTCCATCGCCGACAAGATGTGGGACGAGCTGCCCGAAATCGTCCGCCGCGACTATGGGCGGAAGTACTTTGACGAGCAGATTGCCAAGATGGAGTCATATTGCAACAGCGGCGCCACAGACACATCTCCCGTCGTTGAGAGCATTGCCCACGCCCTCATCTCCACCACGCCCTACACCCGTTACCACCCCATGGACTACTACTGGTGGCTGCGCATGCAGGTCATGACCCACATGCCCGCTGCCATTTCCGACCGCCTCTACATTTATTGATGGGGGGCGGGTGTCCTGCTGGAGCCAAACCAGGAAGGGAAATTCACTCTAAAGGTTACACTGTACCATTTCCCAGTAGTCACTTGGTTAGTTGATTTTAAAGTCTGTATTTTAGGCTTGGGTTTAATTTAATCCCTTGCATGGTGTGTCTGGTAAGCAGGACTATCTCGTGTCTTTCAGAGGGACCCAGATGAGTACTACTTATTTCAGGTATTCCCCGTTCCCTCCTTCACCTGGCTTGCGTTAGCCTCAGGGGAGCCTGGTCATCTCCTCCCCTTTGGCGTTGGGTTCCTCCTCCTGGGAAAAGGCTGCCCACCCAGTCCTGGGGGGCACGGGCCTCACTCCTGCTGGGTGGCAGCTGGTCTTCAGTCCTTTTGTTTTAGCCACGGGGGCGGGGGAGGTTGGGTCTCAGCCGCTGCCAGGGGCCAGTTGTCTGCACCTGTCTTGCACACTCCTTTCCAAAGGTGCTACGGACCAAGCCCTGCCAAGTTCCTCTGCCTCCAGGAGGAGCTGTGCCCACCAGCTCAAACCTTTTGGAGTTCTGCTGGTGAGCAGAGTTCTTCCTGCAAATGAGGGGGCAGCCCAGGCCCCTGTCAGTTGCTCTTGAAGAGGGCTCCAGGTTGAGTTATTTGCACTAGGGTCCCTGTGCTGATGGGTGGGGAATCGCAGGGACAGGAGGAAGGCCGCCTTCTGTTGTGCGCCAGTCCTTCTCTGCAGCAGCAACGTTAGCCACCCACGGCTCACTCCATCTTGACCATGAAGGTCATTTTTCGTCATGGCACTTAAAAAGTTGATCCTCCGGCAGGCCAGGTTGAGCATGGTGCCTACCCCAACCCAACCCATGAAGCCTTGCTGCATTGCTCGTGGTCCCAAATCCGAGGCCACAGCCATTGTCTCTCCGAGGCCACCTTGCCAGGGAAGGATGGCAGAGCTCTGACATGCTCTCTGTCCCAAGAGGGGTGGCGGTGCATTGTAGGGAACAGGCCTGTTGCTGGCGGCAGAGGAAGGTGAGGGAGCATCACACGCCTGTAGCAAACTAACAAGTGGAAGAGTGTGTGATCAGATGTTCTCTGCTTTGATTAACATTAAACAATGTGACAAACCTGCCCGCATCTGTGGCCCTTTTTCCTTGACCGGAAACCAGATCCCCTTGAGCTGCTGTTCAGGAGGGTTGGGGTTAGGGTGGGTGTACTTTGAGAGCCCTCGGGCCAGGCAAGAGGCACCCTCCTGCTTGTCCTTAGAGGCCACGGCAGGAGCTGAAAAGCTAAGCAGGAAGGTGGCGGGGCAGGCTGGACCCAGCGGCACAACGCTTGGGCGTGTGTCTGTCCTGAAACCAGGCGGGCATGGAGTCCGGCCATGGTGTCTTTTGCACAGCGGACACAAATCGTGTGAGGCAGACTTTCTTCCTCCTGACAGCACTTTCCAGGGGCAAAAGCTGGTGGCAATCTTGGCATGTTAACATCAGAAAGGATGTTAGCCCAGTGGCAGCAGTTAGCTGCTAGCCTCCCTCCCGAAATGTCCTCTCTCTCCAGCTTTGCCTGTGGTCCCAACTCTTCAAGGTGGTGCAGTTCTGTCTCATGAGAAGGCATCCCATGGTGGGGGGACACACTCAGCAAGCCCCCTCTAGAGGGATACCTTGGGTGGGCAGATTCTCTCTGAGCAAGAGGTGTCAAAGTTAGCAGGTCTCCAGCCATGTAGGACTTCAAAGATGCTGGACCACCTGGCAGCCAGGGCAGCTCCTGCAGTATTGATACTCCATGACAATAGTGAGTTGTCCTGGTTAATGTGGCCTGCAGCACTTGGCATTAGCTGCAGTTTCTGGTTGCAATCATCCACCCATCCAGAGCTCAGGTTGGTGACATCCTGGATTCAGTCAAGTTCTCAACCAACAGCTACTCTGTGTTGCTTGGGTTAAGCCTCAACTCATTTCTCCCCATCCAGACTTTTGCAGTCTCCAGGCGCTGGGCAAGACTTCCACTGGTCCAGGGAGAGATGGCCAAGTGGTGTTCCCAACTGCCCCAGGACCTCCCCAGCAGGTTTGTGTAGAAGTTAAATAGAATAAGGAAAAGGATTGGGCCTTGGAGCACCCCATATTGGAGTGCCCAGAAGTTTCTCCTCTCCTCCCCCAGGTCCACTGACCATAATGGCCCACTCAGAAGGAGCAGAACTATTGAATGACGGTGGTTCCTCTGCTCCCAACCCTCACGGGGTCAGAAGGACACCACAAGTGGCAGAGTCTAAAGGCCACTGAAAGATGTAGTCAGACTACTAGGGTCCCTCAACTGTCTTGCCATGGGTCGAGCGTGGTTTCTGCCCCATGCCTGGACTTGAACTCTGCCTATAAAGACTGCAGATAACCCATTTCTTCCAGAGCTCTGGTGACCCAATGCCTTTTCAAGAACCTTTCCTAGAAAGAGAGTGTGGATTGTTAGGGTTAGGGTTAGCCCAGACCTAGTGCCCCCCCCGGCACATCCTAGCAAGGCCATAAGATGTTTTCCTTTAGCTTTTTGGTTGTGCCCCTCACTCTGTGGAAGAATCCCCCCGAAAAACGGTCTGTGCAGCATCAGATTTAGGATCTGATGAAAACATTCACTTGGCCTTGGGCACTTGGCCCCTGATTATATATCAGTCCCTTTATTTGATCACGTTTATGTTTTACTGCATTTTAACATTGCACTGCTACAGGAAGAGTGCTGCATGTGAGGGGGATACACAAACTGGTGGAGGGCCATGGAGTTCTCCCTTCTGTGCCAACTCCAGGCACTTCTGCAGCCACCCGGGTCCTTTCAAAAATAAAAAGTGCAGAGTTACAAGCTGGTACTTTGTTATAATTAAAAGACATTTCCTGAAATTAAGTTAGGTGAGGCTAGAGAGCTTTGCAGGCCTTTCTCTTAGCAGAAAGGGCAGCATTCCTCCACTCAACCCCCCACCCAGCAGATTTCTGTCTCTTGCAAATTCTGCAGAATGGCTTTTCCCTAAGGGTCTTGCAATCTCCAAGCGCCATGCCCACCCCCCCAGGCAAGGCTGGAGTAGGAGTGGGGTGGGGGGTGTCAGAGAGAGAGAGAATCAGCTTCAGTAATGAGTGGTCACACTGTGCCTTTTCTCTATGGCTCGCCAGGACGCTCCCTTAAGTAGGTCGATGAAGATTCTCAGTCATCCAGGTGGAATTGTCTGTAGGTTGAGTCATGGCAGCTGGATTTCTTTCTTTCTTTTTGGTAGAAACGCTTCGCTGCTTGTCCAGGCAGCTTCTTCAGTCTGGGCAAAGGTTGGTGAGGCACCCCATGTCTTCCAGGGTGGCTGCATTGTCCCTACACCTGAATGGCTGTTGATTGTGCCATGGAGGTGTGGATTGCCTTTGGGATGTCTTACTCATAGATCCTTTGTTCCTCCCCAAGTGGATCGTTAAGAGCGGCCTTCCTGGTGGTCTTAATCTTCCTGGGGACTGATGGAAGAGCAGCATGAAAAATGCTGCTTCCTCAAGTCTTTTCTCAGGGAAACGATCCTTTCCTATCTCCTTTCTGGGAAAAGAGTCTGCAGGAAACAGCATCCTGGAGCAGCTTCCAGGCAGGAAGTCATTTTGCCTGGGCAAGCCAATAATCCACTTCCTGCCCAAACAAGGAAGAGAAACCTAGGCTAGAAGCGGCTCCTTTGGCTGGGGTGGCCGTCCCTCTCCTCCAGATGGTTTCTCTTTCAGGGTCTGCACAGGAGGTGGAGAGATGCTCCAGGCAGATGCAGGCTGCCTGGCCCAGAGCGCTTCTCCCCGCTGGGGCTCTGGCTTGAGACTTGAGGTAGGAACAAGGAAGCCCCCCCCCACCTTGTTTTCCAGAAAGGACCCATAATATGCTGCATGGCAAACACGGGTGGCTGAGGAGGAGCGAGCCTCAAGGACTGTTTGGCACTGGGATTTCCTCCCCTCCTTAGAGGGCTCTGTTGGCAGATTGCTAGGAAAGTCTTTGGCCCAGGAGAGATCAGAAAAGACACACACCAGGCATTTCTATAAAAATAATTTTATTTACAGAAAGCAAAACATATTTAAAAGCTTCTGCATTCTTACAGGCTCTCAGTGAGAGCTGCTTAACTCTCTACATGCCTACACAGAAGGGAAACTGAAACAAGTCCAGGCAAGTTCTTCCCCCCAGGTGCAAAAATTAACAATTGAAAAGGGGACAATTAAATTCAACATCTTCACCCAAATGATTAGTTACCATAGTAACCTTAATCTGTAGTAGAAAACATATTAACAGGCTCCCTTAGGAAAGCTGGGCCAATCGTGAGCCCTGCCACTTCCTGGGGGCTTCTGTGCTGAATAGGACCAGCCTCCCAGGTTTGTCCTGCTGAAGGGCCCTTCTTTTAGGGCCGCATTTGAGTGCCAGCAGAGCCGCAGGAAGACCTCCTCCTTTCCACATGGAGCCCCTGGGGGCACCTCTGGAACCTCATGGTCTGCAACACAGGAGCCTCATCTGGCCATGCCCAGGGCTGGCACCAGCTGCCCTGGCAGACAGAGGGTAGATTGTCTTGGGCCCTGCAAGGCACAGGCAGGCCCTGGGCTGGCAAGTGGGGGAGGGGTGTCCCTCAGGGCCTTTCCCACTCCCCCAGGTCACATGGCTGCTGGGGGTCCCCTTCAGAGCTTCACTGGCTAAAAGTGAAAAATTCTTTTTTTTTTTTGGCCAGGGGTGACTTTAAAAAAAAAAAGTATAGAAATGCTGTTCTTATTGCCACCGCTCAGAAGGGAACCTGCCCTTGCCTCACTGGCAGCAGGATGCCAGGCTGTCATAAATCTTAGAAACAGAATTGTGGATCAGGAAAGGACCACGAGGATCAGCCTGCTTCAATATGGGAGGAAACCAATTAAGCCATCCATGAGAGGTGCCTGTCCAGCCTTGTCTGAAAAACCTTGGGAGATGGAGAACCCACAGAGTACAGGAAGTTTTTCCTCATATTTAAATGAAGTCTAGGTACTCCAACTTAAGACCTGTTATTTCTGCTCCTGGAAAATAGTTCCCTCCATCTTCCCGATGGCCCCTTTTATATGCCTGAACACGGCCATCCTGGCTCTCCTAAGTCATTTCTCCAGACTGAATATCCCAAGTTCCTTCACCTGCCCTCAAGCCCCACATCATCTTCATCCTCCTCGTAGCCTGTTCTAGCCAGCCAATCTCCTCTGGAAATGTGGTGCCCAGGACTGTACGCAGGACTCCAGGTGTGACCTTTCCAGTGAGAGAGCGATTGTTCCTTTGCTGCTTCTACACAATGCTCCTGCTAATGCAGCCCAGAACTGGGTTAGCCCTTCTAGTGGCTGTCTCACCCTGCTGGCTCCTATTCAGCTTGTGGCCAGGGACCACACACAAGTCCTTCTCAGATGCAGTGTTCCCAAGCCATGAGTCCCCCATTTTGGACATGGGTCCTGTATTTTCCTTCCCTAGATACCATTTCCTCCTCCTCAAGCACCTTGTTCCTCTCAGCCCAGTCTCTCGACTGATCCGGATTCTATCTCCTTCTGGCTCAAAGCGTAGCGGGGAAAGGCAATTGCACTGCCCAGTGAGAAGCGAACTGGCCCAGCTAGGAGACACTAGTGCTGCTTGCAATCCCCTTTTCTGCCCCCTCTCACTGCGGTACAAGGGGATCCTGGCCAATGGGGGACAGTTCCACCCACTCCTTTGCCCTCCTTGCCCTCTCCCGTGTGGCTGCCCTGCATCTGTGCACCAAGCAGGACCACAGTGCCTGAGCCTCTCCGTGCTGCAGGTGCTTTTTGCTGGGGGAGGGGTAAGAAAGGAGGGGGAGAGGAAAGGCAGGCAGGGGGAACTGCACGGGCCACTCGCGGGCCCAGCCCCGTCTGCACCCCCTTCTCTCTCTCTCTCCTGATCCAGGGAGGGGGCGGCAGCAGCAGCCCATGCAAGTGCCAATGAGGCTGGGCTGCGGGCTGCTTTCCAATGTACCAACCCCCAACTTGATGGTAGAATACCTGCCTGGGCTAGTGAGTAGGGCATCACTGAAGGGTCAGGCTAGAGGTCGGTCTTTCTTGCTCCCCTGGATCAGCGTGTCCGAGATTGCCCTAGAAAACACTGCACCCTCTCTGGGAAAGAAGAGCTCCACCTGGGTGGGAAAGACACCTGACTGCCGAAGCAAGCGATGTCATGCTGTTGAGAAAGGTCACTTTCTACCCAGGTTAAGACACGGGTTCCCTATCTGGGAATGCCCCAGGCTCTAAGTCTCAGTTTTTCTCCCATTCTTTGGCGTAACAAGCTGCTTCGCCTAGCAGCTGCACTCAGTTGACATGCTAATCCTGATTAGTGTTGATCTCCCTTAGACTTGATTCACTTAGTAAAAATTGCGCACATCCTAACTTTTTGTTTATGGTTTATGGATTGTGAAACCCCAGAAAATGGATTGAGAACAACAACTTCTGATGTTCACTTTTCTAGGGTTGTAAATTGGGGGTAGAATCAAGGTGGCTTTCCCCCATCTCTGGAACCTTCAGACCGAAGGTCTACTCTACTCTACGTAGAGCTAAGAGGACAATTGACCTTGCCCACCAAGGCCTGGGAAAGGGGCTGAGACCAGAAGCACACGGGGCCAGCTCAAGCTCCCCTCACACTAAAGATTGTGGGGAGGACCGTGGCTGGTGCAGAGCTGTGGGCATGCACTGAGTATAGAAAGTTGCAAACAAACAGCTTCCCCACAGTGGAATTGGAAGGAAAACTGCCTCTGATGGAGCAGCAGGACTGAGAGCGAGTGGGTACAAGGCGGAGGAGGGGGCTATGAACCAATGTAGAACAAACAGCAGAATTGAACCCCTGATGGACTTTTGCAGAAAACAGAAGAAAATGAACTTACGATTTATGGATTTGATGATTAGTCAGCATAGGTTATAGAAAGAAGAGAGTCATGTTGTAACTTTAGAGAAAGAGGTAAATTTATGATCGTACTGATAACTGCTGTAAAGATCAGAAACCACTTCTTTGTAACCCAATCTGTTACCTGTTTGGAGACTGGGGAAAATGGCACCGTCTCCATTTTTCTTTGATCGACCCCACCAAATCTCGCTACAGAAATCCCACCCTGGCAACTTCCAGCTTAAATTATTGCACTGCTTTATCTATGGGGCTGCCCTTCAAGAGTTTGGACACTTCAGTTGTATTGTTTATCTTATTGTTCATTTTATCTCTTATATACTGTTTAGCCTGAATGGAGGTTTTCTTCCCCGTGTTCCCCTTCCGTTGAAGGATCGGCTTTATTCTAAGGTGCTTCAGGATTTTTGATGGGAAATGGGACATCAAGTGTGGCTCACGGGGTTCCTTGGAGGCAGTCAGCCTTTTCCCACCAGAAGCCAGACACACCACCAAGGAAGGAGCAGAAGAGCAGCTGCAGCGTTGCCGGCTGTCGTTGATCTCAGAGCGGCGAAGAGGCTAGCAGGCCTTGGAGTCAGCAGCTGTCCTGGCCTGCGCCCTCCTGGACAGAGGGGGCCGAGTCGCTACAGGGCAGAGCGGCTCTGGTGGGCCACCTGGCTGCAGCTGGGAGGAGCAAGCCTTGGCAATGGGCTGCTGCTCTGCTCTCAGGAAAGTCCTGCCACCACGGCAGGGCAAAGGCTGGACAGAGCATCTCCATGCCCTGAGCACACAGGGGCCGAGACCTCCCGTACAAAGGCAGCTTGTCTCTGGTGCCATCAGGACCACGTGGCGGAGCCTGGGGCCTCCAAGCCCTGAGGACACTGCCGGATGAATTGGGCTTTGTGAGACGCTGGTGATCCGATCATGGCCGGGAGGCACTGTCACCAGGGCCAGCCTGGGAGCTGGCCAGGTTGCCCTTCCTGCCCACCAACACTGGAGAGCCAGCAAAGCAGGGCTAGGAGCCGCCCTCTGGACCATCAGCCTGTGGCTTCTGGTGTCAGATGGCCTGAATGCTGAGAGACTAGTGACTGATGCCCCTTGGCTGGAGTCTCTCTGCTGCTACGGGTTGAAACGTGTGGCGTTTCTCTCATTGATCTTCAGCACCACAAAGGGCCAGGCTTTTTGGCTTGGTGGTTCCCAAGCAGACTGGAAGCTATAGAAAAATGCAAAGTGCCAACAGAGAAGATTTATTGAGTGCCAAGCATGGCCATCCTGCCAGTCTCCAACAAAGCAGCAGCTGCTGTCATCCAGGAGGAATTCTTCCTAGACCTCCAGGTTCAAGGCAAAATGTGGCTGGCACGTCCAGGGTTTTAAGGTAAGGCAAGGCTTAGGAGCTTAAGATCTGCTCTGAAGCAAAGGCTGGGTTCACACGCCATGTTCAACAGGCCAGAGAAGGCCCACCACTGGCAGCCCTACCGTAGGGGTTGATGTCATCCTCCATTCGATTGTAGCCAAAGGATCCCCAAGATGTCCCATCTCTTGCCACATTACACGATTCTTCCAGGTGCATTTCTGTGGCTTCCAGTGCTCCACCTCTCCGCTTCATGCACTATCGGCCTCTCCTCCTCCTTTCTTTCCCTTGCCCAGCATTATCATCTTCTCCACAGATGCATCTGCCCTGTAGTTTTGTTTCAGGATTCTTGCATTCTGTTGGAGTTTGTGCAGAGTGCGGGAAAGCATTTGGCCTGAGAGATCAGAAAGAAGACACCAGGCATTTCAACAAAAATAACTGTATTCAAACAAAGCATAGAACATAAACAGTTTCTTCATCCAGAGCCCTGGATGGGCAAAATCCTTAAATACAAAAAGGCATATTTACAAGCTCACACACACGTGCAAGTGTGCTGAGCAGAAAAAGAGGCTGCTAGATTCAAAAAGCAGAAGCAGCAAGCAAGAAGAGGAGCAGGCTCTGGCAGAGCTGGCTTATTAAAATGCAAATCAAGCAAGGAAGTGGAGGACTTTCAAAATACAGATCCCCATACATGGTCATCCAACACTTAACCTTTCTGACCTCTGGTTACATTTTAACCTGAGAACAATGGTGCCTGAGCTTCCCATCCTTGCTGGACACCTAAGTAGTAGTTAATTACCATGGATACCTGGCGTCTCTGTGACTTGCTCCCAAGCAGAACAAACAAATACCAACACATTCTGGCTTAATATTCTCTAGTACTGAACATTGGTCCTCTTGGAATGCAAGGCAACCTTCTCCATCCCCACAATGCAAAGGAGCAAATCTTCCTGCGGCTCTCGTGCAGAACCCATCCCTCAGACCTGCAGATCCTAACAGGGAATGCCGTTGGGCAGACCATTCCAGCGTTTGTCCGGATTGAAACGTCTCGGTCTTTCACATAGCCAAGGTGTGTGACTGGAGGTATCAGCCCTTCTCCCACCTGGAGGTAAAACTATCTCACATGATATAGAAAAATTAAACTTTGTTAAAAAGATAAAATTGTAGAAAACATTGGCTGGATATCTCTGGAAAATACGATACAGCCCAGCGCGCTACCTCCAAATGCCAGGATGCAAGATGATGCTGCAGGCTACCTCCATGATGGGCCGGGGAGGCAGACACAACTGCAGAGCTGAGCAAACTGTTACTGCAGCTTCCTAAGCCCTCATGCGGTATCCCTCGAAATAAGGCATGGCTGGCAGAGCCACATTTCTTTGTGAATTTAGGAGAAGAGCCATATTAGTCCACAGTGGCAAAAATGCAGGAATCCGGTAGCTTTTCCAACTAACACATTTCATTAAAAGGCATAAGATTTTGTGAGCTGCAGCTTACCTCATCAGATGCATCATCTCACAAAAGCTTATCCCTTTTACTGAAATGTGTTAGTTGCAAAAGCTGCTACCAGATTCCAGAGTTTTTGCACACTTTGCACACTTAGGCAGCCCTCTGCAGCCGGCCTCAAATTAGGCACATGTGTTTTGCAGGGAGAACACCCCATTAATCCAAATCTGGGTAAATCAAGGCATCAGTGCCCTCCCCTTTTCTTAATAGGGAAAGCTGAGAGTGGAGCAATGTTGGCCCTGCTGGCCTGTGGTTTATAGCCTGCTGGGTAAAGACCAGCATGCATTGGATGTCCCCGCTGACCATGTGGAAAAGGCCAAGAGAGGGTGTATTGATTATGTGCTCAGGCAGGGGATCAGAAATATAATTTGTCCCCCCCAGAAGACAACCGCTCCCCCACTTGGCTGGTGCTACAGCTGCAGAGTTTCCTCTTGCTCCACATCAAGGCCAATGGGGAACCAGCGGGGGGGGGGGGCGGGGGGCGTCTTTGCAGTGAGCAAAGCCGGCCCCACCCTGCTGCCCCTGAGCAAAGGTTTCCACAGACACCGCAACCTGCGAATGACGCACGCTCTATTTATTTATCATGACTGCAGAGGAAAATCCTCCCAAACTGCCAACGCACTCGATGTGCTTTGGGGTGGATTGAATTCCTCTCCGCGGCCAAGCCACGGCTCCGGGCCAGAGGGTTTCCGATCGGCTTGCCCGTGTGCAGCGTGATGGGCTCCCCGGGAGGAGGGTCTGCCTCACTGGGCTTGCATTCCCTGCCTCACCGACGTCGCACGTGCCTTTCCCAGAGAAAGGCGAGTCCCGAGAGGCAATACGCGACCCTCGCCTGACAACCGGGATGCCCACGCAACGCCCACCGGCAGAGACGCGCCCTATTAAGGACCGCTCGGAGACAGCCCCGGGGCCACCGCTGGGAGGGGGCTCCCTCCGCGGCCCCTGCTCCGCTCCCCGCGGCGCCTCCCCCTCCAGCCGGGCTTGCGAGCCCCCCAACGCGCAGGGACGGGCAGGGCAGGGGGCGCCGCTCTCCTCCGGCAGGGCTGATGCCCCCCGCACAGGGCCGCCCCCCGGGCTCCCCCGGCACCGCTAAGCAGCCTGCAGGGCCCTTCTCGCCGGGGCCGCCGGGGCCCAAGCGGGGCGGCTCTCCCGGGCTCTGGGGCCGCGGGGGGGACACGGGGCTCCCTGCGGGCGCAGCTACGAGGAGCCCCGCCGGTCCTTCAAGCGGGCCTCTGCCCCGGGGCCTCTGCCGCGCTCACGCCCCCCCGCCCCCCTTCGACGCCTGGTCGGTCTCCTCCGGGCTGTCCTCGGCCGGTTCCCGGGGCGCCTGCGCCTGGGGGCCAGGGAGGCGCCCGCGCCCCCGGGAGACCCGGCACGCGCCCAAGATCGTAGCCGGCGGCGCTGGGACCCGGGGCGCGAGTCGCGGGCGGGCCCGGCGATGGCGACCGGCCAATCAGCGGTTCCCGGGCGCGGGCTCCGCCCGAAACTTTCTGGGCGGGGCCGGCGCCTGGCGCTCACCTGGCCCGCCCCGCCGGGTAGGTAGGGGGCGGGGCCGGCGGGCGCGGATTGGCGGGCCGGGGGGAGGCGTGGCCTGCCGCCCGCCCGCGACGCCATCTTGCCTGGAAAGTTTCGGGCCCCCGGCGCCGCCCGTCTGTCCGTCCGCCCGCCCGCCCGGGAGCGAGGAACGCTGCGGAGGCGGAGCGGGGCCCGCCATGCCCGTGAGGAGGCAAGGTGGGGCGGCGGCGGCGGCGGCGGCGGCGGGCTGGGGGCTGGGGGCTGGGGGCGGGGGGCACCGTGCCTCTGGGCGCGTGCAGAGGGCGGCGGGGCGGCGGGGGCGCCGCTCCTCTCCTTCCTTCCCCCCCCGACGGCTCTCTCTCCCGCAGACACGCAGCGCGCCCTGCGGCTCCTGGAGGACTACCGGGCGAAGCTGAGCCCGCGGGAGGACCGGCAGCTTCGCAGCTCGGTGGAGCGGGTCATCGGCATCTTCCGGAGCAGCCTCTTCCAGGCCCTCCTCGGTACGCGCGCGGCTCCTCCCCGCTGGGCGTCGGCGAACGGCCGCCTGCGCCCCCTCCGGCGCCCCGCGCCCCTTCGGCCGGGGAGAAGAAGCGCCCCCCGGGCTGGCCCCTGCGGACGCCGCTCGACCCGGCGCCCTGGCCTCCCGCGCCCCTGGAAGGCCTCCGGCTGGGACGCTGCAGACCGCCCGGCAACCCCCCCCCGGTGGCTCGAAGGGGCCGGGGTGCCCCTCTGCGCAGGTCCCGCGGCGCAAGACGGGGGCGGCCGGCCTTTGCAGGAGGGACAGCCGTGGGCTGCTGTGGCGCCCCCCCCGGATCTCAAGGGTTGCCGCGCGCGCGAGGCTTTGGCAGGCTCCTCGCCTTCTGCCCTCTCGCCGGGGGGGGGGGGGCGCACATTCCGGCCCGGCCCGCGCAACCCCGCTTTCCCCGTTTGTGAGGAGAGGAAGCCACGCGGGGCTCGAGGCCTGCTCCGGAAGGGCCTGGCAGGTCGTTTCGTTTCGTTTCGTTTCGTTTCATGCAGCCCGGTGGCGCTGCGGGAACCTTTTCCAGCCTTTGGTTGGCTTCTGCCTTCTTGTAACTTTCCTTCACTGTTCTGAGGTTCCAAGTGCCAATTCATCCTCTCAAGAGGCTGAGCCTCTTCTCTTCCTCCCATCTTCCTTCCTAGGGTTTAGCGCCTGGTCGTGCCTGTTGCCCCCCTTGGAATATATCCAGTTTCTCGGAATCCTTATTGAAATGTAGTTCCTGGGGTGGACGTGGTATGGTGGGGGGGGGTGCCTGCTGGAACCAAATGAAGCGGAACAATTATTTGTAGCGTACTCTGAAGATGAAAGATGATCAAATAGGAAGCGATATTTCTTTCTGAAGGGTAATTATGGGAAACATCTATTTGCCTCTAGATATTCAAGAATTCTATGAGGTGACTCTACTTGAAAACCCCAAAAGTATTGATCATTCAAAGCAAGCTGAATTGGTCGAGCCTGTGAGCACATGGGACTTCCCCAGTCTTCCGAGCACTGGTGCGACTTCTGAGACATTGCCGAGCAGCCAGACTGCAGACACCCAGGTACGTATCGGATGAGTTAGATGTCGGAGCCAGGTCTTCTGTAGGCACATCCCACCACCCCTTACCAAACTCAGAGTGGATGTCCTCTGAGGATTGCAAATGGGGTGCTGGGGAATGACAAGCACCTGCTCTCTTTGCCCTCCATCCTGGGAAGCTTGATTCTTTGAGAACAACTTCGGCGGCAGTTACCAGAATCCCCCTCTTTATTTTGCTTTTCCTGCCCCTCTGTAGGGGTAGCTGAACATCTGAAAAAGTTTCTTATTGCTGCACAACATTTGCAAGCAAGCATTAAGGTAACGATTGATTGAAGTGCATTAAAACAGAAAGCCTTTGAATCAGGGTTTGTTTTCTGAGGATTGACTTGAATTAGATCAAAATAGGGTTTAACACCTGCTCTAAAATGGCCTTGTTTGCTAATGGGGCCTATTTTATAGTTTCCCAAACAATTGCTTAAAAAAGAAGCATGGAGTGGGGGTGCACACTGTACCTGCCAGTTGGAAGAAGGGAAGGAGCTCCTGGCTCTCCTTTAAGAAGGGCTGTGGTTGGGGCGAAGAAGGGTTTGAGCTCTGCTGGAAGTGCTGCCCTTCCTTTGGGTTATTTTGCCTTAGTGGGCACTGTGTGTGCGCGTGAGCGAGACATTGAAGGGGAAGAGGGAAGTGCTGGATGGGTGGGAGCCGCCGTGGCACCTTTCTAAGAGAGTCCTTGTGCAGTTAGTTTGCTGGGCCAGAAATGCACCATGCTCTGAGGAAAAAACACCCCCTCCCCAGGTAGCTAGCCAGTGGCAGTCACCCCTGAGGCAAAGGGCAGGGAGAAGGCAGGACAGGAAGGACGTTGCTGTGGCCCTGCTCCAAAGGCAGTTCTGGAAAGAGACCCTCGCTTGGTTGGCAGCATGAGATGAGAGCACAGGGCCAGGGTCCCTCCGAAGGGACTTGCGCTGTGGTGGGATGTCCATTTAGCCTCTTCAGTAGGCCTTTTGGCCCAGCAGATCTTTCCCCAGGCAGTCCATTGCGTTTAACATCCGGTAGCCTGCGCTTGGGTCAGGTCTGATACACGCATGGAGATCTTCCACTGGAAGAGCAGTGGGAGCACCGGAGGAGCTGGCCGTCTGTCTACCAGGGTTTCCTTCATAGTCAGTCACGCAGTTTTGAAATGCACACTGAGAGAAATGTAGTTGGTCTTAATTGCATTTCATTTGTTGGACCAGGAGAACCAAACAACAATTCTTTATGATATGCCCTTCCACCACTGTGCATTTCGGGAGAAATGTAAATCTACAAAAGCTCTGTGTGTGCGTGTGTGCATGGTTTAACTGAGTTTTTGAACACAGTTTCCTTGTTTCTAGATATGTGTGTTTGCACTGATTGTTAGCGATAGGAAAGCATTTTCAGCATGCCCAAACTGAATTCTACAAACTTAGTTTACTTTAATTGTTGTGGACAGAGGTGATGGGATAAACTTCCTCCTGCTGAATGCTTAGGTACCTACAGCTGAATAATGTAAATTGGCTGTGCTTTTGGCAAAGTTAGTGGTTTTTGACTCTGACCTTCAGCAGGGAGGGAAGGGAGTCCTGTTGCTTGAAGCTCAAAGAGAAGGATATGGGGCAGGGTGTAGTGCTGACACCTTTAGTTCCAATAAAAACCCATCTCATGCACAAAAGTGAAATGCAGATTCTAGGTTTAATGAAATGTGTACAGAGCAAGAGAAAAGCCACAACTGAGAAGAGAGCGCCAAACGGCTTCTCTAAAAGACTCTGCAGTCCACCACCACCCTTCTTCACCGATCCAGTTCCATCTATCTCCCAATGGTCAGTTTTTTTTCTCCAGGCACAAATGTCTTCACCGGAGTGACCCTGATTGCAGGCAATTAGCTCAAACAGCAGCAATTCGCATTCCTGCCAGCCACCTCTCCCCCTCCTTTCTTGACATGCAGTAAATTATCATGGCAGGCGCACACGATCAAAAGATGCAACCATCCTTGGATGGTGGTGGGAGCCTGACACAGGGTCCTTGTGGCTGTGGGTGAAGCCACCTGTGAATTAAATACCAGGTCTCCTCAATCTCTTGCTGGCCTTCAGCACCATCAAACTTGGTATCCTTCTGGATCGGCTGAGTGGGTTGGGAGTTGGGGGCACCATTCTGTGGTGGTTCTCCTCCTTCCCAGACCGGTTCCCTTTGATGTTGGTGGAAGAGAGTGGTCATGTGGGGTGCCTCAGGGTCTACCCTCCCTGCTCCTTTTCAATATCTTATGTGAAGCCACTGGGGAGGTCAGTTGTTGGTTTGGGCTGAGGTATCAGTATGGGGATGATACCTGGTTAGACATTTCTGTCCTTGGCTGTCCAACTGAAGCTGTTGAGGTTCTTTCCCAGTGTCTGCAAGCTGCGAGGGTTTGGATGGGTAAGAAGAGGTTGCGCTCAACCCTGCCAAGGCCAAGCGGTCATAGGTTTTGAGTCCCCCAGAACTGGGAGTGGCAGAGTTTTCAACGTTGGTTCTACATGCGGTAGCCCTACCCCATTCAGATTCAGTGTGCAATCTGGGGGTTCTCCTGGACTTACAGCTCCTGCTCAAAGAGGTGGCAAAGGGACCTTTGTGCAACTGTGCCTCATCCGCCAGTTGTGCCCATTCCCGGACCAGATGGCCCTGCTCAGGGTCCCTCATGGCCACCTCCTGCTTGGACTGCTGCAACATGCTCTACATGGGGCTGCCCTTGAAAACTACCTGGAAACTTCGGTTGGTCCAGAATGCAGCAGTGCGTGTAGTTTTGGGTACATCTCGTTATGCCAGTGCTACTCCGCACGCTGTACTGGCTTCCTGTAGGCTTCCAGGTGCCATTCAAGGTGCCGGTTATCATCTTTAAAGCCCTCTGTGGCATAGGACCAGGGTACTTGAGGGCCACCCTCTCCCAAGAACATCTGCCCGCCAGACACACTCCCTAACCTTTTAAAATTTTGTCATCTTAGGGACCTGGGAAGTCTTTTCTGTCATTGCCCCTGTTCTCTGGGATGATCCCCCCTCCCCACCCTGATGTATGAGAGGTCCCTGCTCTCCTCACCTTCAGGAAAGCTGTTAAAACCTGGCTCTTCCCCCAGGAACTGAGTGAGAATCCCCTTCTGGTGGTTCTGTTATGTTGCTTGGTTGCCATTTTATATTTTGTATTTATATATTGTATATATTTAATGTATATGGTGGGTTTTGTATTTTGGTTTATTGTTTGTTTTTTATGCTGTACCCACACTGAGTTGGGCAGCGTTCTACACCTCAAAAATATTAAGCAAGCAAGGGAATGAATAAAGAAAGAAAAAAAGATATGCAACGTCTGTCATTCTGGAGAACTCTGGGATGTTCCCTTTCTCCTCCTGGCATTTTTCAGGGAAGGGTGGTCTGATAGTGTTCTGAAAGCGTATCCTTGGAACTGAAGCTGTTTGTGGTGTTCTGGCAGAAATAGGCTGGCCTTGGGGCTGGACCCCCCTGGAACTCCATGAAATGCTCCTGGTAGGGATTAACTTCTGGACAATTGCCAGACCACCCGAAAGTGGGCTACTTGCCATCCAGACCCTACTGATCCAGCCACCCCCAATGGAGTAGGATCAGTGGGGTCTGAATGGAAAGTTGCCACATTCTCCAGAATGTTCTGTTGCTGACATGGCAGGTTTTTATATACCTACTAAAAATGCGTTGTTCAAATCTGGTTCTCTGACCCCAGCATAGTTCTCCTTTTGTTCTTGTCTAGTCTTAATATTCTAAGATTCAAGGCAATTTCCTTTTCTGTTTATGTGGATTGGTGTATATAAAGAGGTACAATCAAAATAATAAGAGGTTTTATGTGTTGTTTTTCTGTCCCATTACAGTGACATAAAGCCTTTCCTTCCAGCTGTCCACTGTTGCTAAAGTTTATTTAAGGGTGAACGAATGGAAATTTCAAGGGGGATGAATTGAGATTTCCAGCTGTCCGTCCCTCCTTTTGGCAGCAGGGAGGGGGTAGGATTCTTCACTGGATTCCTACGTGACCTGTGACATTCCTCCTGTCTGTAATGCTGAAAAAAGCATTGTCCTGCAGGAATAACAAGCCCCTTCTGGGTATGCAAGCAGGCAAGAAAATGCTAGGTGGAGATTGGTTGGGTGTGAGTTCTTTGGAGCACAAAAAGCTCTCTCGCTCTCTCCGTTATCTGTCTTACATTAGGTATCTGATTTTCCACAGCTCTCTGAAGCCTGTTTGGTATGTACAGCTCTATTCTTCTTGTATAAAAACTTTGCCTCCTTAAGGAATTAGCATAGTGGTTTGGTGGGCAATCAATCTCTTCCCATAACTCTTCGCGTTCATTTTCATATCATTTAAGCACACTAAATACCTTCCTTGCTTACACTGATTTTATATGATGGCTACTGTATATGTTCTCCAGTTCATAGCAATGGCACACATCTTCCCTTTAATTTTCTGAGTTTAACCTTTTTTTGACACCAATAACTAACCTTCCACAGTCCGCACCTGAACGTGTGCTAGTTGACCGAGTTTATTTATTTATTTTCTATCCCGCCTTTATTATTTTTATAAATAACTCAAGGTGGCGAACATAGCTAATCCTCCTTCCTTCTCCTATTTTCCCCACAACAACCCTGTGAGGTGAGTTGGGCTGAGAGTAACTGGCCCAAGGTCACCCAGCTGGCTTTCGTGCCTAAGGTGGGACTAGAACTCTCAGTCTCCTGGTTTCTAGCCTGTTGCCTTCACCATTAGACCACACTGGCTCTGAGTTGCATTTCTCCATCTGCTTCCTGGTTCATATTTGAAGTTGTGAATCTGGTGATGCCATGGGCCCAGTTGCATTTATGTTGCTTGAAGCATCTGTTGCCAGTAAATGAAGAATTGTGGAGTCCTTGGTGCTCTCTGAGCCATGTTGTTTCCTTGCAGACGTTTCATTGCCAGACTAGGCAACATCTTCAGTGCGAGGAGGGAGTGGGCCTTGCTCTCTGTTTATATACTGTCCAGCTTGTGTTGGTGGGGGGGGTGTTCTCTCCTTGGGAGTTCCTTGATTGGGCTGTTGTTTGCTGCTGGGTTGATTGACTGAGTTAATTCCTTGATTAGGGTGCTGTTTGATTGTTCATCTGGTGTTAATCCTAGTGTTGATTCTTGCATATCTGGGTGTTGATTGCTGGTGAGGAGGTGTTTTGGCTTTTCTATTGTCTCTTTTGAATGGTATGTAAATGTTTACCTCTATGTGTCTGTTGATGGCTGCTTTGTCTGAGTGCCAGGCTTCCAGGAATTCTCTGGCATTTTTGGATTTGGCTTGGTTTAGCTTGCTCAGTTTCCCAGTTGAAACTATGGTTGAGTCTGTCCATGTGTCGTGAGATTAAGGAGTTCTCATCGTGTCTTCTGACTGCCAGTGGGTGTTCGTGGATGCGCTCTGCTAGTCTTCTGCCTGTCTGTCCTACATAGTGGCTGTTACAGTCTTTGCACTGTATGTTGTAAATAACTCCTGTTACAACTGCATGGCGTCACCATAGCATATAAGCCAACTAAAACTCTTCAAAATGTATTAAGTAACCCAAAAGGCCCAATAGCCCAAGAAGAAAAATCAGGAGTTAAAGTCCAGAGAATTCCTGGAAGCCTGGCACTCAGACAAAGCACCATCAACAGACACATAGAAGTAAACAACATTTACACACTCAACACTAGGATTAACCCCAGATGAACCATCAAACAGCACAATACCCCCTAATCCAGGAACTATTAACTCAGTCAACCAACCAAGCAGGAAACAGCAGCCCAATCAAAGAACTCCCAAGAAGAGAACAACACCCCCACCAACACAAGCAGGGCAAGCCACGGTCTATCAACTGAGAGCAAGGCCCCCTCCCTCATGTTGCCTAGTCAGGCAATGAAACGTCTGCAAGGAAGCAACGCTCAGAGAGCACCCAGGACTCCACAGTTCAACTCCGAGCTACAAATATTCACTTCGAAATGAAGAACTCTCTTCACAAAACTCTCTCCGCCAATTTCTGCTTTGTTGTGTTTAGCCCATCCAAATCTCTCTGGGGTTCTGCATTCCTCCATTTCTCCCTCCCAATTACCCATCAGTTGTGCTGCATCCTTTCTTGACCTAGTGCTCCTTGCAATTTGTCACAATTCCTTGGGGTCTTCCTCCATTGCGTCTGTCATGAAGTATGCAGGTTTGCATAACATTTACTGAGCATCTGTTCTTTGTTTATGATCCCATTTTAGTGATGTGTTTTTGAATATATTGCTGTTCCATTCTTTCATATAGATTCATACCTTAAATAATACATCACATATTTTTTAAGTTAAGTGGCCCATTCCTATTTATATATTCATTCATTCACTTACCCTGCACGTTGATATGGCCATCCATCTTAATAAAAAACTGACAGGGCATTCCAGTTTATCTAAGTTCAGTTATTCCTAAATCATTGGATTTGCTACACTTCATTTTCACTTTGGCAATTTGAAGTTTTCACTGAGAGGGAATATTCTCAATGCATCTGGAGTCTTGGGTACAGTTCTGGGTGCTGCGCTTGAGAAGGAACACGGAGAACCTGGAGTAAGGGGTCTGCAAGCCAGCCTCTTTGAGGAATGGGTCAGGGAGATGGGTCTGTTTAGCATGTGTGACCATGTCTACAGATGTTGAAAAGGCTATCCCTGCAAGTGGTGGCTTTCTACTGAAAGAGAGGGCAGGCTGAGGATCAAACGGTTAAATTAAAAGAAAGCGGATCAGGCTGACTATGAGGCAGAGTTATCTTGGCAATAAGAGCTGTTAAGCAGTGGAACAGTCTGGCCGGAAGAATGGTGGCCTCCCCCTTGCTGGAGGTTTTCAGTCCAGAACTGGAAGGCCACTCCTTGCAGACAGTTTAGTGGATTCCTGTGCCAAGATCCCTTTCAGAGAGTGGAAAACTGTGTGTAACATTCTGTTTCTCCCCACTAAATGAAAGTTGAGTCTGTCACAGAAATATAATAGTTAGTTGGGTTTCATGGGTACGGTGTTTGTGCTAAAGCGCTGGCATCAAGGACGTTTCGTTGCCTGACTAGGCAACATCATTAGTGCAAGAAGGGAGTGGGCTTTGCTTTCTGTTTATATACAGAGAGTGTATATATTTGTGTATATATTTGCCAGTGTGGCTGGAGGTGCTGTTCTCTCCTTGGCAGTCCCTTGATTAGGCTGTTGTTTACTGCTTGATTGTTTCTCTGAATTGGTAGTTCCTTGATTAGGGTATCGTTTGCTGCTTGATTGTCCATCTGGTGTTAATCCTGGTGTTAATCTTTGCATATCTGGGTGTTGATTGCTGGCGAGGAGGTTCTGGTCTTTTAGCTTTTCTGTTGTCTCTCCTGAATGGGGTGTAAATGCTGTTCACCTCTTTGTGCCCGTTGATGGCTGCCTTGCCTGAGTGCCAGGCTTCCAGGAATTCCCCAGCGCTTTTGGATTTGGCTCAGTCTAGGATGCTCACCGTTTCCCGGTCGAAAGTTTGGTCGAGTCTGTCCATGTGTGGAGAGATTGGGGAGTTCTCATCGTGTCTCCCAACTGCCCGTGGGTGTCCGTGGATGCGCTCTGCCGGTCTTCCGCCCGTCTGTCCTGCACGGTGGCTGCAACAGTCCTTGCCCTGCATGTTGTAATGACTCCTATTTTTCTTCTTGGACTCCTGGTTTTTTGGTTTGCTTAAGATGTTCTGAAGGGCTTGAGTTGGTCTGTGTGCTACACTGATGCCGTGCGGTTGTAACAGTCTGTTGGGTGGTTCCGAGATGTTTCTGACGTACGGCGGTGTTACCCTTTAATTGTAATCTTTAGTTCCTCCTAGTTCCCTCTAGTGTCCAATTTTTAAAGTCTTATTTTTTCTTTAAAAAAAATGCAGAACAGAAGAATTTTCCCACAGGAAGGATTCTTTATAATTAATTCCAGAATCTTGTTTCAAATTTATCTGGATAGTCCATTTGTAACTTTCTAAAATCAAAGTTTTAATCACTCTTTTTGCTGTTTATTAATTTTTTTTTTTTAAAAGTTCTTAAGCTTGTAGTTAAAACTCCTTTCACTAAGTATTGAAGGAAACTCACCCGGTGCTGTAAAACTTGTGGATCCAAAGGTTCCTAATAGTTGAAAAGCAGTTAAGGAGCAATTTTGAAAGTGATTAGCAAAGGAAGTATGTGAACCCAGTGTCCTTTTGAAGGCACCGACTGTGGTTTGCGCAAGAAGTTGGCTATTCCCTTGTCTCCCAGAGCTCTAAACCCGCCAGAGATTGTTGTTCTGCAGTCTCATTGTGGGGAACAACTCTCTGGAGCACTTGTGGGTGATCTCAGGCCCTCTCCTTGTCCGAAGAGGAATGACGAGTCTGTCCACTTGCCGGCTCTTCATTCTGCTGCGCTTGTCGCAGAGCTGTCCTTAGTTTCTCATTTCTTCCCTGAATGTCTGGCAGTGAGTCCTTCCTTATGGTGGCAGGGTTTGGTGGTGGCGGCAGTGGATTTGCTGAGTTTTCAGAAAACACCAGCAGGCCGCATGAGGCTGCTTGGTGGGCTTCTCCTTGTGCAGGCCTGGCCTATATACTCCCCTCCTTCCACAGCCCCTCATGGCTGCTGCCCCATCACCTTCTCCAAACCGTTCCCTTTAGCTGTGCTCCCTCTCCTTACCTTGTGTCTTTGACGTCTGTGGTTTACAGTTTTTTACTCCTTTTCGGTGCTTTGTAGGATCTTGGTTACCCCTGACAGGGGATAGTGTCTTGGGCATAATACTTGGTACACCGTAACAGGCGGTGTATAAATACATTAAGCGAAAAACATATTTCTGAATTAAGCCGCTTTGAATGCAGGCTTGCAAAAAGGCGTGGTCTAAGTAACAGAGAAGCAAAAAGCATCTGTAGGTGGCGGCCGTGGCCACGAAGGCCTTTGAAAAGGACCTTGATGTGCCACGGGGGGGGGGGTTTGGGTGCAGGAGCTCTGCAGTGGTTTTGCTCCTTAGCAGACCTGTGCTGTCTTCTTTGGCAGACCATTGTTGTTGCTGGGTTTGGTTTGGTTTGGTTTGGTTTGGTTGTAAAATGGCCTCTCTACGAACATTGCAGAAATGCTGCTCCCAAGATGAAGACTCATTTCCATTGGAGCCCAGCGGCTTTCCTCAGGCTCCGGCGCTCGTGCATGTGTCTGAGAAGAACCTTTCGCAGCTTGAAAGTATCCGTGGCTTCGTTTCCCACTCCCACATTTCGCCGGTCAAGGTAGGAGAAAAGGCTTGTATTTCAGAACAGCTGTGGGGACCAGTCTGAGTTCCAGAGGAGGCTGGTCCGAGGTCCTCTGTGGTGGGTTAATGGCGGGGAGCTCCAGCTCTCAGCAGCAGCAGCAGCGATCGCATGGATCTCTGGGGAGCCAGGCTGGAGGCCTGCAACCTGTGGCTCATTCCCAGCCTCATGTCCGCCTACCTCTCTGATCCTTAAAGTCTAAATTTCTGATTTTTAAAAGATTAATTGTTCATTTCCTAATAATATCAGAAGAATCCAATGGATATGCAAGGGTTAGTAAAAGGTAGGGCTTTAGAGGATTTTAATGAAATGTTTCTAACTTAATCTGCAAATCCTAGGCTTGCTTCAGGGTATAATGTGGAAAGCTGTGTATTCCCTCTTTCTTGGAATCAGATGGTTATCACAGAGCCTAAAGTAGTAAAAACACTTCTTTTCTCTGCCATGTTTACAAGGCATTTATTTGAAATGACGGATACTGTGTGAAACTTTATTGAAGGAAAATACATTTGAGCAAGGAGGCAGCCACAGAGTATGACTACGTCATCATTCTGACATGTCCTCCTTAGCTCAACTAAGTGCGATAGGTTTGTTTGTGAGATGGACCAGTTGGAGATAGTGAGATTCACAAGCCCATTTAAATGAGTTTTTATTGCAAACATATAAGCTGAACAAAACGGCGTTCCGTGAGTCATACTGGCCACATGACCCGGAAGTGTCCTATGGACAACGCCGGCTCCAAGGCTTTGAAACGGAGATGAGCACCGCCCCCTAGAGTCGGACACGACTGGACTTTACGTCAAGGGAAACCTTTACCTTTACCTTTATAAGCTGAACAAAAGTCATCTTTGCACTTTAGAACCCAAAGTGCTTCTGATTCCTAGAAATCATATTTTGTTTCTCCAGTGCTTGGTTTCCTATCTTTTGTCCTACCGTCTTTACTGTTTTACTGTCTGTATCTCTACCTCCTACAGTTTTAAGTTCTTGTGGTGTACTCCTGTCCTAGCATCAACAGCTACTTTAACCCTTTCACTCTTGGGGTTCTCAAGTGAACATCAGCCCTCCCCCAGCCCCGTACCTCTCTCTGTGGCTTGGCTGGGTAGAGAGTTGCAGCTGTCTCCATCCGGCTTCTTCTGGAGGGCTGCAGCTCTTAGGCCATCCAAGGAATTGGGAAAATGGCTGGTCTGCTTTGGGCTCTGCTTCACTGTCGCCCGTGTTTTGGGCCACTTTGTGCTGCCAGGACCTGAAGACTCCTGAGGGTTAGGGTTGCTGGAAATGCCCTGGCTGAGGCTGCTTCCTGGTTGTGCCAGCACCTGTGGCTGCCAGAAGGATGAAGTCGTTCTCTGGCTGCTCCATCTTTGGAGTAGTCATCTGCAGCTAAGGATGCTGCAGCTGCCCCACCTACAGCCTGTGGCAGCTCACCCACTGTGCTTGCTACTGAAGGCTGCTTCTGGATGCCCCACTGTTCTGTCATCACACTGTTCTGTGCCCTCCCTCTTTTTCTGTTTTTTCCCTCTTTCTTCCTTTGTTCTTCCAGCCTTCTGTTCTTTGTTGGTGTCTTCTGATATCTTCTCCAGCCTCCCTTCCTTCTTCTGCTGCCACCACTGCGAACTCCCCTCCAGCTTGACTCTTTCTAAAAGGGCTTTTCAAATACAGTAAGGGCAGGACCCTCAAAGGGAAAGATGGGGATATTTTTATCGTGCCTCCTTCCTCCCATGCTGTACAGCTAGAGTGGCGATCCAAGGAAGGGATCGTGTTCCTGAAGGCCCAGTGAGCACACCAGTGCTGGTTCTGAAGCAGTGTTCTTGCTTTGAATTCGAATAGCTGCACTCCCCTAATATTCATACATTGGCATCTGATGTGGTAGAACAGCTTTAGTTTGCAAAGACACCAGGAGGTTTTCACACAGAAGTTCTGTCGATGTGTTTAGCTCACATGGTATACATGAACTTTCAGAAGCTGAAGGTTGAGGCCATCTTTCTTGGCGTTACCTGGTGGGGAGAGCTTTCTCTCCTGAATGCTTCCAATAGAGAGAGGGAAATTGGTGAGAGCTGCTTCCCTGCATCTCTGAAGCCCTCCAAAGAACTCCAGAAGTCCCCCTTCTTAGGATGGCATAAGCCTGAGGCAAAATGGAGGCCAGCACCAAGTCAGAAGCTGTGTTATAGTTTGGCAACCCCAAAGACTGAGCAGAGTGTCGATAGGAGGGTGGGAAAGGTATTTTGAGGGCTTTAAATGCCACAAGAAGAAAATTTCATTTTTTAAGATTTTTTTATGCCACCTTTATTATTTTTATAAATAACTCAAGGTGGGGAACTTACCTAATACTCCTTCCTCTTCCCCATGACAACTATGAGGTGAGTTGGGCTGAGAGAGAGGGACTGGCCCAAGGTCACCCAGCCGGCTTTCAGGCCTAAGGTGGTACTAGAACTCACAGTCTCCTGGTTTCTAGTCCGTTGCCTTAATCACTGGACCTCTCTCATTGCCTTAAACATTTGTCTTCTGATGCTTTCTTGCTGCATTAGAAATGTTCCTATCATATTTCTCCATTTCAGAATATTGAGTTACTAATTAAAAAAAAAAAGCTGGACCTCTTGAATAAATCATAAACATGTAAAATGGCAATCTAATATTCTAGTCAATGACTGCCACTAGATGGTGGTGTTGCAAAAGAAGATAGCTATCATACAAGTTTAAGATTATCTCATAGTATTGCCAGATTGCCTTAGTGCCTCTGCTAGAAGCATCCTGAATAAATGTTATAATTTTCCTGCTTGCGTAGGGAGTGAAGCAACAGATTTGCATCAAGTTAGTGTAGGGCTTGGATGAGTAAGGAAGCATGTAGTGAGCAGTGAGGAATGGGTTCACCGTCATTCTTGCACAGAAGTGACCGGTGGTGTCTGTCCTTCAAGACGCCAAATTGTGAGTCGCTTCAGAATGTGCTGATGCGTGCTTGGAACAGCTGGCTAGTCTCAATCTGGAATACAGGCAGTCTCACGGCACTGCAAACTGTTGTTCCAAGTGGAAAAAGTAGGATTCTGATCAACCTGACACTGACGGGAGACATTCTGGGAGCCAGCTTGTAAGCATCATAAAGATATATAGTGGCTAATGAAAACCAGCAAGGATTTTCAAGAAGTAAGACCTGCTAGGCTATTCTTAGTTATTCTTTTGATTGTGGCTTACTAGTTTGCTGACATTAAGATAATGTTTTCCTAACCAAATTGGTTAAAAGTATTGTTTCTTTAGATATAGTCCATCCAGTTCTTGTAAGTAGCTCCTCCTTGAATGTGTAGATGGCAGCCAGGCAAATTTTATTCCCGTCTTAGACCAGCATGAGTCGGGGGCATCTTGGCTCTTGTCGCAGCTTCCATCAGGGACTCATCCTCAAAGGGCCCTGAGGGGGGGGCCTTGAAGGCTGAGGAGAGCCAGGAACCGGGGCAAGCGGGGCAGAGCTAGCCTCGGCTGCCCAAGGGGCCTGTGGCCCCAGATCCCGCTGGGCCTTTTCTAGGAGCCCCTCAGCGCATGGGGACAAGGGCAGCCACAGCCAGGGGGCGAAGGGGGCATGGGCCCAGGCCATAGGGAGGAGCATCCCCGTGGGCGCTTTTCTGGGCCCGGGTATGCCAGTTGGGGTGGATTCTTGGATTGCTTGGGTGGCCTGGAGGCGCCAGGTTGGTATGGTTTTCTGCTGAATTTGTTGCCTGCTGTTGTGGCCGGGAAGGACGTCTGGATCTTTTGGCACGCCTGCTCTTCTCCCCTGGACGCTGGCCTGCTGAGACCTGGAAGCTTGCCCCATCCTGGGAATCTTCCACACTTTATCGGCAATTTCTGAGATGACCAGAGGGGCTCCTGATCACCTATGCAGCTTGTATAGGATTAAGCCAGGTAGCCATCACGTCAGAAAACAGAATAATTCAAGTGCATTGCTCAAGCTGTGGGACTCAGAATAATAGGTTCCAGTTATAAGGAGGAAGATTCCAAGTTTTTATTGAGAAAGCTGCTTGCCAGTAAGAGCAGTTTGACTGTGGGCCCGGTGGCCCAGGGCGGGAATGGACTCCCCCGCCACCTCCCTGGGGTGGGTTGATGCCCTGGCTTGAGTTGACGGTGCTTTCCGCTCTTCCGGCCTTCGCGGGGCTCAAGCTGTTAATGGATGGGCCAGAGGGGGTGCACTAGTAGAAAGGGGATTGCGGAGCCGGTCTCAGGCCATCGCTGGGCTTTGTCCCCTGCTTTGCCTGCACCCACCGTGGACTCTCACAGGCAAATAGGGAGCAGAGCCCGAGGTGAGCGTTGTGCAGTCACGATCAGGTTTAAAAAATGTTTGTGGCTCCCTGGGGCCGTGCCCCTAGTTTGAGGATCTCCGCTCTGTGTTCTTTATGAAAATGTGGAAGAGCAGTGGGCTTAGGGGGGAGGCTTGGAGGTTCTCATTAGGAAATTCCCTTCAGGGTTATGGAGTTTGTGGTAACTTTTTGAATACGGCTCGTCAGCCAGTGGCAAATCCACTGACACCCAGCCTGTTGCACCAAAGAATTTATGCTGGTTTTTCAAACTTCTGGAATGCTTCTAGGAAGCTGTTCCACATATATTCTGCCAAGGGCTAATGGACTTTCTCAGGCACTTAGATTTTAAGATTTCATGTACTTTGTTTTATTAGAAACATCACAAATCTTCTCTTCCACCAAGCTTTTGATTTGAAGCTTTTCCCTTTTCCCTTTGGGAAGAGCTCTGTAACTTTCTGACTTGAAGAATCCAGGAAGAAGTCGCGGTATACCACGTCAGACCTTTGGTTTTATCATCTGCTGAGTGACAGAAAAAAGACCTTGTCTTCTTAGGGGGCTTCAGAACAGTGCAGTGATTACCAGAAGTCACTGTGGATTTGCCAAATCTAAGTCTTGCTAGACCTACTTCATCAATTTTTTTGGTCTGGAACCTTCCTCTGTAGATTGTTGGAATACTGAAGGTGCAATATCTTCATTTTAGCAAAGGTATAAATGTATTCTATGCCATTCTGCTGAAGCAGCTAAGCCAATATGTAGTGGACTTAAAAACCATACCCAGAAGATGCTCCATCAGCTGGCACTGAGAAGTTAAGAGGATTCTACAGATTCAGTGCTGGGTCTTGTACGGTTCTTTATTAATGATTCAGTGAGATGCTGGAGGGAATGCTTGTTACATCTGCAAGTAATACAAATACTGAGGTATTGATCAGGGTTCTTGGATGTGGGGGTTTTGCCACATCCCAGTGAGGCTTCCTCAGCGCAGCAGTTCAGAAGTGGGAGTGGCTTTGCAGTAGGTAGTCCTTCCTTGCCAACCACAATTGGGAGTGGCAACTCTGTTGCTAAGCGCCACAGTCACTAAGCAAAAATCACGTGACCATGTCGGACTTAAAGCGTCACTTCCGCTTCTGTCATTAAGTGAATCGCTGTGGTTGTTAAGTGAGACATCACATGACTGCAACTTGCGATTTCACTTCCAGGTTCTCCATATATATGCTGCTTGTTGGAAGCCAGTTATGAAGCTAGCAAATGGCAATCACATGACCATGGGATGCTGCAATGATCATAAATTTACACTGGTTGCAAAGTGCCCGAATGGCGTTCATGTGGCCATGGGGCACTGCGATGGCCATAAATGCGAGGATTGGTTGCAAAGCTGGTTTTTCCCCAACGGTTGTAACTTTGAATGGTCACTAAACAAGGCAGTCAGTAAGTGAGGACTACCTGTATTTGTAGCCTGTGTAAGATTTGAACTCGGGGTGTTGGTGATTTCCTAGGAAGTATGATCACTTGGTTCTTGGGAGTGGTGGTGTCTCCATTTTGATTGGTCCACCTTGTCTACTTGCTGTGTGTGGCCTGGATCAGCTGGATGGCTGATTGCATCCAGCCCCATTGATCTGTGCTGGCCGTTTATTTGTGTCACCGTCTGTTGATGTGGGTTTCCACTGAAACATACGGATGCCTACGCTTTTGTGACACGTAACCATTCTTTCTAACGGACGGAGCCACACCCAGAACAGGAGATACCATTTATTTGTTAGATTTCTGTCAGGAGCTCCCGTTCCCATTTTCTCTCCCAAAAACCACCCTGTCCGATAGGTCGAGCTTGAGAGGGAGTGATCGGCCCAAATTTATCATTGGCTGTTGCCGTGCCTGGTGGGGCAACGGGGTGCTCAGAATTCATGGTCTTAACTGTCTGGGACGTTTCGCTGCTAGCTGTTGCGAACTGGGACACCACCAGTGGTGTGTGCATGGTGGACATGGCTCATTTGGCACTGCCTGTCAGTCATGGCGCTCAGCGGCGGCATGGCTCCTCTGAATGTGAGAGGCGTGTGGGGCGGCAGAACCATGGGGATTCTCTCTTCCCCAGCTCACCACAACGGCTCCTTGGATCTAAGGCAGGCATCTCTTCCAGCCCAGCTTTTCTGCATTCACTGGCAGTGGCACATACCTTTGGAGAACTGCAACCTGGACCGGGAGCGCTGGATCCAAAGAATAAGTCTCTGAAATTAACGGCAGTTCTCAAAAGCCAGGCTTCCCGCGCGGAGAATGCTTTCCAGTAGGCAGTCTCAGCAGCAACGTCTTGCCTATTTCCTTGCATGTTTTTGGTGCAGAGGGGAGCAAATGGCCTCTTTTGTGAAAGCAGAGCAACCTGCATCTGTTCCTTGTTTTGCTGTTAAGATGAGAAATAACACGCAAATTCAGGGTCATTGATCCTACTTATCTAAATGTACAAGCTGCTTCACAGACGGGTAGAATGAATGGAAAATCCTTGTTCTAATCCTTGGAGTCTCCGGGGTGGGCTGGAAGAATGGCCGGTGCCGACCTGACTGGGCTAGGTATTCATCCATCCATCCATCCATTCATTCATTTTTCAAATTTTTACCGCTGCTCATCTCCCCTGAAAAGAGGGATTCTGGGTAGTTTACAATAAAACTAACATTAAAACCCTGAACGTACAAAAATATAAATACAAATTACCAAATATAAACAGAAGATAAAAATAAATATAAGGTATACTAACAGGAGGACTGAACCAAAAGCAGTTCCCAGCGGACCGGCAACTCCATTGCTAAGTGACACGGTCATTAAGCAAAACATCACGTGACCGCACCAGACACAACTTCAGTTCTGCTGTGGCCATTAAGTGGATCACCCACAGATGTTAAGTGAGACCTCACGCAATCGTGACTTGCAATTTTAGTGCTGGCTTCTCCATTGACTTTGCTTGTCAAAGCCGGCTGCGAAGCTCGCAAATGGCTATCGGGACTACGGAACAGTGCGACAGTTGTAAATGCCCGTTGGTTGCGAAGCGCCTGAATCACGATCATGTGACCCTGGGGATGCTGCACCAGTCATAAGTTTGAGGACCAGTTGTCAAGTTAGTTTTTCAGTGCTGTCATAACTTTGAACTTTCATTGTCACCGCTAAACAGGGCAGTTGTTAATTGAGGACTCCTTGTCTACTGTGGGTACAAAAAATTGCATTTCATTCCCCGTGTTTTTCAACATTTGCATGAAAATGCTGTATGGGAGGGAGACATAGGGTAAAATGTCCTCGATATGTTGATGACTCTCATCTCTGTCCCTCCTTTTTGTCAGACTTAGAACTTCTGAACCAGTCCCTGGCTGTGGTAATGGACTGGACGAGGGCCAGTAAACTGAAACTCAGTCCAGATCAGATGGGGGAGCTGTTGCTGGCTGGTTTTTCTGGCTAGGGGAGTTCACCCTGTTCTGGGTGGGGTCTGATTCCTAGCTGAGGCGGGCACTTCTCTTTTCTGTCTCCGACCTCAGAGACGCAAGGGGCCATGTGCGGGAAGCAGGCAAGTGGCCAGCTGCAGCCCTATTTGGATAGAGGTCGCTTGCCCCGGTAATCGTTGCCCCAGTTATGTCTTGCTTAGATTACTGCAGTGCAGGACCCGTGGGGCTACCCTTGATGGTTGTTCAGGAACTAGTTAAAACAAAATACTGTGGCAGAGCACTGGACATATTATGCCAGTTTTTTATGATCTTTTCTGCCTTCCAGTTCGGTCCTTGCCCTAATTCATTGCTTGTTCTAACCTATAAAATCTGGGATCACAGTATCTGAAGGAATGCCTGTTCGCATGTATTTTTACCTATAGTTTATAATAACCCTGGGGATGCCTGCTCTGGGTGACCGAGGGGGCCACCTGGTGCAGCACGTTTCAGGCATCGACTGCCCCCTGACTTTGGAACGCCCCCCCTGCAAGGTTCACCTGGTGTTGCCCGTGTTGTCTTCTTATGGACAGAGAAGTTGTTCTCATTCTCCTTGGCTATTTCATCATGGGTTAGCTGCTGTGATTTTTTACTTTTGTATTTCTGTATGCTGTTAGTGTTTTAAAGTTTATTTGTTGTCATACAATCTTAGGGTTGGAGGAGACCTTGGAGGTCTTCTAGTCCACTCCCCTGGCCAGGTCAGGAATCCTCAGACCATCCCAGACAAATGGTTATCCAACCTTGGCTTGAAACTCTCAATTCCAGGAGGCAAGCTACCCCACTGCTTCACGGCTCTCACAGCCAGCAAATTCCTCCTGTTCCTGAGTTCGTATCGCCCTCTGTGAAGCTTCCACCTGTTGGTTTTATCCTACCGTGGGGCACTGAATCCACCCTCTCTTCCCTGGGACAGCCCTTCGAGTACGGGAAGGCTGCTCTCCTGTCTCCCCTCCGCCTTCTCTTCGTCAGGCTGAACAGACCCAGCTCCTTCACCCATTCTTGGTGGGATTTAGCCCCCCAGCCCCTCACCGTCACGGCTGCCCTTTTCGCCGCTCTTTCTGGTTTTTTGGCATCCTCTCTGTATTGTGACCGCAACGGGACCCAGCATTCAAGATGCGGTCTGTCCGGTGCACGGTAGAGCAGACTGTCACTTCCTGTGATCTCGACATTATCCCCCTGTGGATGCACCCCAGATTGCATTGGCTCCTTTGGCTGCTGCAGCACACTGTCGGCTCATGCTTAATCTGGGCTCTTCCAGGACACCCAGATCCTTCTCCACTGCTGAGCCAGGGACCACCTATCTTTTACTTGCACATCTGGTTTTTCCTAAGTGCAGCACCTGACATTTTTGACCAGTGAATAGCATTTTGATGGGCAGGGCCCAATGTTCATGTCTGTCAAGACCCTTTTGAACCTTCAGTCTCTCTTCCAAGAGGAATTGTTAGCAATCTTTCTCTCCCCCCACCCCCCGGCTTTGTGTTGTCTGCAAATTTGCTGACCATTTCTTCTATCCTCCTGTCTTAAGTCATTTACACAAATGTTGAAGAGCACCAGATTCAGGACAAAATGCTAAGTTGTCCCTCTGGGTAGTTCCCTCCACGTTGACAAGGATCCATTACAGACCATGCCTTGGGTATGGTTTTTCAACTGGCTTTTGTGTTTTTGTATTGTATTTTATCAAGTATGTTTTTATTGTTCTAGCCCATTGTTTTTTACTGTAATGTTTAAGTGTAAATCATTTTGATTTTCCCCCCATGCGAAGTGATACAGAAATGCTTGAAATAGGCCTGTTCTCTGCTTAGCCACACTACAGCCTGGGTGGAGGCCTCTTCTCTGCAGAAGTCCCCATTCTGCCTGAGGCCCAGCAGCCCCTCTGTCCCTTTCTGACTGCGTGCAGAGGGTCTTGAAAGGAAGCTTCCTCCCTCTGTGTGCAGCTGGCCATATAAAGGCCAGCCTTTGGTGTGCAACATCTTCAGCAAGGCCAACCGAGCAACCTAATGGCAGCATTAGCAGCACACTGCAGGCTTTGTGGCTGTGGGAGTTGGTTTCTTTTCTGGTTCGGTGGATGGTATGAACCTAGCGCATTTGCCTTGCTTATGGTGGAAATCCAGACAATGGGCTGCATAAAGCGCTGAGGAGAGCATGGAGATGTCCTGGTGGAAGGACCGTAAAGACCGTTCGCAAAACCCAAGCTTGGCTCAGGAAAGCAAGAAAGCATGGGGAAGGAACTCATGATCGCCCACTGTGCCTCTCTTTGGTATAAGAAGGTGAGAGGGGGAAACACTGTCAGGCCTTCCAGAGTCTGTTATTATGCAAAGTAGCAGTAGTTTATGGTTACAGCGTGGAGTTTCAGGAGTTGTGGTGGTGGTGGTGGTTTCCTGATCTGGCCTACCTCAAAGGGTTGAGGAGCGAACTGTATTGTATGACTGCGGTCGTTTAATCATATACACTAGTGTGTAATATTTTAATGCATGTGTATACGTATATCAGCCTCGTGTGACGACCGGGGAAGGCAGTGGCAACCACCCTGCTAGAGTCTGCCACGAAAAAGTCGCGAAAGTGGCATCCCCCCAAAGGGTCAGACATGACTCGGTGCTGGCACAGGGGACCTTCCACCTTTCACATCATATGTATATCTCTCTGCGGTCTTGCAGGTGAGCTTGAGATGGCATCTGAAGCAACTCAAGGTGTTCGGAGCACCGCCATATCCTCCCCCTCCCTCCCCGTCTTTTTTTAGTCCACAAAAGGCTTCCCAGTAACAGCAAGGAGAAAAGCCTTGAAGGGGCCGAGCCTGCTTATTTCTAAAAGCAGAAGAGTGGAACGGGAGGGATCCTCACTGCAGTTGCCTTGCAAGGCAGAGCAAGCTTCTGCTGCGACTGAGGTGGTTTGGAAGAGAAAGGGAGGCGGGGGGGGGGGGGCTGGGCAAACTGCCATCCCAACTGTAAAACCAGTAGGATGCCCCTGTGAGCTGCTCCTGCTTGAGGCCCGCCCCGGTGGGTACCTGTCAGGTCTTCTATTTCCTGCAGTCTTAGGAAGGGCAAGGAAGGGCATTTCCCCCTTCCTGGCCGCCAGAGGAGCACCAGGAGCTGGTCTGGTGCTCGGCTCAGCGCCTTTGGGCAGCTGAAGCAGCAGCAGTGGCTGGGAAGCCTGTGCCAAGCCCTGAGGCCTGTGCTCAGCTCAGCTTCTTTCTCTCCTGAGTCCAGGCACCTCATTTGCAAGAGGCTTCTCCCGGTCAGGGTGGGTGGGGCACTTCCATTTAGCCTTTTCCCTCTGAAAACTCCGAGAGGCTCCTGTGCAGTTTCAGAGGTTCCCTCCAGAAGGAAAGAAGGTGTCGGGCAGGAGGAGGAAGTGGAGGGGGGAGTTCTGAGAGCATCTCTGCGAACAAACTAGCGGGGAATTGTCTAGGGAATCTATCAGCAGCGTCTGCGTTGATGTTTTCAAGGCTGGCTGGAAGCCATCATGAGGCTGCTTGGCTGAAATGATGATTCCCTCCTTCCCAGGCATCCCCAGAGGGACTTGGGGGTCTGAGAAGGGGCAGCCTCTCTGGCTACCTGCTGATAGGCCCCTCCGTGAATGTCCCACCAGGGGCTTGCAGGAGGATAAGGTTTTGAGCAGGGACCTTGATGGCTCACAGTCAGAAACCCATCAGGATCTGTGCACAAAAGAGGCCCCAGGCAAAGTCCCAGGTGCTGCAGGAGCTGGCGAGAGCAGCTGTGGGCGCAGGCTGGCCTGGAGGAGCTGCGGGAACCAATGAGCTGGCTGACTAGGTGGCTTCCTCTTCTCAGTGATGCAGTTGCAATTCTGCCTGTGTTCAGCTGCTCATTCCCTGCTCGCTGGGTGACGGGGAAGCGCGCGGCTCACACAGCCACCTGCAGGGCTGAAGAGATGAACTACATTTTTGGAAATAGCTCTCTCCTCTACTCCCGGGCCAGCCGGAGCGGCACCGCCGGATCCGGCCAGGGGTTGTCGGGAGGGCCCAAGCTGAGGTTCTGGGCCAGGAAGGGCTCTGCAGAGGATCTGCCGGGGGACCCTGAGCCCTCGCGCTGGCAGCCCATCCTTGCCTTCTTTGCTCGCAGGCACCCCTTCTGGGACTGTGTGTCGGTTGCCAGCAGCTCCAGCCAGGTAATGATGGACTGTGGACCTTTGCTGACTCTGGGGAGCAGGACTGGCTGAGCTTGCGGGAGCCTGGGGAGCTGGGGCGGTGGCCGCTCTGCTTTCCCAGGGTTAGGATGCTCCCTCCCTCCCTGGCTGGGGGCACACATGGTGCTTCCTTGGGGCAAGGGCAGGGTTGGTCTGCCGGCTGAAGGCTCATAGGACTACTGGGGGCTCGTTTTGGGCCAAAGTGCCTGGGCACTGTCTCTCAATGTCAGCTGATGGATTTGTGTTTTTTGACCTCTTCCACCGCTGGGCACGAGTATTGCATGGGAGCGAAGCAACAGAACTGGTTGGTCTTGTTTTGGTTGGAGGTGCCAGTCTGCCAGGATGGGCTTCTGGGTGTGCCCTGCCCGGTTGCGGACTCCAGGCCCGCTCAGAAGCCCGCTGAGATAAAGGAAAGAGCGAGGTTCAGACATCCCTCTGAGCAGAAGCCGGTCAAAGGCATTCTTCGTGGTGCCCCCTGAGATGGTCTGATGAAATGGTCTTGGGGTGGGGGATGCTGTGGATCCAGAACACGCGTGGTGGCAGCTTGGCCCCCTCCAGTGATTGCTGCAGTTTTGGAGATGGCCGCTTTGAGAGCTGAAAATGCCTCTGCTCGTTTGTGCCCTGCCTGTAATTCAAGGGTTGCCCCTGTGCTTTCTGTTTTCTTTGAAGAAAATGCAGGCAGTCCATTGCTCACTCTTGAAATGTTATGTGCGTCCGCCATGCTTTCTGTCTTTATTTAAGATTTGCTGTTTAGGCTGTAATGCCGTGCCAGCAGTTCTGAATAGCACCTCAGGTGAGACCCGCTGTTTTGCAGATGGCGGTGGTGGGTGCTTGCCGACAGCGACCTTCCGGCTGCCAGGGTGAGCTTTCTCCATGTGCTCTCTAATCAACCCCCCCCCCCAGCCCATCAGCACACTTGACCTCGGTCCGGGAGTTTCTGTCACATCCGGCGAGTTGCGTGGCCTCCGCATCTGGTGTGCTCCGTTAGCGCCTGGGCTCCTAGGGTGTCTTGCAAGTGTCCGGTTTTGGCATTCTTTCCCTTGTGCTTGGCTGCCCAGCTGCTGCTTCCTCCCGGGTGATCTCGCACCAGCCTTGGTTTCAGTTTCTGCCAAGCAGTTCTGAGGATGCTGGATTTGGGTTTGGGCTTTGGACAGCTCCTGGTTGCCCTTGTTTTATCCTTGCCCTGCTCCTAGGAGGCAGCTAGGTCAAACGTTGGGATGAAATTGGCTGTTGTGCATTCTGGGGACGAAGGGCCCACCCTGCTTTTCTCAGTCTGGAGCAGAAGAGTTGGATGTTCAGGCAGAAGGGATTGGTTGGGCGTGTATTTCATATATCTTAACCTGGAAACAATCTCTGGATAAGGAGCGTCATATTATATGGAAAATACCATGTAATGGTGCAATAATAAAATAAAATAATATAAAATAAAATAAAATAAAATAAAATAAAATAAAAGGCAGCCAGCTATCAAACAAATCAATCATTTTAAAAAGTATTTAAAATATAAACTGCCTCAACGTTACTTAATTTTAAAGCCAAATTGGCACTAGTTGTGCTGAAAAGGTGCAACACTGTGCTGTCCCTGTAGGGGGAGTTCTTTTGTACTACAGGTAGTCCTTGTTCAGCAAATGCCTTGTTTAGCGTCTGTTCATAGTTACGATGGTGGTGAAAAAGTAAACAACCTTTGCACGTCTGTAAAGCAAAGGAAAGCTAAAGCAAGATTGTAAGCACAGTTGTGGTTTCACTTACTGACCGCTTCACTTAATGACTGGGTTGCTGTCCCAATTGTCGCTAAACACTGACTATATGTACGGTAGTACAAAATACATTTCTCTTACGGATTCCCTTTGGAGAAGTGTCACTACGTGAACAGCTTGGGAGATGGTGCTCTTCTACGTATGGGAGCTGGTGAACACCTTGACTTGGGCAAATCGGGAGCCAGGGCAGTTCCTTACCCTCCAGCTCCCTCTGGGGAGCCTAATCAGAACCCTTCCTGCCCCACTGTGCCTGAGGGAAGCTTCAGAACTGCCCCATCATGGCCCACCCAGCAGTCCTCCTCCCTAGCATGCATCCCTGGGGCAGGGCAGACCCCTTCCATCTCCGGGGAACTGGACTCCCGTTGATTTGCTTGTGGCGTCTGTGGTTAAAGGAGAAGCATGGGAGGAGTGCTGCTGGTCATCGGAGTACTTGGTAGGGGCCTGTGCAGAGACCTCAGAGGTAGCTTCTCCAGCGTGACTAGCCTGAAGGCAGTTTCGGATTTTCTCTGGGCACCTCAAAGGAATTGGTGGGCTCTCTGGAATTAAATATTGTTGGTTCTTTTATATGTAGGATACGCATACGTATTTTATTGTTCTTCTGTACCACTGTATTTCACAACGACTCCCAGTATAACAACGTAACAAACAACATGTAAATCACCCATGGTAAATCCAGGTTTAATAACTAATTCAAACTGAAATACCTGTGGTAGTAATAACAAATAAAACCATAAGAAGAATATCATACTGTCATATTGTAGTAACAGACAGCATCATCCAGTCAACCATTGAAAGCTCTCTGGAACAACGTTGTCTTTACCAGCCTATGGAAAGCAATACATGATGAGGCAAGTGTGGTTTCCAGGGAGATTATTCAGTAATGGTAGGGCTGTAGCAAAGAAAATCTCCTAGTCCTGCTCTACCAACCTCACAAAAATACGGAGTCACCAAAAGTTTCTCCTGGAATGAATATATTGAATGGGCTGATTCCAGCTGGAGCTTTCTGAGGTTAGAAATAAGGAGCTCTTTGGATTACACTAAAAACCTTTTGGCACCAATGCAGGGCGTGCAACAACTAATGTTCTTGGCAACTAGAGCTAGTTAAGTGGGGAGCTGCATTCTATACCAGCTGTGGTTTCAAATGAACTTCCAAGTCACTTGAACGTGGAGCACGTTGCCTTCGCCCAAGTGATTACTGTACAGCTGAGGGGATCACCTACTTTTGTGAGATCCTCTTGTCCCAGGCAAGGCCACAACTGGTGCACCAGCAGGAGTTGGGCAAATGCTGTTTTGGCCATGGAACCTCCTGGATCCAGCCTATCATGCCTTCCCCTGCTCTGTCAGCCCATATTGGAGCCAAGAGGGACATGGGGCCAGCCCACAGGTTGTAGAGGTATGCTCAAAAACATCTTGTCCACTTCCTCAGTCAGCACACCAAAAGGAATCACCATTAACACAGCAAGACATTGCCCTGGTCAGTCCTCTGAATCCCACCCACACAGTCAAGGCTCTGGCAAATCTGAGCAACTTCACTTGCAAAATGCTGTGCAAACTAGTCACAGCAGCCAGGTGGGAGATAAGCTTGCGTTGTCCTCTCCAGAGTTAGGGAGTTGCTGCCCCGAACAAAGAACGCCCTGGCTTCATAAGGGATGAGCAGTCCTGGTGCTTCATCTTCCTTGCTACCACAACGAGGACTTGTGCTTGGCCAGGTTCACTTTGTGTCTTCCTCCACCTGCTGTTGTAGGTGTCACTTCTGATGCTACATTGGCTGCAGCTTCTTGCTCAGCTGAGGGGCCAGATGGCTCAGCAAATGGGAAGAAGCCACTTTGGAACAGTTGTGTTGACAGCCCAGGTCGCATCCTGTTGTCAATAGCTAGCCGGGCAGTGAACAGCCTGCATTCCAGATATCAAATGTTTTCTCAGGCACCCGTCAGAATCCCTCTGAATCTGGAAGATGTCTGGCTGAACCATTCTAAGGAGTTGCCAGTAACAAGTCTCTGGCGCAGAAAATGATGTGGCCACAGCAAAGGGCTGGGTCCCATGCCCTCTAGCACCAGATCATCTGGCACCTGCTTTGAGGGGCAACGTAGGTTGGCCTGCAAGTGTGGGGCCAGAGATTTGGGACAAGCCCATGGTTGCCACAGAAGCTAGGAATTCCTGAGCTCCCCAGCACCAAGATGAGATCCAGAAGCTCAAGCAGTGGGGCTGGTACAGTAGCAGGAGCCCCACCTTGTCCCTAAGACCCAGGGAACGGCCAGCCCCACACCCCACGCCCCCCACTGTATCTCCCACATTCAGTCACTGCTGGGATCAGTGCAGTCTCTGCTCCTCCAATATGGGCCAGTAGGCACTGTCCTCATCGCACACATCATCTGCAGCCACTCCTGCTTGAAGGCCGGCAGGTGAACTGTGATGCTGTCACGTTCACTGATTCAATGTAGTTTATACATCGTAATGTTTCACATGCCATGGCGCTGACGTGCGTTTCTGTTTGGGAGGGAGCTGCTGTGAGACCTTGTACCAAGCTGTGTATCTGAATTCCTTACAATGGAATGTGTTTGGGTTATGTTCTCTGTTCAAGGCCTTTTCCCGCAGACCATCAGAAACTATTAGGAGCACCTGGGATTGTGAACTTGGGAAGATTCCACGGGGGGAGGGATCTCGTTTGCACCAAGGGTTTTCTGTGTGAATTTGGCGCGCTTTCATCATTCTCAGCTTTCTCTGTGATCCTGCATACTATTCTTTAATAAATCAGATACCTTTGAATTCCTGCTCATGAGTCTGACAGTGTTTTAGAATAGGCAACCATTACAGATGCCGGCATCCAGCTCCATCCCAAATCTCCACATGCCTTCCACTTCCCTTAGCTCTGCCTCTGCCATAACATAGTACCTCCCTTATCCCTAGACACCCTCTCACTGGCACCCAAGATTATCTCCCTGCCCATCTTCTCAGCCCAAGGAGACCATTCTCTGGCTCTCCCTCTCATTCCAGGGTAGGTGCCTGATCACACACAGTAACTGGCACCTTCCTGAGGGCAGAAAATATGGCTGGGAGCACACTGCCGGTGGCTAGAAGCCAGGATCAGCAGTATGCCTGCGAACGCCCAGCTGCCACTACTCACACCTGCTCTTTCTGGGACCCCAGCCCCACAGTTCTTGCTCCTTGTCTTCCCCCAGAGCCCACCTGCCTGACGAGCATGCCAGCAGCCTCCCTTCCCAAGGCCCAGGGAACAGCAGGTGTGCCAACACCTGCTGTTGGCATCCTCTGGTCGGTCTCTGTGACGTTGCTGGCAGTTCCAATCCTTCCCTGCCTCCAGCCGCCTTCCCACCTGCCCGAGGGCTTGCAAGATCCTCTGCTGAGCCCTGGGGTCATGCTGGCTGTGGCAACTGTCCCACAGGTATCTTGGTCTCCCTCCTTCCCTCTCTGGCCAGGTGGTTCTGACCTCTGTCATGGCGCCACAGCACAGATCAGGAACAGGAGCTGTGGCAGACAGACTTGCAGCCCCTAGTGGTCCAAGCTGGGAGGCCCCCCCCCCCCCCCCCCCGATCACCGCCTGATCTCTCCTTGGCTGTTCAAGATTTGTGGGTTTTTTTCATGGGATCTGTTCAGGCATGTCATGCGTGACATGTGTCCCCCAGCTTCAGTGTTGGCTAGGTAATGGAGTCTTTGTGCTGCTGTCCAGCTCACCGGCGTGCATGGATTCTCCTTCTCTTTGGCTCCCAGTTAAGTTAAACAAGTTAAGCATGAGCCGGAAGCATGATGCTGCTGCTCAAGAGACCAAAACAGTCTAGGGGTCATTAACAGAAGCAGAGTCCGGATCACAAAAAGCAGTTGTTCCACTCTACTCCTCCCTGCTTGGACCCCATTTGGAGACTATGTCCGGTACTGGGCACCACACTTCAAAAAGGATCAGTGGATTAGAACTGTAAGGAAATTGATTCAGGGTGGAGATCAGGAGAAACCATATAAGTTCACACCCAGTGGAACAGGTTGCCATGTGAAGCGGGGGTGAGTTGTCCTTGGTTAGAAGCCTTCAAACAGAGACAGAACGGCCATCTGTCTGGGACGGTTTGGAGAAACCTGCACTGGGGGTTGGATTTTCAACCTCTGTAAGGTCTCTTCCAATTCTATGGTTCTTTCCTTTTAGATGGCCTTTTTGTTGTGATCGCTTCAGCATGTCAGGCCAGCTCGTTCTTGAAGACCTTCTTCATAATTCTGGTACCTGTGGGCTATGTACCTTTCAGAAATCCTCTCTACATTCTATATGGCGCAAGGTATTTTCCTGGCCATCGGATATACTGGTCAGCACATCGTTCCCGGGCGGGGGGCAGAGAATTCATATTATGATTTGCAGGTCACTGATACGATGAAGGCCCCAAGGGTGTCCTTCAGTTATTTTAGTCTTTCAGTGTTTTAACCTTTCCAAGGATGGTGACAAGCCATTCTCTTAGAGCGGTGTACAGTTTTCTGAGGGTGTCGCTAATTCAGATTTGTGTAAAGCACCTGGTTTTGGCTAACTGCACAGGCAGATGGGATTCAGAGTTTGCACACGGTGGGCTCTCCTGACACATACAACCACACCAGTAAATTGGCTACTCCCCCTAAGGGTGAGAGGTATGAAGAATCACAGATGGTTTAGCTGTGGTTCTCTGAATCTTAATCTGTGTGTTCATACGGCAGATGATTTTGTCACTATGTCATGCTGTAGGATCAGTGGTATTTTGAAAGTAGATCCAGGAGCCAGACAGCCATCTGGGGTTGCTTCAGTTTGGATTTGGTGGTGTCAGTGACCCTTCCAACTCCAAGCTCTTGCAGGTGGGCAGCGTGGGACCCAGAGCAGAGCATATGTCGCATGAAACATGGAATCCTTACCTGTAGGGGTTCCAGGCCAATGTTGGGTCTGCATGCGCGAACCCCATCTGGAGGACAGCACTGAGCACCATGCAAAGAACAGCTTGAAGGAGGGGCCTTCATTGCCCCCAAAGACCAAAGCTTTGGCCTGATTTTTCCCGGGAATACATGCAGATTGCTGGTACACCATTGCAGCCGAGCTGCCCCATTCTTGCTGCTGGCAGATGTTGGGTTGATGTGGGTAAAGCTGTTTTTTGATGTGGGTTATCTGGAAGTTGGGTGGTCTGTCAGAGGAGCCCTTGCCTTTCTGCATCAGCTAATTGTGGTGGGGTGGGGCTATCTTCTGTTTGGATTAAGACAGGCTGTCCAGCCCCTCTTCCCAGACAGACAGGGAGGCAGACTTCCTGTTGCATGTGGGAAGGAGTGCACTTCGGGTAAATTCTCTTTTCCTCCCCGGGTATAATTGTGCTTGGAGCAACTTAGTTTGAAGAGGAAGGGTTTCCTTTGGTGCATCTGGAACATCCGGCTGGTGCAGCTTTATGGCTCGGTGGTGGGGAGTGTTGAGGTTTTCCTACTAACAGATTAAGACTGCTATATGTGCCTAGTCATTTTGGCCAGGTGAAGGGGTTGTATTAGATTGTCTCCTCGCACGTGCTTCATGCAAATAGCCTGGGGGAGGGGAGGACCTGCCCGGACTTGTTCTCACTTCCTTTTTTTTCTCACTGCCGATATGTAGCGAGTAAGGCTTGCTCCAAAGGGGGCTAAGTCCTTTAAATGTTTTGCTTTTGTTTTTGCTTTCTGTAAATAAATTATTTTTATAGAAATGCTTGGTGTGTGACTTTTTTGACCTCTCCTGGGCTAAAGGCTTTCCCAGCATCTGCCAACAGGTTATGTGCCCAGTAAAACAGCCCAGTAAAACCCAGAGAGAAAAGAGAGATCAACTCCACACCTCATGCACAATTTAAAGGCAGGTAGCAAAGACCTGTGAAGATTTTCTTTGGAGCCACCTGGAGATTTTCCAGCAACTGCCGGTCTACAGGACAAAGAAGCTAGCTGAGGTGACTTGCAAAAGAAGGAAGAAGCCATGGCTACCTCCCAGCCCTCAGCGATGCCTCTGGAGCGCCTATCAGAGACCAACTATTTGAATTGGGCCCTGAAGATGGAGATGTATCTTCGCAGAGAGAATCTTTGGCTGCCAATTGGTGAGCAAACCCCCCAACATCCCAGTGCTGAATGGCTGAGACAGGATGAGCGGGCTAGAGCCACCATTATCTTGGGAGTTGAGGACAATCAGCTAGTCCACGTGCGAGGCATGCAGTCTGCAAAGCAACTTTGGGACGCTTTGAGAGACTTATATGTAAAGGCAACAGCAGGGAGTAAAGTTACTCTGACGAAAAAGCTGTACAGAGCCTACCTTGCAGAAGGAGAAAGCCTTCCTGAGCACCTGCATTATATTCAGCAGCTGTTTGTTGAGTTGCAGGAGAGAGGAATGGAATTTACACCTCTCACAAAATCATATATCCTCCTGTCCTCACTAAATGAAACGTGGGACACGCTGATTTGTACCCTGGAGGCTATGCCTGAAGCAGACCTCACCCCATCGTATGTTACACAGCGCTTACTCACTGAATGGGAGAAGAGAGAGGAAAGATCCCCCCCCATCTCTTCTGGAAAGCTGCAAGACCAGAAAATGAGGGAAAAGAAGGGAAAGGAACCTGAGGGCACAGCGCTAGCAAGCCAGAGATGCTTCACTTGTGGTTCAGCTGGACTTTGCAAAGAGACTGTGCCATGAGACCCAAGAGTAGAAAGACAAAGAAGAAGAACACAAGGGCAACACAGAAGAAGGCTCTTCAGACAACCCAGATTGCACAGGTTGCTGAGAAGGGTAATTCTGATGTATGGGTGTTAGATTCTGGGGCCAGTTGTCATTTATGTAATTGTAAAAGCTCTTTTATGTCACTGTCTAAAACTGAAAGACAAAGTGTATCTTTGGCTGATGGGTCTGTGACCAAAATTATGGGACAAGGTGACTTGTATTTATCCTGCTTAGGAGAAACTGTAAAAGGTGTGTTGTATGTGCCAAATTTACAATCAAACCTTTTATCTGTGGCACAATTGGCTGCAACAGGGTATATCATAACATTTAAGAAAAATGGTTGTGAGATACGTAAAAATGGGAAATTGTGTGCTACTGGTATGTTAAAAGACTCCTTGTACATTGTGCAAAATGCAAGGAAGCCAAGCTGCAAGGCTGCAGTTGGCAACACTCCATATCATGACCAATGTGTACACCTGATGCACAGGAGATTTGGTCATGCTAATTTCAAGTATATAGCACAAATGCCACAGCTGTGTGCTGACCTAAAGATAAAACCCTGTGATAAATACTTAGACTGTGTAGTTTGCAAAGAATGCAAAACACTGAAAGCTCCTGTGAGTAAGCACAGTGACAGAGTTACAACTAGACCTTTGGAAATTGTACACTCTGACATTATTGGTCCTTTTGCTCCAAGTCTTGGACAAGCAAGGTATGCAATGACCATCATTGATGATTTCTCAAGATACACATTTATCTACATCTTAAAACATAAAGATGAGGCATTTGAGAAATTTAAAAGTTTTGTGACATGGGCAAATGGAAAATTCCCTAGGCCTGTATCTGCACTCCAATGTGATAGAGGAGAATACCTTTCTCACAAATTCAGAAGGTTCCTAGTGGAAAAAGGGATAGAACAAATTCTTTCTAACCCGTACACCCCACAGCAAAATGGTGTTGCTGAAAGAAAGGGCAGGACCTTGCAAAATGCGATGGAATGCATGTTAAAAGATTCACGATTATGTTTTACGTTCTGGGGAGAGGCAATATCGACTGCTTGTTATGTTCAGAACAGGTTGTATATGATTCAGGACACTCCATTCCATTTGTTTTATGGTGTGAAACCAAAGGTAAGCCATCTTAGAGTGTTTGGTAGCACTGCATGGGTTCACATTCCAAAACAGCAGAGAAGGAAAGGAGGCCCCACAACAAAGAAAGCCATCTTTGTTGGCTATGAACAAAGCCAGAGGAGCTACAGGTTCATAATGGGAGAGAAATTAATAATTAGCAAAAGCGCTTCTTTTGCTGAACAAAACTGGGGGAGATTAAATTCTAGCTCTCCAGTTGAACTGACCACCACAAGAGAACAGCAAGGACTTGCTGATGGTGATCTTTTGCCTGATGAGGACATTAAACCAGAAAAGCAAACTGAAGATCTGTCTGATGAGACAGATGCTTCTCAGGAAAGTGATAGGAGTCAAAATTTAAGCCCTGTATTACCTCGCAGATCTCAGAGGAGTAATAAAGGCGTTCCTCCATCACGTTTTCAGGCTGAAACAGTAAAGGCTTTTCACATATTCACAGAACCTGAGTCTTTAGAACAAGTGAATGCTTTACCACCTGAGATTGCACAAAATTGGCATTCTGCCATGCAACAGGAATTAGCATCCTTGAAAGAAAATAAAACATGGAAACTGGTAAATCTACCTCCCAATGAACGCTGTCTGGGTTGTAGGTGGGTTTTCAAACTGAAAAGGGATGCTGATGGCAAAATCCAAAAATATAAAGGAAGGTTGGTTGCAAAAGGGTTCACTCAAAGGAAAGATTTAGACTTTGACAAGACTTTTGCACCAGTTACTAAAGGTGAATTAGATTACTGTTAAAAGTTGCTGCACTCAAGGGAATGTCAGTTAACCACTATGACATTCAAACTGCATTTCTCTATGGTGATTTAGACCACAGATTATACATGCAGCAACCCCCTGGCTATGAAAAAGGGGAGAATCTAGTCTGTGAACTGCAGAAGTCAATCTGTGGGTTAAACAAGCTGCTAGATCCTGGAACCAAAAAGTAGATGAAAAACTGCAGAATTTTGGTTTTGAAAAAGGAAAAGCAGATCCCTGTGTATATATGAAGAAGGACAAACAAGGCTGTATGTATCTGTGCATTTATGTTGATGATTTGCTGCTGTTCACATCAACAGAAAAACAAAGGCTTGATTTTGAAGCCTGCATGAAAAGCCATTTCATATTAAGAAGCCTTGGAATTATAATAACCTAGGTTTGGAAAAACACAGGAAGAAGAATGGTAGCTTTCTGTTAAACCAAAGGGGAGATAATGGTAATGTGAATGGAAAGACATATAAAGTCAGAGAAGATTGGTTTGCATCTTAATCTGTAGTGTAAAAAGGGGAGTGTTGAGGTTTTCCTACTAACAGATTAAGACTGCTATATGTGCCTAGTCATTTTGGCCAGGTGAAGGGGTTGTATTAGATTGTCTCCTCGCACGTGCTTCATGCAAATAGCCTGGGGGAGGGGAGGACCTGCCCGGACTTGTTCTCACTTCCTTTTTTTTCTCACTGCCGATATGTAGCGAGTAAGGCTTGCTCCAAAGGGGGCTAAGTCCTTTAAATGTTTTGCTTTTGTTTTTGCTTTCTGTAAATAAATTATTTTTATAGAAATGCTTGGTGTGTGACTTTTTTGACCTCTCCTGGGCTAAAGGCTTTCCCAGCATCTGCCAACAGGGAGGTGGCGGTGGCGGTGGGTCAGCGGAGCCAAGGGATCTATTCCTGTGCAGCTCCAGTTGGTTACAGAGATGCAGGGCTGATGTAGCGTGCCCCTGTTGGATCTGCTGCCTTCTGCACAGTATTTCCCCCTCGAGGTCTTTGACGGCAGACGCTTCTGCTTGGCGTCAGGACAGAGCCCTTGGACCTTCAAAGCGCAGCATGCGCTCTTCTTCTGCCAAGCCCCTGGAGGACTTCCTCAGTCACCTACCAGCGTAGGGGGGGCCACGTACAAATAGGAACGCAAGCAAAGTATCGGAGGTAAGAGAACTGATTTGCTCCTGCTGGTGGGCTTGGAGCCCCTCGGTCCCAGGCGTGGGAGAGAGCAACAGGATCAAAACTGCCCTGAGGGCATTGCAGCTTCCCTCAGGTACCCGTTTGTCTGCCCCAAGGCTTTTGAAAGAGAGCAATTTGGCACCAACCCAATACGATGGAGGGAAGCTGGTGACAAAGCAGAGCTGCATTTTGCAGAAACTTAGCAGCCAGAGGCTTCTAAGTGAAAAATGGTTGAGATGCGTTGCACTGATACTGTTCTTTTCACGCCCAAGTGGAATAGCCTTGATGGTGTATAGTGCTGTCACAAGCAGCAAAAAGATTTCCAGAAAATTGGGGAACTCAAGAAGCAGCCAGAGGTTTTCTGTCCTTGGGGAAAAGCCCACAGACCTCTTTTGTTTTGGAAAGGATTTCAGTGCTGGTCCTGTTGGTTCTCAAAATACATGTTGTTGTTTATTCGTTTAGTCGCTTCCGACTCTTCGTGACTTCATGGACCAGCCCACGCCAGAGCTTCCTGTCGGTCGTCAACACCCCCAGCTCCCCCAGGGACGAGTCCGTCACCTCTAGAATATCATCCATCCATCTTGCCCTTGGTCGGCCCCTCTTCCTTTTGCCTTCCACTCTCCCTAGCATCAGCATCTTCTCCAGGGTGTCCTGTCTTCTCATGATGTGGCCAAAGTATTTCAGTTTTGCCTTTAATATCATTCCCTCAAGTGAGCAGTCTGGCTTTATTTCCTGGAGGATGGACTGGTTGGATCTTCTTGCAGTCCAAGGCACTCTCAGAATTTTCCTCCAACACCACAGTTCAAAAGCATCGATCTTCCTTCGCTCAGCCTTCCTTATGGTCCAGCTCTCGCAGCCATATGTTACTACAGGGAACACCATTGCTTTAACTATGCGGGCCTTTGTTGTCAGTGTGATGTCTCTGCTCTTAACTATTTTATCGAGATTTGTCATTGCTCTTCTTCCAAGGATTAAGCGTCTTCTGATTTCCTGACTGCAGTCAGCATCTGCAGTAATCTTTGCACCTAGGATGTCATGCGCTGCCTACCTCCGAGTAATACACAGACGCTGATTCCGTGAAACAGGCTCTGGTTTATTCGCAGTGTAGATACAGTATAGGAAAAAAAGCTGAGAGTGACAGGAGCACGCCGGTGCGGGGTTTAAATACCCCGCGCCGGTCAGCGCCCCCTCACTCGCGGTTACGTCACCCCCCTTTGTCCAACACGCTGTCCTGCCGGTAGGTGAGGGGTTGCGAGGCCCCGCTGGCGTTCCGGGATCGCCCATCATCAGTTTCCCTATTCCTCCGGTGATTGCTGTCAGCTGGGCGATCTCCATTGCGTTAGCGCTAACAGCTTGGGTGTGCCTCGCGATCCGTTTAGCCATTGTCTCTTGTCCTTCAGTCTTTGTAAGTTGATGGCTACTTATCTTGAGCCCCTTCCCCTGTTTCCTTGTTATTGTCATGTGTGCCATTGCGCTGATGTCTTCAGCTCAACGGCACTCATGACATACTGCCCCCTGTCCGAATAGTGCCCCCCCCCCCCCGGTTTTCTGGTTTTTTTACCAGGAGAGCTGTCAAAATGGTTTTTTTTTTTTTTTTTTGAATTTCCCGCCGGAGTATTTTTCGCCCCTCCCTTTGTTCCACCCTCTACCACGTGCCTCTCTAGGGTGTGTTCTTAGTGCGCATGCCCAGGTCACACCCTGGGCGTGCGCATGCTCCGGCCACACCCTGTTTGTTTGGCTCAGTTCGACGAGAGAGGCGTGGCTGGTCGGGTGCTTATCAGCTCCAGGTAGGGCCCTTCTTTTTTATTCTAAGTGCGTCGCCTTTGTTATGTGTGCTCCTGGGCGTTGCCCCCAGGATGCACTGTTGACTTGCTTGCCACTCCCCCGTGGGCCCGGGGCGGGGGGAGGGTGCTGGTGACCGCTTGTTACTGCCTCGTGGGCCTGGGGCGGGGGGGGTGAGTCCCGGGGGGGGGAGGTCCACCCAAGTCGCGGGCTTGGGGGGGCCCTTTCCCTTGGGGCACGGTAGGCGGGGGGGCCCGCGGGGGAGGGGTTATGCAGGTGACGGTTTGCTAGTCTTGGTTTTGGCTTGTCGGGGTATGCCCGGTGAAAAGCCCGGGTCAGGTCAGGCGCGTTAACGTTGTGCGCCGCCACCCATTCTGGGTGGGGGAAGTGTTTCCACCTGACCAAATAGTGTAAAGTTCCCCGTTGCCTGCGAGAGTCGAGTATGTCCCTTACGTCAAAGTGATGTTGCCCGTCGATCATCACTGGTGAGGGCAGTGGCGTGCTTGGGTGCCATCGAGAGGTGGTTGCCGGTTTCAGGAGGCTGGTGTGGAACACCGGGTGGAGTCTCCGTAGGTTGTGTGGCAGGTCCAAGCGTATTGCCACCGGGTTCACTATCTGCGTGACTCGGAACGGCCCGATGTACTTAGGCCCCAGTTTTTTCGAGGGTTGGGGTGACTTTAGGAATTTGGTGGATAGGTAGACCATATCCCCCGCCTGGAACGTCGGTTGTTGGCGCCGGTGCTTGTCGGCCTGCTCTTTGTAGGCCGCCTGTACATCCTTCAGCGCTGCCGTGATTATTGGCCACGATTCCGCAATCTTCCGTCCCCAGTCGCTAGCGTCCACCTGGGGTTCCGGGGGTTGTGGTAGCTCCGGTATGGGGACGAAGTCGCGCCCCGAGACTACCTCGAACGGAGTTTTCCCCGTGCTCGTGTGGACGGCGTTGTTGTATGCGACTTCGGCGAACGGGAGCAGTTCGGCCCAGTCGTCTTGATGATAGTTGGTATATGAGCGTATGAATTGCTCTAGGGTGGCATTGAGGACCTCTGTGGCTCCGTCCGTCTGGGGGTGCCAGGCAGTGGATAGGGCCTGTTGGGTCCCCGTCAGCTTTAGGAAGGCCCGCCAGAATTTAGAAGTGAACTGTGTGCCCCTGTCGGTCACCACACGTGCGGGACATCCGTGTAACCTGTACACGTGGATGAGGAAGAGTTTGGCTAGTTGTTGTGCGGACGGGACCGACGTGCAGGGGATGAAGTGGGCCTGTTTCGAGAAATAATCCTTCACCACCCAAATGGCCGTTTTCTTCTGGCTGGGTGGGAGGTCCACTATAAAATCCATGGAGATTTCCTCCCATGGGCGGGAGGGTTCTGCCACCTGTTGTAAAAGCCCCGCGGGTTTGCCTGGTGCCCGTTTGGCCCTAGCGCACGTTGGGCAGGACGCTACGTATGCTTTCACGTCTCGTCTTAGCGCGGGCCACCAGAATTGACGCCTTGTTAGGTGTAGGGTCTTAAGGAACCCAAAGTGTCCCGCTTGCTTGGCGTCGTGTGATCTATGCAAGATCGCTTGGCGTTGCGAGTCCGGGACATAGATTCTGCCTTCCCCCCATGCCAGGTCCTGTGCCATCGTTACCTTGTCGGGGTTTGCCAGGAACCAGGGGTCAGTTTTGAGGGCGGCGGCGAGGTCCGTGCGTATCCCCCCTGGTAGTTGCGGTTGGCGTCGTCTGGTCACAGGTTGTCCCGCCGTCGGTTGCGCCGTAGAGTCGAGCTGCCTCCGAGCGCCGCTTCGGGTGGTCACGGCCATCCCCAGTTGCGAGGCGGATAGGACTGTCCCAATGGTGTCTGGGGCGGGCTCTTCGTCTTGGGGCAGTCGGGAAAGGGCGTCGGCCAGGAAGTTCTTTTTGCCCGGCATGAACTTCAGCTGGAAGTTGAAGCGGCTGAAGAATTGGGCCCATCGGACCTGTTTTGGGCTGAGGCGTCTGGGCGTTCGGAGGGCCTCGAGGTTCCGGTGGTCGGTCCAGACCTCGAATGGTTGGGTGGCTCCCTCGAGTAGGTGTCGCCATGTTTCTAGCGCCGATTTTACCGCGAAGGCTTCTTTCTCCCAGACGTGCCATCGCCTTTCTGTCTCGGAAAATTTCCTCGACAGGTAGGCGCATGGTCTCAGGAGTCCTGTGGGGTCCTTTTGGAGTAGGATGGCCCCCAGGGAGAAGTCTGAGGCGTCGGCTTGGACCACGAACGGCCGTTCTGGGTCCGGGTGCGCGAGGATTGGCTCCGTGGTGAACAGCGTTTTCAGCTTGTTGAATGCGGTCTGGCACGCGGGAGTCCAATTCAATACTGTGCCCGGGTTCTTGGCGCGTCGGGTGTCCCCCACCCCTTTGGTTTTGAGGAGGTCCGTTAGGGGGAGGGCTATCTCTGCGAACCCCCGGGCGAATGACCTGTAAAAATTCGCGAAGCCGAGGAAGCTCTGGAGTTGGCGTCTGTTGCGGGGGCGTTCCCAGTTCAGCACCGCCTCGACTTTTGCGGGGTCCATTTCTATGCCGTCTCCGGAGATTCGGTACCCCAGGTAGTCTAGGCGCGCTTTATGGAATTCGCACTTTGTGGGTTTGGCATAGAGCTGCGCCCTTCTGAGTTTGTCGAGGACTTGCCTGACTAGGGTCACATGTTCCTTGTGCGTTTTAGTGTAGATAAGGACGTCGTCTATGTAGACAAGGACCCCTTTGAACAGGTGTTCATGCAGTACCTCATTGATGAGCTGCATAAACACCCCGGGGGCCCCCGCGAGTCCGAACGGCAGCACTTTGTACTGGAAGGCGCCTAGGGGGCAGTTGAACGCAGTCTTCCATTCGTCCCCCTCCCTGATTCGGATGCGGTAGTACGCCTCGCGAAGGTCCAGTTTGGAGAAGACTTTGCCCGTGGACAGGTGGGCGAGCATGTCTTTCACCAGGGGTAAGGGGTATTTGTTGGACAGGGAAGCCGCGTTTAGGCCCCGGTAGTCGGTGCAGAGCCGTAGGGTGCCATCTTTCTTCTCCCGGAATAAGACGGGGGCTCCGACCGGTGAGCATGCTGGCTCTATGAATCCCCTGTCTAGGTTTTTATCGATGAACTCCCGGAGGGTTGCCATCTCCTTCGGGGTGATCGAGTAGATCTTCGGTCTAGGTAAGGGGACGTCGGGCAGCAGGTCGATCCGACAGTCCGTCTTGCGGTGGGGGGGTAGTTGGTCAGCTTCCGCCTCTCCGAAGACCTCGGAGAAGTCGGCGTATTGTTCCGGTAGGTCTGCTGTGGTAGCGGCGTTGTCCTGTGTAGTCGCCTCTGCTCGTCCCACAGTGGGGTTGGTTCTGCCCGCCGGAACTGGTGCCCGATACTCGCCGTCGCCAAATGTGAAGGTGCGGGTCTCCCAGTCGATGCGCGGGTTGTTTGTCGCGAGCCATGGCATTCCCAGGACTGCAATGGGTCGTCCGATGTGGGTGACGACGAATGATGTGCGTTCGGTGTGGGTGCCCATTTGCAGGGTGACCGGCTCGGTTTGCATCGTGGCTGGTTTCCCTCCCGCTGTTGAGCCGTCCAGCTGGTGGAATGCCAACGGCGTGGGGAGGGGGAAGCAGCGGAGGTCGAGTTTGGCGACTAAGTCGGGGTGGATGAGGTTTTTTGAGCACCCCGAGTCCACTAGTGCCGCGGCCGTGGTGGCTCCGTTGCCGGCAGAGAGTTTGATTGCCGCCATTATAACGGAGCTTTCGCCGTTCCGTCGAGGTGGTCCGCGCTGCTGTCCCACCGCCTGCCTCGCAACGCGTTTCAGGGCAGGCGGGGAGCGTTTCCCGCCGGCTGGTCTGGGTCTACGTCGTCCTCTTCCCCCCAGTAGGCGTCCCAGCCTTCCTCTGGTGTCGCTGTGGCTCCGGTCATTCGGCGGTGAGGGGGCGGCGGCGGGTTAGGTGGTTTGGGGCTAGTTTTCGGGGTGGGTTTAGGCACAGTGGTCGGCGGTCGGTTGGCGAAGCAATCTGCCGTCTTGTGCCCTAGTTTTCCACACCTCCCGCAGGGCCCCCGATTAAATTTCTTCTTTGGGTATGTGGGGCCGGCCGTCCCCACGTGTGATGCGGGTACCTTTTTGCAGGTGTTGTTCATGTCTTCCGTAGTTGTCATGAGGAAGGTGCGGTGCGCGTGTTCTGCTTTCCCCGCGAGGTGGATCCACCCGTGTAGAGTTTCTGGGTCGTCGCGGTAGAGGGCCCATTGAAGTACGTCGCGGTTGAGCCCCCTTTTGAACATTTCCAGCAGGGTGGTCTCGGACCAGTCGTTGACCTTCCCCGCGAGGGCTTTGAACTCGAGGGCGTAGTCCGGGACAGTGCGTGTGCCCTGTTTAAGTCTTTGGAGTGCGCTTTTCGCCCTCACTTTGGCTAGTGGGTCCTCGAAGTAGCTTTTCATCTCATTGATGAAGGCGGGGAAGTTGGCGAGGGCGGGGGAGCTGGACTCGTACAGTTGGACGTACCAGTCCGCCGCCCGGTCTTGTAGTTTGATCGCCATGGCAACGATCTTGTCTGCTTCGGAGTCGTAGGAGTGTCCGTGCCTCCCCATGAACTCCCTGGCGTTCGTGATAAAGAACGACAGTTTCGCGGGGTTCCCATCAAAGAAGATGGGGAAGTCCTTTGGGGCCCGGGCGTTTTGTGCGCCCCTTCCTCTCGCTTCCCAGCCTGTGGTGTCGTCCGCCTGGGCCGTCTGTTGACCTTCATTCGGCCCGTGAGGGTTCGGCGCTTCGCTCGGGGTGTGGACCTGTGCAGGGACGTCGTTGGGCGGCGCGGGGGGCATGAGCGACTGAAGCATGGTCCGGAGTTCCTTCAGTTGGGTCTCCATGGCCGCGAGTCTAGCTTGTGCGTCCTCGTCCGCGATCCGCACCGCCGCTGGGGCCGGTTCCGTTGGTGTGTCGGCGGGGGTGGGTTGCCGGTGGGGTTCAGTCTCTCTCGGCCGTTGGTCCGCTTCCTCCGCCGTCTGCTGGGTTGCTTCATCGTCCTCCCCCGTGCTTACCGCCGTTGGGCTGCCGCTCCACGCCCGTTGCTGGGGTGCGATGTGGGGCGCGGGGTTCTCCGCTGGTCTCGGGAGGTATGTTGCTCCCTCCCGTGGCCGGGTTGCCTCCGTCGCCATCTCCCCTTGGGGTTGGAGCTGAGGCTCGGGTTGGGTCGGGTGGGCGTCCATGGCTCCGGGAGTCCGCGGTGCCTCTGGCCTCGATCGGTCCTCCTCTGCTTCTTGCCGTGCGGCTCGCCCCCCTTGTCCGCGTCGCGCCGGCCTCATCTTCCTGGTCTTCTCGCCGTCTACTCCTCCCGCGGCTCGTTGTCGTCCGGTGGGGCTCGGCGAGGCTGAGTTTATGACTCTCAGCTTTATGTCATGCGCTGCCTACCTCCGAGTAATACACAGACGCTGATTCCGTGAAACAGGCTCTGGTTTATTCGCAGTGTAGATACAGTATAGGAAAAAAAGCTGAGAGTGACAGCAGCGCGCCGGTGCGGGGTTTAAATGCCCCGCGCCGGTCAGCGCCCCCTCACTCGCGGTTACGTCACCCCCCTTTGTCCAACACGCTGTCCTGCCGGTAGGTGAGGGGTTGCGAGGCCCCGCTGGCGTTCCGGGATCGCCCATCATCGGTTTCCCTATTCCTCCGGTGATTGCTGTCAGCTGGGCGATCTCCGTTGCGTTAGCGCTAACAGCTTGGGTGTGCCTCGCGATCCGTTTAGCCATTGTCTCTTGTCCTTCAGTCTTTGTAAGTTGATGGCTACTTATCTTGAGCCCCTTCCCCTGTTTCCTTGTTATTGTCATGTGTGCCATTGCGCTGATGTCTTCAGCTCAACGGCACTCATGACATAGGAATACAAAGTCTTTCACTGCTTCTACATTTTCTCCCTCTATTTGCCAGTTATCAATCAAGCTGGTTGCCATAATCTTGGTTTTTTTGAGGTTTAGCTGCAAACCAGCTTTTGCACTTTCTTCTTTCACCTTCATCATAAGGCTCCTCAGTTCCTCTTCACTTTCAGCCATCAAAGTGGTATCATCTGCATATCTGAGATTGTTAATGTTTCTTCCAGAGATTTTAACTCCAGCCTTGGATTCCTCAAGGCCAGCTTGTCGCATGATGTGTTCTGCATACAAGTTGAATAGGTAGGGTGAGAGTATACAGCCCTGCCGTACTCCTTTCCAAATCTTAAACCAGTCTGTTGTTCCGTGGTCTGTTCTTACTGTTGCTACTTGGTCGTTATACAGATTCTTCAGGAGGCATACAAGATGACTTGGTATCCCCATACCACTAAGAACTTGCCACAATTTGTTATGGTCCACACAGTCAAAGGCTTTAGAATAGTCAATAAAACAGAAATAGATGTTTTTCTGAAACTCCCTGGCTTTTTCCATTATCCAGCGGATATTGGCAATTTGGTCCCTAGTTCCTCTGCCTTTTCTAAACCCAGCTTGTACATCTGGCAATTCTCGCTCCATGAACTGCTGAAGTCTACCTTGCAGGATCTTGAGCATTACCTTACTGGCATGTGAAATGAGTGCCACTGTTCGATAGTTTGAACATTCTTTAGTGTTTCCCTTTTTTGGTATGGGGATATAAGTTGATTTTTTCCAGTCTGATGGCCATTCTTGTGTTTTCCAAATTTGCTGGCATAAAGCATGCATTACCTTGACAGCATCATCTTGCAAGATTTTGAACAGTTCAGCTGGGATGCCGTCGTCTCCTGTTGCCTTGTTATTAGCAATGCTTCTTAAGGCCCATTCAACCTCACTCTTCAGGATGTCTGGCTCTAGCTCACCGACCACACTGTCAAAGCTATCCCCGATATTGTTATCCTTCCTATACAGGTCTTCTGTATATTCTTGCCACCTTTTCTTGATCTCTTCTTCTTCTGTTAGGTCCTTGCCATCTTTGTTTTTGATCATACCCATTTTGGCCTGGAATTTACCTCCAATGTTTCTAATTTTCTGGAAGAGGTCTCTTGTCCTTCCTATTCTATTGTCTTCTTCCACTTCCGCGCATTGCTTGTTTAAAAATAATTCCTTATCTCTTCTGGCTAACCTCTGGAATTTTGCATTTAATTGGGCATATCTCCCCCTATCACTGTTGCCTTTTGCTTTCCTTCTTTCTTGGGCTACTTCTAGTGTCTCAGCAGACAGCCATCTTGCCTTCTTGGTTTTCTCTTTCTTTGGGATGTATTTTGTTGCCGCCTCCTGAACAATGTTGCGAACTTCTGTCCATAGTTCTTCCGGGACCCTATCTACTAAATCTAGTCCCTTAAATCTATTCTTCACCTCCACTGCATATTCCTTAGGAATATTAGTGAGCTCATATCTAGCTGATCTGTGGGTCTTCCCTAATCTCTTTAGTCTGATCCTAAATTGTGCAATAAGAAGTTCATGATCTGAGCTACAGTCAGCTCCAGGTCTTGTTTTTACCAACTGTATAGATGTCCACCACCTTTGGCTGCAAAGGATGTAGTCAATCTGATTTTGGTGTTGTCCATCTGGTGAAGTCCATGTATAAAGCCGTCTCTTAGGTTGTTGGAAGAGAGTGTTTTTTATGCAGAGTGAGTTTTCTTGGCAAAATTCTATCAGCCTATGTCCTGCTTCGTTTTGTTCTCCCAGGCCATGCTTACCTGTAATTCCAGGTGTCATTTGACTGCCCACCTTAGCATTCCAGTCTCCCGTGATGAAAATAACGTATCTTTTAGGCATGTTGTCCAGCAGGTGCTGCAGATCCTCATAGAACTGCTCTACTTCAGCTTCTTCAGCATCTGTGGTTGGGGCGTATATTTGGATCACTGTGATGTTAGATGGCTTGCCCTGAATTCGAATTGAGATCATTCTGTCGTTTTTTGGATTGTATCCAAGCACTGCTTTAGCCACTTTACTATTAATTATGAAGGCTACTCCATTTTTTCTGTGGTCCTCTTGTCCACAGTAGCAGATCTGGTGGTCATTTGATGTGAAGTGACCCATTCCAGTCCATTTCAGTTCACTGACGCCCAAAATGTCTATCTTTAACCTTGACATCTCACCAAGAACCACATCCAATTTGCCCTGGCTCATAGATCTTACATTCCAGGTTCCAATGGTGTGTTGATCCTTAGAACATCGGATTCGCCGTTCACCACCAGCACCGTCGGCCGCTAGCCATCCTTTCGGCTTTGAGCTAGCTGCGTCATCACGTCTGGGGCTAGTTGAACTCATCCTCTGTTCCTCCCCAGTAGCATTTTGACCATCTTCCGACCTGGGGGTCTCATCTTCCGATGGTATACTGACATATCTCTGGTTGTACTGATCCAGTTAGTTTTCACGGCAAGAATACTGAGGTGGGTTGCCATTACCTTCCCCAGGGATCGCATTTAGTCTGACCTCTCTGTCATGACCTTCCCATCTTGGGTGGCCCTTCACGGTTTAGCTCATGGCATCATTGAGGTGCTCAAGCTCCAGCACCACGACAAGGTAACGATCCTTTGCTGAAGCTGCCACCTGTAGTGTTTGGTAATTTGTCCCATGGCAATGTTTATCCTCTTGAGCACTCTTCTCCCAGATTGTGCCCTCAAAAGCTTTGTGGGTTTGAATCACTCACCAACTAAGGATCTGTAGGTTGAGTCATGGCAACTAGATTTCTTTCTTTGGTAGAAACGCTTCGCTGCTTGTCCAGGCAGCTTCTTCAGTCTGGGCAAAGGTTGGTGAGGGACCCCATATATGTCTTGCAGGGTGGCTGCATTGTCCCTGCCCCTGAATGGCTGTTGATTGTGCCACGGAGGTGTGGATTGCCTTTGGGATGTCTTACTCCTAGATCCTTTGTTCCTCCCCAAGTGGATCATTAAGAGCGGCCTTCTGAGAGGTGGTTTGAGAGGGGTTAAGGAATCCATTCATGCCAAAGTGGAAAATCCTTCCCTCAATGGAGGCGGAGGCCTCAGACACAACTTGTCCCCCATTTTTCATACTGCTCTTTCATCAGTCCCCAGGAAGATTTAAGACCACCAGGCATCCCCTCCATCTTCCCACAGTCTTCTTGGGTGTTTTTAAGGCTTTCCCCTTGGCCACTGCATATCGGCCACCCTTCTCTCTCTCCCCAGTCTGGTTCCGAACTCCCACCTGCTTCCTTTTAGCCAAGTGGATACAGGCAATTTTGTTCCTGTCTCTGCGTGGTGCCTGGATCTGTAAAGAACCAGCCAGGAGCTGTGGCTGGAAGAGGCTCATTACAAAAACGATCAAGGATAAATCAGCCTAGTTTTTCAAGGTGGCCTAAAATACATCATTACTAAAGAATTCATATTTTGTTAATGGATAAAAATATTTTGAAGATGTTTTTGTATACATGGATATCCTGCAAATGTAACAATTGTTTCAGATGCTTTTAAAGCATATATTCATGATTGTATTATTGCTTGTGTGGAAAAAGAAGAGTAAAACATCTAAGCAAGAAAAACCTTAACAAAAGTTAAGGAACTATTGCAAGACATCCTATACTGGGCCCGCATGAAGGATTTAAGTCTGCTAAGCTGGGACTTAATTTCCTTTGTACACGTGATAGCAATATTCATTGAATTGTATAAAGCAGGGTTATTGGGTGCAAGGCAAAAGAGCTGGCAAATTACTGTTCTTTCATTTAAAGCAACAGCAACAAGGTGATACCACTTCTATTAGGATGCCTGGGACAGAGTATATAGTGAATCTGATCTAAAAGGTTAACAAATGTGTAGTTTTATAATTTACTTCATAATACTGAGTCACAGACTGTGGCAGAAGGAATTCATTATTTTTAAATAATATAGTGAATGAACATTGTTTGCAGCTGTTTATCTAGCTGTACTTTATTTATTCAGGAAATAAAATACACTATTAAGTCTATGAAAACAGGACTGCTCTCTTATCCCGGCAGTCATGGAGAACTATAATAAGACTTCTTTGGGTCGGCCACTGTGGCAGTTCCTAATAGTATTTATCTTGGGATTCTTAATTGGCTGAAGAAGCGCTCATCAGCTCCAGTAGAGTGCCACGGGGTGATGTCCTGGGCCCCATATTGCCTGTTCTGCATTTTTATTAATGGCATAGATGAAGGGGGGGCATTATCAAATTTGTAGATAACACAAAACTAGGAAGAACTGGGCAGAGTTTAACAATTGGCTGAAATGAACAAGATCGACAGGGAGAAATACAATATCGTTTATCTGAGGGAAAAAAGAAAAGCACAGACATAGTGTAATGGTTGTCTACTCCAAAATACTCAGTCTCACAAGCCAGAGCTTCAGGATAACTGATTTATTATAAGAATAGTGTGCAAATACAGAGAAAGCTGAGAATGAGCAAAAGCGCGCCAAATACAAACTAAAAACCCTCGCTTCAAAACCAGCCCCACCCTTCCTCCCTCCTAGCAACCACCCCCTCCCAGGTGTTAGCAACCGTTACCCACATCGGCCTGAGAAAGTAACCTTGAACAGAGTCACTAACCCAAACATACATTCCACAGTTGCAGTAAGAAGATTACAGCCTGGCACGGCTGGAAATTTCCAACCCGCAAACACGGGTTAGAAAAGTGACATGCGAAACGTTACGATGTATACAGAACATTGAAACGATGAACATGACACATAGGAAGGTGGAAACCTGGTTTGGCAGTAATTCATGTGAAAGAATCTGGGAGTCCTGGTCATCCACAAATTAAACATGAATCAGCAGTGTGATGATACACCTGCCAAAAAGGCCAATGCTATGTTGGGCTAGATTAATGAGAGCACAGAATCCACATCACAGGAAGTAATAATTTCACTCTGTTCTGTCGTGGTCTTGGAATACTAGGTCCAGTCCTGGGCACCAGGGCAGGGTCTATTAAAAGGACACTGACCAACTGGTGCAAATTCAGAGGAGGACTGCCAAGATGGGGAAAGGATTCTAGACCAAGCCCTGTGAAGAAAGTTCAAGGATCTGGGAATGTTTAGAAGACTGAGGGGCAATGTGAATGTGATACCTGAAGTCTTCAGATATCTAAAGGCTTGATGTTTATGTCAGGAGTGGAGAGGTTCTCTGTTGCCCTGAAGGTTAGGCCTACGACAAGTTGGTTGAAATTGCAGGTCAGATACTAGGAGGAATTTCTTTTAGGTAGAAGCTGTCAACCCAGTTGTACATTGCTTCTTGAATGGTAGGCTTCAATATGCTCCCCCTTCCTGGAGGTCTTCAAAGAGAGGCTGGATCATCTGTCCAAAACACTTAGAGATTTTGCATGGAGCAGGGGGTTGGGGTCATTCCAACTCTGTCGCTCTATGGGGTTGCGTAATGTAGAGTGCTGTAGTGCTCTGGAGCAAAAATAAGAATGTGCCTCTTTTTGTCTGAGCTGGGGTGCTCTGGGTCGGTCTTTTCCAAAAGGGGCAAGATCTCCATTTTGAATCAGGAAGCCTTCCCCTCGTCATCCCTCAGTTTCCTGGGAACAAGAAGTCAGAGGCCGCCTTTGGGTGAAGAACAGGCCTGGAACAAGACACACCAGGAGTTGGTGTTTTGGGCATGTGTGAGATGTGCCTCCTTTGGATTCCACTCTTGACTCCTTTTCATTGATGCTTTTAGACACCAGAAGCTGTTCTTCCTTCTCCTCCTGTTGTCTCTGCTCTACCAGTTCCTGCCGAGGCTTCACTCATCCCATCTTCCATATCACAGGTTTTTATTCATTTTATGCCATTTGCATACTAATGGACAGGTGTTTTCGTTACTGTTACTGCATGCAGATTTGGTACCTTAAACTCAGTTTGGATGTTGTTGTTACTGTATTTCTTTACTGCATTGGAAGAGGAGTCATGTAGAGAAGGGGGGACATGGTGAAGAAGGATTTTTTTGTGGTCTGGTTCACCCCAAGAATCTGCTGTATTTCAACTGCTACAAGGGGGGCAGTGGCATCAGAGAGGAGATTTCAGGTTAGACTGGAGCTGGCTGGGCCTCCCTGCTTTCTAGGCAGCATTAACAGCTGGATTCCCAGAACACTCCGGACCACTAACTGTCTAAGCCCCCTTTCATTGGGCAATCCCAGCTGAAGTCCTCTGGATCAAGGTAGTGTTGAAGGATGTGGGGCTAGGGACCAGATTGTCAGAATCCATTTTGTGCAGCTTCCCGGTTATTTGGTTTGTGCCTGTGCAGTTGTGGAGTGCTGAAACCCTAAAGGTTTGGGGGCCAGTTCTCTAATCCAAGTGACACTATCTAGATCAAGTCAGAACCCTCATACCTGCCACCCTGCCTTGTGTTTCTGCAGTGGCCCAGCCGTCCCTCTGAGTCATCTGTCTCCTATAGGCTTCATAACCTCAGTTATTCCATGGGGCTCTCTTGCTTGAGTGCTTTTGATGTTTTTTTCATGGTCTGCATTAAAACAATTACTTCTAAAATACTGCTTGAAATATGAGTATATATTTTGCTGTCCTTTCTAAGTACTGCCCAGTATATTGTTAATGAGGGCCATGAACGAAGATGAATTTGGGTTGCATTTAGACAGACATTAGTGGGCAGAAGACTTGCCTTGAGTTTGTTCACCAGGGCTCAGCCTTCCTGGCCAGGCGTGAATTGAGATTGTGTGCAGATAGACAGAACCTCTGCTTTTCCCGAACCCACACCAGAAAGATGCCCCAACGCAGCCTTGTACGAACATGGAGTGCAGTGGTCCCACCACGAGGGGCAGAGACAGGCCCACCAGGTTCTCATTCTGTGGCTTAATGCAGCACTTTAGTAATGGCCTTTCTGCTTAGAGGGCACCCATCCCCCCTCGTTTGTCCCCAGATCTGCAGACGACACAAGATTGGCCAAGGTAGCCGGTACCTTGCGAGAGAGGAATGTAATTCAGGATGATTTTCAAAGGTTAGGGCAGAGGTGCTGTCACGCTGCAGCCCCCAAATGGTAGTGCTGGCATAGCCAGGGAGAGGCCCAATGCCCCAGGGTGTTCTGGCAGCTTCTGCTCTGCCTCCACCTGCCAGATCTGGCTGAGGAAAAGGTTGGGACCTCTCCAGGGTGCTTGGGGTGCTCTGGTCAGTGTGAGAACCGCTGGGTTAGAGGAAGGGGCTGAAAGTACTGCCATGACATCCGATCTTGCTTTAAGCTCACCCTGCCTCAGGGACTGGGGATTCAGAGGAAGTAAAGCCAATCTGGAGAAGGACGGTCGTCAGGCTAGAAACAAAGCCCTTGCAGAGAGGTGGGAGAATCTGGATGTGCTTAGCCTTGAGAAACGATGGCTGGCGGGGTACGTGGTAGCCCTCTTCGGAATCCTGAGAAGACACCTTGTTGGGGAAGGTTTGCGTCGTCTTTGGAGCCAAAGGCTCAGCGTGATGAGCCCAGGCCAGGGGAAGGTAGAGTCTGGTCAACTCCTACAGTAGGAGAAGCCTCCGAAGAGCAGCTTGACAGCGAGGCTGTGCACTCCTGGGGGGAGGGTGGGCTCGCCTGGGCTCGGTTTGTTTAGGTGGAGGCTGAGCGCCAGGCAGAGTCTAGCAAAGGGTCTCGCGCGCCACGTTTGACAAAGCCTGCGGGTGCATCTTCCGCTGTGCCTTGAAGTGGCTGACCGGGAAGGCGGTTGCGTGCCTAAACTGTCGGCTGGCTTGTTGGGTTTGACCTGGAGTTGGCCATGCTTTCTGACTTTAAGCACCCAACATAAAACGTAGTGAAGTTGGTGAAGCTTTATGATTTGCGAGCTCTGATGTGAGATCACAGAAATCCTTTTACTTTGGGCAGAGATTTTTGTGGGGGGTGGGTGGGTGAGGAGGGCAGTGGGATGGAACTGCATGGCTGACCAGTCAGAGGGCTTGAGATGGGAGAGTGACAGCAGGAGAGGGCCCAGGAACTGAGCAGGCAATAAACCTTGTGGGGACAGACTTCTTTTAATCTGCCTTTTGCATTTTTAATTTCAAGGCAAATCCCCCTCCAGTTGTGGTAAACGCAGAAACTCCGGAGACACCAGCTTACGTAAGTTTCTCTTGCTGCCTGAACGCTTGAATCTTTTTGATTTCTCTGAGAAAAGGCATCAGCTCAGTTGAAGAAGGCAGAACGAAGTCAGTATTATGGAGGCGCTGGAGCAGGAAATGTCCCTTGATCGTGGCCTTCTTTTGAACGTCCATGATGAAGACCCGGGTAGGCTATATGGTAGGAGGGTTGAGGTGCCAGACAGGCTGGGAGTCCCAGGTTCTTCAAGTCCACTCTCCGTAATAGAAGCTCACTGGATGACGGGGGCCCCAGTGATTGTGTCTCAGCCCGAACTATCTCACAGGGTGGTTGTTCTGGGAAGAGTGGGAAGAGCAAGTGCTCTGTACGGTCCCTTGAATTCCTGAAGGAGAGGTGGAATGGTGATCTAATAAAACAAACAAATGAATCACATGAAGCATGATTAATACCATGTATTTGTTGATTGATTGGTAGGTAGGTAGGTAGGTAGGCAGAGACTGTCCATAGATTCCACAGTGAGTTTAGATGTCACAACAAATCTTGGTTGTGACAAAAACAAGCACAGGTAGGTCTCAATTAGTGTGGTTAATCAATTCCATGAAATGGCTGCATTATTCGAATTTGCACTATTCGAAGTGACATTTCTATGGAAAATAGGGTAATTGGTTCCAACTTGATGGAAATAGGCAATTAAATTTTTTAAACATAAATTTTAATACGTTTATTAATGAAATACCACATAACAATGACAGAGGATAATCCCATATCCAAAGCATACCTTCCACCTCCTGTATTCTGCTGTAGTTCTTCAAAACAAGCCTCTTTGTTTTTGAGCTTTCCTCAAATGGAACCTTCCTTTTCTCCATTTTGCACAAATGATGATTAGCGTGTAAAACCCCAATGGCGTGCATGCACTAGCTTCAACTGTGCGCATGGTAGCCTCGCGCTAACTGAGTTTTGGCTTGCATTAAAGGCGACCTGGTATCAATTTATAAACCACACTAAATAGAATTTTGGTCTATTTGGACTTGCACTAATTGCGTCCTACCTATAGAGGCTTGAGGGAGCTTCTAGTTCTGAAGGTCATGTGTTGCCTTTGCTGCTGTCAAAAGCTGTGGTGCTGAGACGGCTGCCAAGACTTGTGCAAAGGGGAGGGCCTTTGCACAAATTCATCTTGTATGCCAATTGCGCCCGTTCCTGGACCGGGACCGGCCTTGTGTCAGGCCTCCCAGGCAAACCAGACAGGAAACATGACCTGATGAGCTAATTGTCCTTTACTGTAAGGCTACATTAACAGAATCTTGCAAGTCTGAAAGTATAGTTCTCCCCGTCTCTTTTTACAGCCTGATTAATTAGGGTGGATCCTTCCTAAGTTTCTTTCTCTGACTGTTAAGCTGCTGTGGGCTCCTCCCTCTTTTATCTGATCATTCCTTAGACAGCATCTCGTCCCTCATCCCTCAAGATTATTCCCACATCCCATTACACCTTGCTCATGCTCACTCATGCCTTAGTCTTTGCCTGATGGATTACTGCAGTGCACTCTACCTGGGGCTGGCCTTGAAGATCCTCTGGAAGCTGTACCTAGTCCAGAGTGCAACAGTGCTAGCAGTTCTGGGTGCCCAGCAGTTCACCCAAGTTACACCACTGCTGCGTGAGCCACACTAGCTTCCTTTTGCTTTCTGGGTGCAATTCATAGTCTGGTTATCACCTTTAAAGCCCTACAGGGCCAGGTTATTTGCAGGACTGCCTCTCCCCAAGGGCATCTGCCCATCCCACTAAGTCAGAGAGGGTGGGTGCGTTCCAGGTCTGCTCCTTCAAATGCTGTCATCTGATGGGACCTCAGAGGTGTGCCTTCTCTGTAGCTGCCCCAGCCCTTTGGAATAGCCTCCCACCTGGGATTTGAGGGGCCCTACTCTCTCCCCCAAGTGTTAGGCTAGGGTTCTAATGTGTTCCAAGAGCACCTTCTTGGAAATCAGGATAATTCTGGAGGCTGGAATGTTGCGTTGCCAGAAGTTGGCTGGCTGGCTGGCTTAGAAGCGCCTGAGAAAGGAAGCTGCTCTGGGGGCAGAGGGTACCTGGTGGTCTCCAAGGGAATTGTCTGTAGGCCCCAGAGCATCTTCCTCCTCCTTCCTGTTGGCCTGGCAATTGGTCCATGTCCTCTTTGTGTTGTGGAATCACTTAGTGAGTTATGTTGGAAGCTCCAGTGAGCCTCATTCCAAGCCAGCCACTTGCTTATCTACTGCTGATAACTGAATTTTTAAATAGTGAGTCCATTATTTGTGATACAAGTCTGCCAACTTTAAATTGGAGAAGAGAGTCCTTCTGAAAGCACTGTGGGTTTTCTTTCTCCTCATCAAGCCACTTTTTAGCTTCTGGTGTCTAGCCTCTGTCTTGGCTGATAATGTTTGGGCAGGAGATCTGTCCCCGTTTGATGTCGATTTGCCTCTTGGCTTCCACGGTTCTCCCCCTCACCAAAAGAGAAGCGTCCTGCTGCCAGGACAATGCCTGCTGCTCCTCTAGCTTGAGCTTGGGTCTTGCCTTCTGACTAGAGAGCAGTCATGGGGTCCAGGCAGGGGTTGGCCTTCCTCTGAGTCCCCAGTCCCAGGCAGAGGGGCCGTCACATTTGAGCTGGGTGTCCCTGTTTAGCATCCACATGAAACTGCTGGGTGGGGTCATCCCTTGCTTCGGGGTTTGGCATCCTGAGCGTGCTGATGACACCCAGCAGCACATCTCAATCCTGGGCTGTGTGGGTGAAGCTGGCAGTGACTGGCCTGGGGTCCGGAGGCTCGTCGGGTCTGGATGGGGTGGAACCGGCTCAGCCCAGTCCTGCCAAGGCCGAGTGGCTGCGGCTGTTTGGGCCCGCAGGGTCTGGGACATTGTCGGCTTTGCTCTTGGAGGGGTGTCGCTTCCCCGCTCGAGGCTGACGCGCAGTTTGGGCGGCCTCCCGGACGTGCAGCTCCTGCTTGAAGAGCAGGCGGCCGCTGTGGCCAGAGGGCCCTTATGCGGGTCTGTCTTGTGCACCCGCTGTGCCCTTTCCTCCGCTGAGAGCCCTTTAGATGGTCACTTGCCCCCTCGTTACCTCCCAGTTGGCATACTGCAAGGCACTCGACATGGGGACCTTCCTGAAGATCACCCAGAAGCTCAGCTGGTTCAGTGTGGGCAGTCATGGGCAGGCAGAATGAGTCCCTTCAGTTGAATGTTGCCATTTTGCAGGACTGAGTGTGCCTTCTCTGTCGCAGTGCCTGCCCTGTACAGGTAGTCCTCGGGTTATGACCATCCATTCAGCAACCGTTTGAAGTTACAGCAGCGCTGAACAAATGGTAGTTACACCCGGTCCCCAAAGTTACGGCTGTTGCAGCATCCCCACGGTCATGTGATCAAAATTCGGGTGTTTGGCAGCCCACCTGCACTTACAACTGCAGGGGCACTTCAACTCCCCCATCTGCCTATCTCTCCCCCCATCTCTGCCCTGCTGGCTGTACCAGCCACCCAGCCTACTGCCCTGTGCTCGCTGGCCCTGCTGCCCCGGCTGGCCTTTGCTGCCATCTTCCTGCCGCTGCTGACAGGGCAAAGAAGGTAGGTGCACGAAAGAAGGCCTAGCTGCACTGGTGTGGAAGAAGGGCCTGGCCAGAAGGGTCCTTTTCCACATCAGTGCAGCCAGGGCCTTCTTTCATGCACCGGCTTTCCAAGACCTCATGAGAAGGCCATGCACAATTTGGACAAGGGGCAGGGGCAGCCTCGAGAGGAGGGCTTGGCATGGCCAGTAGCTGCCTCACAGAGGGCAGGCCAGGGTGCCTCATCACGGTGGCAGGAAGAAGACGATGGAGGTCAGCTGGGGTGGCAGGGCCAGCGAGCACAGGCAGGCTGGCTGGCAGAGGTGGTGGAGTGCAAGGCATCCAAAAGGGCAGAGATGGGGGGAATCGAAGAGGAGGCGATTCCTTACCTTACCGAGGCTTGGGGCTAGGAGGGGCATGGATTGGGGTGAGTCCTCGGCTAACAACTGGTGGGATTTGGTTAACGACGGCAAGTGGGACTGCTGGGATTGCCATCTCTAAGTGATGCGGTCACGTGACGTTGCGCTTTACGGCTGCATTGCTTGGTGATGGAAATTCCGGTCTCAATTGCCGTCAAGGACTACCTGCAGAACAGCATCCCCCAGGGGATACGGAAGGCTCTTGCCCTTCAAATATTCCAGAGTTTCTTAAGATCTGGCTCTATTCTAGGGGTTTGCGGAGCACCTTGCAAGTTTTTAGGATGTTACTTGTTGGGTTTGGGGTTTTTTTTGGGGCAATCGTGTTCCTTTTTTAATGTATTCTTTTAAATTTGTAAGCCACCCAGGGTCGTTTTAGAGTTGGGTGGCCTTGAAATCTGAGAAATAAATATCCAGCGCTTCAGTCATTAAACCACGCTGGCTGTCTTTGTGTAAAAGCTCTGGAATTTCCATCCCTGTATTCTGGGTGTGTTCAGCTCTGTGTTTTCCTGTGTTGATGGTTTCCTGGTTCTGTGAGCCTGCCTCGTGCCCGCAGGTTGTCAGCCCTTGTGGCCCAGCTCAGTCTGTCTGCATCGGGAAGCCTTTCCACTCCTCCCTGGGGCCTTCCTCTCCTGCAGCACTCCCGGCCCTCCCTTCTTGGAGCCGCTTGGGCTGGGGCGTCTGATATCTTTTCCCCACTTCTTTGGAGTCTTCTTGGCTGAACTCCTCTTTTGCCACAGTGACACACGTGCCAGGTTCCCAGTCTGTTCTATGTGACGGGCTCTCCCATTAAGGAGAAGATGAGGCTGTTCTAACCCTTTCCCACGCAGCCCAGGCACTTGGGAGTCCAGGAGGGGAGGAGAAACACCGGCTGCCTGGGGCAGCAAGTTCGTCCTGCCACGCTACCTCAGTGCTGAGCCATTCTCACCACCGAAACCCATTCGTTGGAAAGGCCCAGTGCTCACTTCTGTCAAGACCCTTTGGACCCTTAAGCCTATCTTCTGACCTGTTAGCAGCCTCCCCCAGCTTTCTGTTACCTGCAGATTTGCTGAGCCTTCCTTCTCTCCAAATCATTATAAAAATGTTGAAGAGCACAAGGCCCAGGACAGAACTTGAGGTACCCATACATACCTCTCTCCATGTGAACGTAGATCCATTAAGTGCCACAAATTGGATATACTTGTACTTCAACGAGCTGAAAATTCATCTAACAGTGGGACCATCTGTCTCACGTCGTTTCATTTTCCAAGAAGGAAGCCATGGTAAACTTCATTAGATACCTTACTGAAGTCTATGTACACAGAATTCCTTTGGTCTACTAGTCTAGTCAGTAGTCAAACAAAGCAGTAAGATTTGTCTGGCATGACCTATTTTTAACAAACCAATGCCAGATTCTAGGAGTCACCTTGTTCTTCCTAAATCCTTGCAAATTCACTGCTTGATGATCTTTTCTAGGATTTTCTAGGTATTGATGTCAAGCTGATTGGGCCCACTCTTCTCCCTTTTCAGAAGATGGGAACCAGATTGGCTCTTCCCTGTCTTCCGGCCTTTCCCCTTATCTCAGAGTTCTCCAAGGCTACAGTCAGGGATTCTGAGATCGCGCCCGCCGATTCCTTTGCCACCCAGGGGGATGAGCCACCCAGCCTGGGCAACTTGGAGCGGAAGGGGGCTCTCTCCCCTCTGCGTTTCCTATTGGGACCTGCCCTCCGATGCAGCTTCCGACAAGCTGGGCCCCTTTCCCTTTTGCGAAAGGCAGACGCAAAGTAGGAACTCGGCGTCCAGCCTCTTCCCTGTTCCCAGCCAGCGGATCATCCGTTTCCTGGCCTTTTCCCCTTGTTCTGCCCCTACCCAGAGAAGGCCTTTGGATCGCTTTTGGCTTTTGCCACAAGCCTCAGCTCCCCCTGAGTCTGAGCCTTCCGGGCAGATTTGGGCTCTCTCCCGATACTCTGCTTCTGTCTGGCGTTCCTCTTTCCATTTTTTAAACTTGCCCCTTTTGTGTCTTCCTTTGCCCAAGAGCGTGTTATGCGACCATGCCGGCCTCACCGGCTGCTTCTTTCTCTGTAGCCTCGTTTGCGTTTGAGCCTCAGTTCTCCCATTTTTCAAAATTTCCCACCCTCCGGAATTGTCGTCCCTTTCAGGATTTCCGTCCATGGAACCTTTTCCCCTCGGCTTACTGAAGTCTGCTCCGCATATCTGATCATCTTCCGTCCTCCCTGCCTGCACTACGGGGAATGCTGGAATCTCCCGGTCACTCCTAAGGTTCCTGCGACGTCACCATTTCTCCTCTGTCGGCAAGCGTGAAGTCAGTAAAGCTGCTCCTCTAATCCCCTCCTTTGTCTTTTGGACAAGGTACATCGGGAACCTGTTGGATCCCTCACTTTCTGCAAAGTTTCATTCCCGGTTGATACGGAGGTGGTTGAAATCACCCCTGGGCACCTCAGCCATCTGATCTGCAAAAAATTCATCGGTATCTTCTGCTTGGTTGGGTGTAGTACATGCTCACAACAGTGCCAATATTGTTTTATTTTCCCTTACTATTCACAAAGACATTTTTGGCAAGGGTTTCACCCTTGGTGCCATGAATTTCCATACAGGTATAGTCATTCTTTATGTATTTCCCCTTTTGTTGGGCCTGTTTCTTTGGAACAATATATATCTTCCCAGTACTGTATTCCAATCATGAATTCCACCCCACTAACTTTCAGTAATACCAACAGCGTCATGTGTGGCCCCCTGTACCAGGACTTCCAGTTCTCCCTGTCGTTGGGGTATAGGCAGCTGGGCCCTTCAACACTGCCGTCTTAGGGCTGACTGCTGCATCTCCTGGGGTACTCCTGAGCCCCACTTCCTTCTGACCACTTCCTTCCTTGTGAGGTTTGCTGCCTTTGGGTTTAGGGTTAGGGGTAGAGCAGGAGACCTATCCTCATACCATGGTTCCTCTGCCACTTGTATTTGGAAGCAGGTGAGGCTCCCCTCAACTCGGAGGCTTTGCGGATTGAAATTGAGACCTGGGCCTAGAGTTACGTTGTGCTGTAGAATTTAATGAGTTTGGGATATCCTTCCTTTTCATCCTAGTCATCAGTAAAACACCAAAGAGCGTAGGATCGAGGATTCATTCTTGTGGCACCTCACTCCAGTTTGATGAAGTTCTATTGACAATCACTCAGAATATGATTTTAAAGCCAGCTTTGTATCTGGTCAACTGTCATGCTATCTTGTCCAAATCAAGGTCTGTCATATCTACAGCATCCCAGCTATCTGTTAAGCATGTTACCTACTAAAAAAAATGAGTTTAGTCTGACAAGACCACTACTTGATAAATTATTTCTGAAACCTGGTAATTATTGCACTGCTTACTTGCTTCTTACAGATAGGTCATTTTTTTAATTGGCTCCAGAATCTTCCCAGGTTCCCAGCAATGTTATATTGACTAGGCTGTAGTTCCCCAGATAGTAAGAAGATAGTTCTTCTCCAGCTGTGTGGCGTTTTTTTTTACTTCTCCAGGATTTCTCAGGGATAATACATAAAGGTTTGGCAAAAGCTTCGGCAAGGTACTTCAGTGTCCTAGATGCGATTCCTTAACATGTCTTGTCCTTCTCAAATTTCCACCCAGCCACTGCATCCTGCTCTTCACAATTTCTTGGTGAAACACATATATTCTTTCTGCAGACAAAATGTTATTTAGATATACAGTGATGCTTAAAAGCTTGGAAACCCTTTTGAAAAGAGTTGAAAAGTCTCCATTTGTATGTAGTCTGCCTGATAGTGGACTGGTGGAGTCCATACTCTTTGGAAATAGTTTTGTAACCTTTTCTGGCATGGTGAGCATCAACTGTTTTTTTGAGGTCCTCAGAAATCTCCTTCGTTCAAGCCATAACACACTTCCACATCCCTGTGTTGTGAAGATCAGACTTTGATGGTGAATATCCAGAATTCTGTTCTTTAAATAAGGCAGGACCTCCCACACTCATACCTGATTATCATCTCACTGATTGAAACATGCAACTCTAATTGTATGAAGCCAGAAAACTGGTTAACTCAGTAACCAGGTTAAGTGTGTTGTATGAATACACCCTTTGAATAATAAAATGACCTCTATTGAATGGGGTTTTTTGAATGGATCTTTCTCCAAGACTAGGAATAAACATGTTTATTTTCTATTTTCTTTAGAGAATATTTTTAAGAAATCTGGATTCTTTAACCCTCCTTCAGGCACTGGGGCCATCAAAAGGCTGGGTGCTGTGCACTGGGGTTCTGGGTTGTGGAAGGAGTTGCTGATGGCAGGGGAAGAATCCAGCTGAGATCCCTTCACAGGCTGGGGTCAACCCTCTACCTACAACACTATGGAGAGTGGTTGCCATGCCTTTAAATCCGTGGCCAAAGGTGGTGGTGTGGGTGACCTCACCATGTGCGTGTTTTGTGTGTTCCTTTAGGTCAATGGCACTGATGCAGACTATGAATATGAAGAAATCACGCTGGAAAGGGTAAATATTTGCTCCTTCACTCTTTAATAGGTAGACTAATTCCCTGCCATAAGTTAGAATTCAACAGCCCCAGCCAGGGAGGAAACTTACTCTTCCTTTTCTCATTCTCAGTTACTTCTGCTGGATCTGTATTGCTCAAAGGAGCCTGATGCTCCATTCTTCTGGTTTCATGTTCAGGTTTACTGTCCTCCTTAACCTAGTTAATCCTGCTGTGTCAAAGCCATGATAGGATCTTTGATCTAGCTTCTGGAGGTGGTTAGCTGGCTGTTGACAAGCCCCTTTTGAATTGTCTGTTCCTTGATACTTGGGAGGCACCTGTGATGATACCTTTTAAGTATCCATTGGTTTTGTATATGTTAGTAGGGAAATTCTTAAGGTGAAGGAAGCCCAACCAGACATAAAGACTGCTCCATGGCCTTGGAGGAGCAAAGAGGGCCTCCTCCTCTGCCTCCAGGATGTCTGCACAGAACTGGCCTCCATTGCTTTTCTGCACATCACCAAACCAGTTCACAATCTCTGAAGCAGCAGAACCCATGCCCTCCTAAAATTACCCGCTAAGTGAAGAAGCCATAAACAAGACTATCAGAATGCCACCATATAACCTATCTGGCTGAGGATGAGATTTTACGGTACTGTCCTGGTGGGGGTCAGCTTCCACTATCCTGGACAGAAGTAAATACGGTTTGAAAGCCTCCTTCAGTTTTTACAGTCGGACGTCCAGAGCATGCCGGGGTGCTGTCTCCATAGCCTGGGCTGGGTCCCCGGAAACCCTTCGACCGGGCAAAGTTGGGGAGGAGACATTGCTAAAGGTCACAGGCGGCTGTGTGAGCCACCTAAGGAGGAATGCAATAAGCTGTTGCACTGCGGGGCCCCACATTGGTGTTCAGCCCTTGCTCTCCTTGGCCGCCAGGGAAAGTCCTGTTGCACTTCAGAGAAGTCCTGCCCAGGACAGGGCAAACACTGTTGTTCTGGTCCCAGCGCCGGGCCGGAGGATGGTGGGAGGGAAGGGAGGTTGGGAGGTTTCAAATGGCCAGGCACGTTCAGAAGGTGATGCTGGATGGCGGGGAGGGGGAGGCGGTGGCTCCTGCTCTGGTCCGGTGCTTGGCCACTGACCTTGGGTATCCCTGCGGGTTCCACTCCATCTTGCTTGCCTAGTGCTCAAGGTCTCTTTGGAGCCATGGAAGGTGCCAGATTCCTCAGCTAGAGAAATGGAGATGCTACTTGACCGGTGGGAGGTGCCCCTGGATGGAGCAGCTCTTATCCCCATTCCATCCGCAGAGCTCGGCGCGCTCTCCCTGAGCCTGCCGGCCCCATCCCCCCCATTTCCCCTCCCGCTGCAAGGAGAGCCTCTTCTCAGTTTGTCCTTTGGCTGTTTTGACCAGGCAGTTTGGGGGGTCAGTAATTCCTCAGCCTTTGAAGCAAAATGCTTCAGGTTGGAAGGTGCAGAGAGGGTTATCTCTGTTTCTTAAAATGTGCAAGTTGGCTGAGGGCCCTCTTCCAGCTTAGGTTAACCTTTAAAAAGCCGGTGCACTTGCACACTTGCTGAAGTGAGCATGCGGTATTGGATGGCAAACAGAACCCTTGGGCTCCGGTTCTCATCTGGGAAATCCAACCCCCTTTTTTAAACATTCCACAATGTGTTACCGAGCAAAACCCAGATCAGAGCAACTCTGATTGTCACCGTTCCAGCCCCCACTTCCACAGGCTCAGCCCGTATCTGAAACCCACCTGGCCACGCGCTTCAGGGCTCAGAGTTGGCTTGTGTGTTTGCGCACCACCTTCTGTGCACACCAACCCTTATGGGGGACGGATGGGTGTGATTAAACAGAAACAAACTGAATGGGAAATTGGGTACTCGTGAAATCCTGTGGAGTTTGGTTCTTGGGCATCTCTCTCGATGGGAATGCAGGCTTGAGATGGTTTTCCAGGGCAGGGCCAGCCTGGGTGCAAATTCTCTTAGCCGCCTGGGGCTCCTGAACTGTTTGGCTGGGCTCTCCCCTCTCCCTCCCAGGACAGGACCTTCCTTCCACCTCCTTTCAGACTTACCTGGCCTTCCCTCGGTAGGATGGGCACTCGGGCCACCCTGGGGCTACAGGGTGGTAACCAGAGCTGCTTTTCCAGGGCAATTCTGGACTGGGCTTCAGCATCGCAGGAGGTACAGACAACCCGCACGTTGAGGACGACTCCGGAGTGTTCATCACAAAGATCATCCCGGGAGGAGCAGCTGCCCAGGACGGGAGGCTGCGGTAGGTCCGCCTTCACGCCTTCCCTGCTGCTGCTTCCTGTCCCGGGAGTGGAATCGGCAAGGAGCAACCCGGGGGACGCCTTTGCCTGCCTCAGGGGTGTCTTCATTGTCACTCACCTCTCTCTCTGATGGGTTGTGTTCATACCACACATTAAACCTGGTCATTGAATTAACCCATTTTTCTGGATTTGCACAATAATTAAACTGCTGCATTCGTGTAGCATCGCAGGGTGGGAAGGGGCCTGAGATGTCACCCAGCCCAACCTTAGGCTCAGTGCAGGAATCCGCTAAGCCAGCTTGGAGGGGACCCAGTTTGTGATTGGAAACCTTCAGCGACTCTTCTAGCCAGGCTATTCCACTGCTCAGCGGCTCTTACTGTCAGGGGATCCTGAGCTGCTCACCTGGCTTGAAACTTTTTTTAGAAATTGGATCCATTGGTCCTTGACCTGCTCTCAGTTTCAAAGGGAAGAGTCCACCCGCGTTCCACACAAGACCACTATTGTCTCTCCCCTTAGCATTCATGGCGACAAGCTGAGCTGTACAGTAGCTCAGTGGTTTTAACTGTTCTGTTTAATGGCAAGCCAAGCCACACCATCCGAGCCGCTCTCCTCTGAGCCTGCTCCAGTGTCTTTGCGTTTCTGAGTGTGATGTCTGGAACGCCAGGTATGGCCTGATTGGTGCAGGGTACTGTGGAATTATCTCCCCCCATCGTCTGGATGCAGTTCTCCTGGTAGCGCAGCCCCTGCCCCGTTGAACACCCTCCTCTGAACTTGCCCCAGCATTTAGGCCAGTCAAGGCGATGGTCCTCTAGCCAGTCCTCCTAGCTTGGTGTCGTTTGCAGACCCGACAAGCATCCGTTCTGTTCCACTTCTGACAGTGTTGAGTAATGCTGGGCTGAAGAGGGAGCTAGGTGACGTGGACCGCCGAGCTAGTGCAGAAGAACTCAGTGACCTATCAATCGCTTGCAGAGAGAAAGCACTTGCTAGCCCACATTCATCTGCCTCATCCACAAGGGGGGGAGAGAGAGTTGCAGTTAATTCTTCAAACGCCCAAGAAGCCAGAAATCTGCCCATTGAAGAATACTAAGTTCTTTCTTTACAAGAATCTTTTTCCATTGCCCATCCTGATTCCATCCTAAGAAAATTCTTTCTACATAAAATAGTAAGACCAAATAGAATAGTGGATAGGAAAGAGATAATATGTATTCAGTCTCCAGAATTAATACAAAGATCATCTGATAAAGGATAAAGTAGATCAACTTATTTTATAAACTATTTTTGCTCCATGCAATACTGTTGTCACTGAATTAAACCTGCCTTGCTTTTTTCATTTATTCTCTTTCCAGAAATGAAAAGCTTTACAGTACCAGAGTTCTCTAGCAAAGATGATTTGGGCTTCTGAACCCTAACCCTGTGTCAGTGGCTCTTTGAAACATCTTACTTAACTGATATTAAGTTAAAAATAATCTTGGTTTATTTTGATGGGTGTATTTACCTTACAGAAAAGGTGACGGGTGGGAGAACAACCATAAAGCACCTGAAGGGTTGTCACTCAGACGAAGGAACAGAGCGGGACCAACAGCACTGGATTAAAGCTACCAGAAAGGAGGTTCAGGCTCAGGAGGAACTTCCTGACAATACAAGCTGTCAGCCAGTGGAACGGGCTGCCACATGACTTGATGGGTTTCCCTTTGCTGGAGGCCTTTTAACAAAGTCATCTGTCAGAGATGTTGTAGTGGATCCTGCACTGAGCAGAGGGTTGGACTAGATGACCTCTGAGGTCTTTTCCAACTCTATGAATCTATGAAAAGGGGATGCCAATCTCTGGCTACAATTCTGAGGCTCTAGCAGTGCCAGCCTATGGATCTTGCTTGGCAGTGGTTTCTACAGGTGGTCTTACACCTTTGTCAGGTTGGATTGGCTCAAGTACTGTCAAATAAGTGTGTGCAAGCAGACTGTTCATTCAAAGTGTTTATCCAGTTAGTGCATGAGAAGTTCTGTGCAGAGTGTTGCTTACCCTGGTGCCTTGATTTTGCAATGGTGCCTGATTGAATGAATGTCATTACTGTTCTGCTGTACAAGGAAAAGGAGCAAGTGCGAATGCCAGAAGTGCAGGGGGATTCACTTGGGAAGTGTGCCTGGGAAGGTGTTTGGCAACATTCTGGTTGAAAGGATACGAGACATGACACTGAGCATGGTTCAGTTTTGCGCTGGGGAAGAAATATGCATTACAAATGTTTATTTACTCTTCAGCAGGTCATGGAGAAGTGGTTTTATGTTTCATCTATGAAAGCTCCTAGGATATGGTGAATCAACAAACAAACAGATTGAAAACTCTATCAGTGCAGGATAAAAAGTTTATTGTACATTTTTTGATTTAGAGAAACAGTATGATAAAGCAGATAGATTTGAAGAGTGGCATGTTTTTCATGAATATGGAGTGGAGAGTTGATTGCTGAATTTGGTGGGAATGCTAAATGATGGAAGTAAAATATTGTCATGAATATTTTACTTCCATCCTCTCCCTGTCATGAGAGTTCTGAACAAATGATTCAGCAGGGAGTAGGACAAGCTGTGTGATGTCCCCCTGGTTCCTGAGGTAGTAAATTTAAAGAACAAAAGACAAGGAATTGTGAATGGATAGAGAATGGAATTGGTGGAAACAAATTTTACCTATATTTTCTTTTCTTTTTCTGATCATATGCTTGCAGTTTCCTTGGCTTACTATTTCTTACTACTTTTCTGCCGTCTACATAATCCTGCTTACCCAAAAAGAGAATAGTGTGATGGGTGTGTATGTATGAATGTACGTAAAATGATATGCATGCGTGCTAGTTACTTAAATAGATAAGGCACAATAAGTTGCAAAACCCAAGATTCATATTAATCAAACTCAGCATGTTCTATGTATGCATCTACTAAGTTTTCTAACTGACCTGGTTAAATGTGTTGTGTGAACAGAGCTACTTGGGGAGTGGGGTAGTTAGGAGGAGGCTTGTATTCAGAATCACAGGACATGTCATAAAATTGCTGAAACACCCTGCAAAGATTGCAGGTATGGAAGGTGTCACTGTTTTCCAGATGCCAGACAGAAGCACACAGTTCTTGCAACTGAGTCCAGAGGCTTATGGCATCCATACGCTCCAGAGCCATGTTTACCCCTGCTTGCTGGAGAGACCTTGCTCTGCCTCCTCCCTTTACTCTTGGCCTTTGTTTTATAGATGGGGCTGCCTAGAAAAGTTCAATGAGCAGTGCTTGGTTCTCTTTGGCAGCCCCAGAGAAACCCTGCGCCTGGAAAAGCTTGGCCCACATTGTTAACCCTGCCAAAATGCAGAATCCTGAAATAGAATTGCTTGGCAAGCGTGAAGAACTGAGCGATGCTCTTGATGTTGTGTCCCAGTGCTTGGAGGCTGTGGGGGTCTGGATGGGGAACACAGGCTTTGGCTGAGCCCTGGCGAGACTGATTGGCTCTGGGTTTTTGGGCCTTCTGGATCTGGGACTTTACGGTCTTTGGTTCTGGATGGGGTGGCACTGCCCCAACAGATCTGGTGTGCAATCTGGGGGGTCTTCTCTAAAGGATATAATAAATGAAGAAAAGTCATCCAAAAGAGAAAATTTGGGCACTTATTCTTAATGCCTCAGAATGACTAGCTGTATTACAGTTTATTTCAATATTTCCTTTGGGAGAACTGTTTCTCCACTTCCGCTTTCCAGGCCCAGGAATTCCATTAGGCAGGAAGTGAATGGCTGGTACAGAACCATTCACCTACTTTGCAGGTAGCTGAGAACTCCAGGATTTCAGCCCACCAATGACATACCCAGAGCCAAGAAAACTGGCAGACCACTTTGGCCATCCGGCACCTGGTGATCTGCTTGAATTAGGTGTGGTAGAAGGAAGGAAGGCACCTGGTTTCCCTTGAATCTCCTGCTAGCTGAAAGCAAGGGAGGTGGCTCATTGCCACCTATTTCAAGAAATGTCACACAATGAAATGAGGCAGCAGAGGCCAGAAGTGTGTGGAAGAGGACTTAAAAGTTATTTAGCCCATACCTGTCGATACAGGAAGCCCGCTGCTGTAGGAATTAGGTAGGTGGCCATCCAACTTGGTTTATAGATTAGAGGTTGTGGAGATCACTGGCAAAGGAGGAGGGGGCCCTTTCCAGGGGGAAAAATGCACGCACAGTGTAGAAAACCTTGGGCTCCCAGCCAAGAAGATCAGAAAGGAGCCCCTCTAAGGAGTTTGCTAGTTCTGTTCAGCTTTGGCAAGATTCTGTCAGTAGGGCAGAACAGTAAAGACTAGAGTGCCATTCCTGACTCAGCGTTGTTCCTTTGCCTTATTTCTGACGTTAACCCATAAACGGGCTTCAGCTCCCGAAGTCGTTCGGGAATGTGCTCCAATTTCATACCATCCTCAAGTTCTTCCTAGGGCTTTGTTGAAGCCTCTGTAATTTGAGTAGTTGCTCTAGGGCAACAGAAAGCAGTTTTGCCCCCTGCTGCTCTGGCAGCGCTTCCACTGCTTAACCACGTTTCCGCCAAGCTCTGTTCCTCGCAGGGCTCAACTTTGCTGGCTGCAACCAGGCATTAGAGCCACCTTTCGTTCCTTGTCCTCTCTCTCCGCGGGTGGAGGAGGAAGGGCCAAAGGGGAGGTGGCAGTGGAGGGAAACAGGCGGTCTTGGCGGAGCAGAACCGTTTTTGGAGGAAGGGATAAGTGCAGTCCGGGGTGGATGCGGGTAGAGGTCAGTCCAGATGGACAACGGAGCCTTCATCTGAGGCTTAGGGTTGGCTGCCGGCACAGCAAGAAGCTCGGGTATCCTTCCTCCAAAAATGGTGTGGAAGGATGTGAAGTCGCTGTTCGTAGCGCTCCCCAGAGTGATGCTTTGCACCGTGTCCATTCAGTCTCAAGTTAGCCAGAGCACGTAGGTCTGTGCCTGGAAGTTCTGTGGCACCCTGAATCTCAGCCGGAAACCGTTCCTCTCCCCGTGCAGGGTGAATGACTGCATTTTACGTGTGAACGAGGTAGACGTCCGTGATGTGACTCACAGCAAGGCCGTGGAAGCCTTGAAGGAGGCAGGCTCCATGGTCCGTCTGTATGTTAAGAGAAGAAGGCAAACCACAGAAAGAATTGTGGACATAAAACTGGTGAAGGGGCCCAAAGGTTTGTGAGCAGCTCTGGGTGCACAGCTCCCTTTTCCCCGCCCTGCAAAAAAACTTTTCCGGGAGGCGGAAGGACGTTCTGCTCAAGATTGGAGTCCAGGTTGGGCCCCAGCAGGCGTCGCCATGCCTCCGCTCAAGCATGCCCTGTTGTGGACGCAATCAACTGAGGCAGAGCAGCTACTGCCGCCGCCACCTTGGATTTGGGGGCCACTCTCGATTTAGGGTCTGAAAGCCCCTTGGCTGATTCTCCCCTGGCCACGCCCTGCTGTCCTGGGCAGGTCCCACGTCCCGATTCACTGCCCAAGGTGCCCCTGTCTGAAAGCTGAACGAAGTTTGAGGCCGCTGCCGACTGTCTTTGCTTTCTTGAAGCAGGTCTTGGGTTCAGCATAGCCGGGGGTGTTGGAAACCAGCACATTCCTGGAGACAACAGTATCTATGTCACCAAAATTATCGAAGGTGGTGCTGCACACAAGGATGGTAGACTCCAGATTGGAGACAAGTTGATGGCTGTGAGTTTAAATTTATTTTGGCTTTTTATTCTTTTCTCCATGCTGCATTTGGGCATTTGTGTTCTCCTTTAGCTCTGCTGGGACGCTCTGTGGCACATCTCACAACATCAAAACAGTCTTCTGGAATTCTGCTGTGAGAAAGACGGAGTTGAAGATATGGAGAGGAGTTAGTTGGTCTCCACTTTCTCTCAGAGAAGGCTGGGAAGCCACACAGGGTAACTTGCGTTCCTAGAGCAGGAGGGAACCTCGAGTAAGAACATGTTTTAGCGCAAAGAAAATCTGCTTTAAATGTTGTATATCTCATTGGAAGTCAATATTGAGACTGGGCCATCCTAATTATACCCACTGAATGTCTTTAATTCATGAGGTTGGTCACAGATATTTAGAGCTCCTGAAGCTTTGGCATCTGAACTGCTTAAATATGTGGAGCTAGATAAAACACACCGTTGTGCTTTGGCTGTTGCCCTTGCCTTGCCACGCAAAAACAGGTGTTCTGTCGTGGTGCTTGCACTTTGGAATGCCATCCCCCTGGAGATTAGGTTGGCCCCAGCCCTGATGGCCTTTCCTGTTCCTGCACATGGGGGTCGGAGTGTCAGCTAGCACCTGTGAAGTGGTTATGTTGATGATAGGTGCTTATCTCAACTGCTAAATATGTATTTATTTTTTCTTGTTATGCTATACTTGTTGTTAGCCGCCCAGAGTTGCTATGATGAAATAGGTGGCCACGTAAATGGAATAAAATGAGTAAGTTGCCATTGTTTTAACAAATTTGCCTCCTTTCAGGGAAATTCCGTGAAGAAAGTGAGCTTAAAATCCTATCAAGGCAGCTTCAAAAAGAGTAGAAGCACTGTTAAAGGTAAAGGTAAAGGTTTCCCTTGACGTAAAGTCCAGTCGTGTCTGACTCTAGGGGGCGGTGCTCATCTCCGTTTCTAAGCCGTTAGAGTTGGCGTTGTCCGTAGACCCGTCCGTGGTCATGTGGCCGGCATGACACGGAACGCCGTTACCTTCCCGCCGAAGCGGTACCTATTGATCTACTCACATTTGCATGTTTTCGAACCGCTAGGTGAGCAGGAGCTGGGACTAGCAACGGAAGCTCACCCCGTCGCGTGGATTCGAACCGCCGACCTTCCGATCGGCAAGCTAAGCAGCGCAGCGGTTTAACCCGCAGCGCCACCACGTCCCGTCAAAAGCACTGTTAGTATAAAGTTAAAAACGAAGTGCCAACTGCAGGGCTAATGCCTGCCAAATACCAGAGCGTTTCCAGAGGCTGAGAAACCATCTAGTAAGCAGTAAGTCTTACGACCTGGAGAATGCTGTTCTGCACCCGCTAACATTTACAGGTTGTCATAAAAGGCTGTTCTCTGTCGCTTGCATGGCCAATTCTAATTGGGTGCAGATGGAGTGTGAAAAGAGACAGGGCTGGTGGGTGTGTCACGTGGAGCTGGTGAAAAGCACCCTGGCCACTCCCAGAGCTGCTCCAGTTAATGCCAAATCTAGAACTCCAAAATTCGATGCTTGAACACTCAAGGGGTGCCATTCCTCCCACAACGAGTTTGTTTTCCTCCTCAGTTCTCTCCTGTATTCTGTCTTGCCTGGCCTCCCTCACCTGTTCCTGAATCACCTCCTACCGATATTCGAGAACTTTGAAGCTCCCCCTGCTTGACACAGGCAGTTCTAGATGAGGAGTAGAGCTAAGGACCATCTGCATATTGATGATATTTCAGCTCAGTGGTCTACATAATTTCCCCTAGTGGTTTCATAGGATTTTAGGGTTAGAAAGGGCTGTTTAAGCCATTGAGTCTGACCCCATGCTTTCATGCAAGAATCCATATTGAAGCACTCCTCCTGACAACGACAATCCCTTTGACTCCTATTGTTCGCATCAGGTCTTTGCTACTAGTTCTCTGATCATCTGTACTGCCCTTCTCATTACTGCTTAAAATTTGGTATCAGGAGCTGTACTTGAGGTGGATGCGATCAACACAAAATAAAGTGGAATAATTACTTTCTGTGGTTTGGAAATCATACCTCTATTTTTGCATCCTACACCTGCATTTGCCTTTTTTGTAGTTTCATCACACTGCTTACTCATACTCAGTTTCCAGGCAACTGCTGTACCAACAATTTTTTCACAAGTATTGTTACCAAGGCTGCGCCCTATATTTATGCATTTGATTTTATTTCTGGGGACCTTTGCATTTGTCTCTCATACCCACTGCTCTACACAAGAACAGTGTTGCTGGGCCAGGACGTGGCCCATCTTAGTCTAGGGTTAGGGTTAGGGACAAGGAGTAGAGACAAGGAATAAAAAGGAAAAGAAAAGGAAAGACAAAGTAAGACTATAATAAAGAAAGAGAAAAGAAATATATAAAGAAGTAACTTCCAATCTCCGCAAAGGATCGTTACCTTGTCGTGGTGCTGGAGCTTGAGCACCTCAATGATGCCATGAGCTAAACCGTGAAGGGCCACCCAAGACGGGAAGGTCATGACAGAGAGGTCAGACTAAATGCGATCCCTGGGGAAGGTAATGGCAACCCACCCCAGTATTCTTGCCGTGAAAACTAAATGGATCAGTACAACCAGAGATATGTCGGTATACCATCGGAAGATGAGACCCCCAGGTCGGAAGATGGTCAAAATGCTACTGGGGAGGAACAGAGGATGAGCTCAACTAGCCCCAGTCGTGATGACGCAGCTAGCTCAAAGCCGAAAGGACGGTTAGCGGCCGACGGTGCTGGTGGTGAACGGCGAATCCGATGTTCTAAGGATCAACACACCATTGGAACCTGGAATGTAAGATCTATGAGCCAGGGCAAATTGGATGTAGTTATTGGTGAGATGTCAAGATTAAAGATAGACATTCTGGGCGTCAGTGAACTGAAATGGACTGGAATGGGCCACTTCACATCAAATGACCACCAGATCTACTACTGTGGACAAGAGGACCACAGAAGAAATGGAGTAGCCTTCATAATTAATAGTAAAGTGGCTAAAGCAGTGCTTGGATACAACCCCAAAAACGACAGAATGATCTCAATTCGAATTCAGGGCAAGCCATCTAACATCACAGTGATCCAAATATACGCCCCAACCACAAATGCTGAAGAAGCTGAAGTAGAGCAGTTCTATGAGGATCTGCAGCACCTACTGGACAACACGCCTAAAAGAGATGTTATTTTCATCACAGGAGACTGGAATGCTAAGGTGGGCAGTCAAATGACACCTCGAATTACAGGTAAGTATGGCCTGGGAGAACAAAACGAAGCAGGACATAGGCTGATAGAATTTTGCCAAGACAATTCACTCTGCATAACAAACACTCTCTTCCAACAACCTAAGAGACGGCTTTACACATGGACTTCACCAGATGGACAACACCGAAATCAGATTGATTACATCCTTTGCAGCCAAAGGTGGCGGACATCTGTACAGTCGGTAAAAACTAGGCCTGGAGCTGACTGTAGTTCAGACCATGAACTTCTTCTTGCACAATTTAGGATCAGACTAAAGAGATTAGGGAAGACCCACAGATCAACTAGATATGAGCTCACGAATATTCCTCAGGAATATGCAGTGGAGGTGAAGAATAGATTTAAGGGACTGGACTTAGTAGATAGGGTCCCGGAAGAACTCTGGACAGAAGTTGGCAGCATTGTTCAGGAGGCGGCAACAAAATACATCCCAAAGAAAGAGAAAACCAAGAAGGCAAAATGGCTGTCTGCTGAGACACTAGAAGTAGCCCAAGAAAGAAGGAAAGCAAAAGGCAACAGCGATAGGGGGAGATATGCCCAATTAAATGCAAAATTCCAGAGGTTAGCCAGAAGAGATAAGGAATTATTTTTAAACAAGCAATGCGCGGAAGTGGAAGAAGACAATAGAATAGGAAGGACAAGAGACCTCTTCCAGAAAATTAGAAACATTGGAGGTAAATTCCAGGCAAAAATGGGTATGATCAAAAACAAAGATGGCAAGGACCTAACAGAAGAAGAAGAGATCAAGAAAAGGTGGCAAGAATATACAGAAGACCTGTATAGGAAGGATAACAATATCGGGGATAGCTTTGACGGTGTGGTCAGTGAGCTAGAGCCAGACATCCTGAAGAGTGAGGTTGAGTGGGCCTTAAGAAGCATTGCTAATAACAAGGCAGCAGGAGACGACGGCATCCCAGCTGAACTGTTCAAAATCTTGCAAGATGATGCTGTCAAGGTAATGCATGCTATATGCCAGCAAATTTGGAAAACACAAGAATGGCCATCAGATTGGAAAAAATCAACTTATATCCCCATACCAAAAAAGGGAAACACTAAAGAATGTTCAAACTATCGAACAGTGGCACTCATTTCACATGCCAGTAAGGTAATGCTCAAGATCCTGCAAGGTAGACTTCAGCAGTTCATGGAGCGAGAATTGCCAGATGTACAGGCTGGGTTTAGAAAAGGCAGAGGAACTAGAGACCAAATTGCCAATATCCGCTGGATAATGGAAAAAGCCAGGGAGTTTCAGAAAAACATCTATTTCTGTTTTATTGACTATTCTAAAGCCTTTGACTGTGTGGACCATAACAAATTGTGGCAAGTTCTTAGTGGTATGGGGATACCAAGTCATCTTGTATGCCTCCTGAAGAATCTGTATAACGATCAAGTAGCAACAGTAAGAACAGACCACGGAACAACGGACTGGTTTAAGATTGGGAAAGGAGTACGGCAGGGCTGTATACTCTCACCCTACCTATTCAACTTGTATGCAGAACACATCATGCGACAAGCTGGTCTTGAGGAATCCAAGGCTGGAGTTAAAATCTCTGGAAGAAACATTAACAATCTCAGATATGCAGATGATACCACTTTGATGGCTGAAAGTGAAGAGGAACTGAGGAGCCTTATGATGAAGGTGAAAGAAGAAAGTGCAAAAGCTGGCTTGCAGCTAAACCTCAAAAAAACCAAGATTATGGCAACCAGCTTGATTGATAACTGGCAAATAGAGGGAGAAAATGTAGAAGCAGTGAAAGACTTTGTATTCCTAGGTGCAAAGATTACTGCAGATGCTGACTGCAGTCAGGAAATCAGAAGACGCTTAATCCTTGGGAGAAGAGCAATGACAAATCTCGATAAAATAGTTAAGAGCAGAGACATCACACTGACAACAAAGGCCCGCATAGTTAAAGCAATGGTGTTCCCTGTAGTAACATATGGCTGCGAGAGCTGGACCATAAGGAAGGCTGAGCGAAGGAAGATCGATGCTTTTGAACTGTGGTGTTGGAGGAAAATTCTGAGAGTGCCTTGGACTGCAAGAAGATCAAACCAGTCCATCCTCCAGGAAATAAAGCCAGACTGCTCACTTGAGGGAATGATATTAAAGGCAAAACTGAAATACTTTGGCCACATAATGAGAAGACAGGACACCCTGGAGAAGATGCTGATGCTAGGGAGAGTGGAAGGCAAAAGGAAGAGGGGCCGACCAAGGGCAAGATGGATGGATGATATTCTAGAGGTGACGGACTCGTCCCTGGGGGAGCTGGGGATGTTGACGACCGACAGGAAGCTCTGGCGTGGGCTGGTCCATGAAGTCACGAAGAGTCGGAAGCGACTAAACGAATAAACAACAACAACTTCCAATCTTCATCACAAGTATAAACAAATTTAATAACTCTTTACCCTCTCTAAAGTTACAAACAATTATCGTCCCATACCCAATTTCTTATCTATGAGTAAATCCATAAAGCATCATCTTTTTGGTCCTGGTGTCAGCAGGAAGTCCATAAAGGGTAGCCAGAGGTAACAACGTATCTTATTTTAACCTTGATCAAATAAACCAACTTTATATTCCTTCCTTTTACTTCTAACAGTCTTAATCTTTAGTTCATTCAAATATTGCCATAGGATTTGATTTCTCTTCTTCTTTGTCCCGTTGCACAGAGTTCTTCAAGGCTTTAACAAGCCTCTTTTGTAAATCCAATAGGAAAAAATTGACCAGGTCACTCTCTTGGTTTGTCATTTGTATTTCTCTTTTAAATTTTAAAACCTCAGCCAGTTTCTTTTGTAGATCCAGGAAACATCCTTTTCTAAATCGTTTTCTTGGCCAGTCAGTTGTAAATCTGCTTTTGATACCATCTCTATCTTGTCAGATAAAATGCGTTCTACATCTGTCATTTCTTCAATAATATCTTTTGGACATAGTCTATACACAGAAGCAGATATTATTTCTGACATAGTTGATATTGTGGCTACTATTTTCTGATTCCATTCTTCAAAAGTCTCCTTCAGTATTTTCACTGTCAAAGCAATGACAGAAATTCAGATACTAAGATCACATAATACACTGGTTATAAAAGAAGCAAACAGATTTTCTTGGTAAGGAATAATGAAAAAGAATCAGCACCCAGGTGCAATTTGTTGTAGCTAAAGAAGGTTTCACACCCAGGCTTTTGTCTAGGGGGCAGCTGCTCCTAGTGCAGCCTCCGTGCGGTGGTTGGGGCGCGTGTCCAAAACCTCCCTCGTGGGTTGCAGGAGAGAACAACATTGGCATGCAATTGGCAACTCACTTTAACCAAAACAAGATTCTCCTTGCGTCTCTTTTATTGGAGAAAATGGGATAAAGTTACAAAAATCTCAGCAACTGAAGAGCTTCCACCCTTAGAACTACATTTCTGCCTCTGTTGGTTAAAGTGGGATCTTTTTCAGGGTTTAAGCTAAGGAGCTGACAAGGAAGCTGTTCTCTTAGTGGATTAGAGACGTGCCAGAAGAGAATCTCTCCTGGGCTTGAAACATACCACGACAAGCATCCCAAATCTCAGCCTTCCTTGTTAACCTAAATCAGGCATATAGAAAAGCATGGAGGCAGGCCAAGGGTCATCCGCTCTCGCTGTTTGGATATTGCCCTCCGAGAACCCATTCACACCTCTTGAAAGGTCGTCTGTGGTGAGGCCACAGTAAACGGTGCTCTTGCCCAGGGGCTGTGAGGCAGATTCTAAGTTGGACCAGTGGTTGGTGATAGCTTCTCCTTGGCAAAGCTATAAAACCTAGCCAGAAGTATAAGTAAAGGTGATGGAAGGTGGGGAGTTTCTTGTAAACCAAAGTAATCCTGAATAAGAGTTTTTGTGCATTATACACAAGGTAGTACGCTTTTGGGTCATGTGGTGAAAAGAAGTTCTCCTAAGCAAGAGAGGATCCAGCGGTTGTTTTATTAAAGCTAGCAAGTTTCAAGGAGTCAGTGGTCTCCTGCTTGTTAAGAGCAAAGAGTGCCAGAGACTTGTCAGCCAAGTTCCTATATAAGATTGCAGAGATTAAAGATGAGCACGTGCATACATTTGCCCACTGACACAATTGTTTTGTACAAATAGGGGCATGCAGGAATCTGGGCATCCCTCTGTGTGGAAAGAGAACACTTTGTCATGGAGTGGGAGTGTCAATCCCGATCGAGCTGATTGTTACTGTCCCAGCTTGACTCTCCAACCCACCTTAAACAGAGAGAGCCATTGAATATTGGCTTATCCAGCATATGATGTTGTTGTTGTTACTTACTTGATTTGTACGGCCATCCATCTCACCTAAGCGACTCTGAGCAGATCACAATAAGTAAAACAGTAAAAACAAGTTAAAAACCAATATACAAATGTATAAAAACTGTCCATAATCAATTTAAAAAACACAAAATTATACTCAGCAGCAGAATTAATTCTGCCTCAGCTCGATACAGCCACTGTGAGAGATGGCACCGTTGCCGGCCGCCCCAGGCATGGTGGCAGAGCAGTGTCTTCGGGGCGCTCCTAAAGGCTGAGCAGGTCGGGGCCAATCTAAGGTTTAGCAGGGGTGTGAGGGATCTCCTGAGGCAGGTTGTCTCCCCCGCTCGGTTCCAATTTAAATACAATTTAAATACAGTGTATGCTAAACCCTAACGTCGCAAAAGCGGCATCCCCCAAAGGGTCAGACATGACTTGGTGCTCGCACAGGGGACCTTTCACCTTTCACTCACATATGCTAAACCATCAGGAGGACCAATAAAATCATTAAGATGAAGGCTTAAGTGAGGTCTGTTAATCAAGGCCTGGACAATGGATCTCAGTCCTAGCAGGAATTCAGAGACTTGCTGGGCAGAAGCCCAACTTCAAAGCCAACAAACAGTGGTTCTTGTCTAGCGATATGGAGCAATGCCAGCAATTCCCAGGGGTGCTCTGTTTTCTTCCAGGGATAAATTTATTTCTTGTCCTCCCTCCTCCAGGTGAATAGTGTTTGTCTGGAAGAAGTTACCCATGAGGAAGCTGTGGCTGCCTTAAAGAACACGTCTGATTTCGTTTACCTGAAACTTGCAAAGCCCACCAGCATGTTCATAAACGATCCCTACACATCTCCGGAGGTCACTGGCTGTAAGTTTGAATTTCGACTGTTTTGCATTGGGAAAGAGTTAACTAACATGCAAAGTATCTTTCCTCTCCCTTTCCTTTGTTAACACTTTGTTACATGTGCCAACACTTTTCATGTAAGAATAAATAGCATTTTTATTTCTCTTGCCCCAGTATCTGGCAAAAACAATATATAATGTTGCTAGGATACTGTAACAGAAAAGGAAGAGGAGAAAGAATTCCGTACCGGTTCTTAAGCCAAAGGGTGGCAAACAGATGGAGGAGGATTCTAATCGCTTTTGCAAACGCATGGGGAAGTCTGCACTATGCTTGGCTGGACAGAAGAGCATCTCCCCAAAGAGTGGGAGACTTCCAGCCCTTTAATTCCCCAATGGCATAACGTCTTTTAACCCAGATGTTTCCTGAGAAGTTTAAATAATTTATTTGTTTAGCGTAACTCGTGACCTTCCCCATTTCTAAGGGATTCTGAGTGATAACAACAAAGAATAATAATTACATAACAAAATATGCAAGAATAAAACTAGTGCAGTCAGTGGCCACATTCCGCTTAGGCCAAATGCATGGAAATAAGTCATTTAACTTGCTTGCAAATTGCATGTAGATTTAGGGCCATGGGTATCTCTGCAGGGAGAGAGTTCGGTGGGACCACTCCCCCAGTGAAGCGATCCCCTCTGCAAAAAGGGGACTCTTAGTAGGCCCTCCCTAGATAGCTGGATGGGCAGGCAGATCCAGTTCTGGCGAAACGTCCCTGTGGTATGCCTGTGCTGCATGGGGCTTAAAGGTAACAATCAGGACTCCGAGTTGGGCCTGGGTGCCTGCTGGTAACGGCTACAATACAGGGTTCTCGCTTACTGATTGCTCATTCAGTGACCATTTGAAGTTAACAGCAGCTCTGAATAAGATTTACGGCCAGTCCTCAAAGTTGTGGCTGTCACAGCATCCCCACAGTCATGTGATAGCGATTCAGGCACTTGGCAACAAGCGTGCTTTTACAACAGTCACAGCGTCCTGCAGTCCCATGATTGCCATTTGCAACCTTCACAGCCAGCTTCTGACAGCCAAAGTCAACAGGGAAGCTGGCAGGAAGTTGCAAGTTGCAGTCATGTAACATCGTGCTTAATGACTGCGGATAATTCACTAATGACTGCAGCCAGAACTGCCATCATAAGTTGGGCGTTGTCATGTGATTTTTCACTTTATGACCGCATCTCTTAGTTCCAGTTGCGGTCAGTAAGTGAGGACTACCTGTAACTTTAACATTGCTGTATTCTCTACTGATGGGATTGTATCAACTGTAATTTCCAGGTTAGTTCCAAAGGCAGTCCCATGTAGAGCTCATAACATTAATCCAACTGAGTGGTGATCAAGGCATGAATTATCATTGCCAGGGCATCCTACCAGTTAGGGTAGCAACTGGCACACCAGCCAAAGCTGCCCACAGTGTCCACCTGCTGCTTGAGCAGGAGCCAAGAACCCAGGAGATCTGAACTCACAAACCACTTCCGTTGTGGGGAGCACGGCCCCATCCGGAGTGACTACTGGAACTGATGTTACCATGTTTGTTTATCTATTTTCTATCCTGCCTCTTTTATTTTTATAAAGAACTCAAGGCAGAGAACATACCTAATGCTCCTTCCTCCTCCTGTTTTCCCCACAACAACAACCCTGTGAGGTGAGTTGGGCTGGGAGAGAATGACTGGCCCAAGGTCACCCAGCCGGCTTTCAGGCCTAAGGCAGGACTTACAGGCACCAGTTCAAAATGTGCGTGGCCTCTCCAGCTCAGCCTGGGACGATGGGTAGCTGGGAGCCATCTGCATATTGGTGACACCTCACCCTCAACCATCAGATGACCTCTCCCAGTGGATTTTATCTAGCTATTAAATAACAGAAGGGAGAGCAGTAAGATGGTGGGACTTAACATTGGGGTACTAACGGCTCATGTGTTTCTCCCCCATGACCACCAGCTGGACTATCTAGTTGGCATGGAACCACCATAAATTGGTGTGTGTGATTGTCAATTCCTGCAGGTGGTCGAGAGGGATATCGTGCTTGATGGTATTGAATGCTGCCACAAGACCTTTTTTCACATGACGTTCTCAATAACAAGCTGTTAGGGTGATTTGCTTGCACTGCATTAAGATGGGTTCACAGCTGGCTGGCTAACCACACTCTAATTGGCTCTGAAGGCTTGACATCAAGTTGGAGAGCAGTAACCAGGGGCATTCCCCAGGGATCTATCTTGGGACCAGCACTATTCAACATTTCTACTAATGACCTGGATGTGATTGAGGGGCTGCTTGTAAAATTTGCAGATGGCACAAAAGGTCTGGCCAACACCTGGGGTGACAGAATGAGATTGCAGTCTAACCTAATGGATAGGTTGGAAGACTGGGTTAAGGGAAACAAACTGTCCTTTAAGAAAGAGAAATTTAATGTACTGCCTTTAGGACACCCACACAAGGTGGGCACTCATGGCTTGGGAACAGAACTGAGAGTCTCAGGTTTCTTCCATGAGCAGAAGACACGGGAACGACACATCAGAGCAGGAAATCGGAAAGTTGTTTCCCACAAGGCGACTCAGGCCAGGGCTGCCTCTTAAATCGGGCTGCAGCCAGCTGTCGTTAGTTGGGGCCTGCCGTGCACTTGCGCGGCAAGGAGCCCCATTGTGCTGCTCTGTGCTCCAGGGCTTGGAGGGCGTCTGACACCACCTGGCTGCTCCAGCTGCTCTGATGGGGCCTGCGTTTGATCAGGTGATTCCTGCCTTGGTGTCTCCTGCGGCTGACATTCCGCTGGTTCAGCTGGAGCGGCTTCTTTGGACCCAGAGCCGTCCGTGTGCTGGGCCGTGCCGTTTCTCCGCGGCCTCCCTACCCTCGCTGAGCAAACCTTTCCCTCTCTCATCTGACAGTCCAACTACTTCCCCTTTTCTGCCGCCTTTGTGCTTTTTTTTCTTGTTCGTCTTTGGATTGCTGTGGCCATCCATTAGCTCCTTCCACCTTTGGCCTGTTGCTTGGAGTATTTTCTGAAACAGTTGCATCCTTTTGAATGAGATGCTGCCCAGCACTTGTTAGCTTTCTCCCAGGGATCTGTTTAAAAAGTGCGCTGGCCCATTTTGAAATTCCGCACCAAGATCTGCCCCTCTCATATGGGTTCCGCTTGTCTTCCAGAGTTGCCCAAGGCCTAACAAGTTAAGGTATCGGGGGAGAGAGAAATTGCTTGATTTCTGCAGGCAGGTGAATTCTTTCTTGTCTGCAGTGTATCTAGCAGTTCGGTGACTTGGAGGGCTCGGTGGCGAGCATCTCCCTGCGTGTCTGAGCACTGGGATTTATTACCATTCCTGGCATTAGTTCCAGCAGAGCCTGTGCTTTGACACAGAGGCTAAGCAAGCCAGCTAACTGTGGATCGGGTGGCCAGTGCCTTGCTGTCCTCCTTAATTCAGGACGGCCTAAATTCTGATGAGAGACCTAAGGAATGGTAGCTGAGTGTAGGTGGGAAAGGAAAATGCCACTCTCCTCTTGCATCCCATCCTTCCCTCTCCACCTATACACAAGTAAATCACAATTAAGGTGGTAACATGTGGGCCTGGTGAAAGGTCAGAACATTGAGACACGTCTGGTCAAAAATTATATGCCAAATGTGCTTAGCGGTGGCTCCTCCTCAGCTTGGGGGGAGGTCTGACGGAACTTGGGGTATTCGGTTCAAGTTCATTCTTGGGCTTTCCAGTCCTCACTCATTATTGGCTTGGAGGAAGAAGCGGGGCTGAGGGAAACTGTTTTCCTTCTGGACATGGCCTAGGAGAGGTCTGCACAGATAGCTTAAAGTTGCTTGGTGAGTGAAGGAGCAGCCTCTCTCAACTTGACTCCAGTCAGCATGGGGCATCTTTTTCTGGCCTACTAAGAAACCATGAGTATAACTGCCACATACTTCTTCCTTCTTCCCAGCGTACCCTCAGCCCGCTGAGAACCACGTCAGCCCATCAACTTACTTGGGGCAGTCTTTGCCACCAGCCTCACAAGGGAGATATTCGCCCATTCCCAAGGGAATGCTGGGAGAAGACAAGATCACCAGGTAGGAAGTATCTCTGCCTTTGCAGAGAGTTCTGTGGTATGTCACTGGATGTGGCTGAGCCACTGGTGGGGAAATATATAAGTTCATGGACGTGGGAAAGCTTGATGTGTGTAAGATTGTCTGGCCAACTGACGCAGCGGGGCACCCCAAATAAAACAAGGAATGTGGTTGAGTGTTGGTATCGGTAAAGTTTGCTGCCCAGAAGAAAGGTCTTCATTAGGCCAACTGAAGCTTTGCAGGTAGTTCATGCTTCCAAGAATTATTTTGTAATCTTTTAGTTGGATTAATAAAGTATTGCTGCTGTGGATTCTGGATTCTTCTTTCTTATGGCCAGCATGGTTCTTCCTGTTTATTATTGTTTGAATTGAACATAAGGCACTTCATTTTGAAAGTGGATACCAAGAGAAATCTCTAGCTGATGGTGTGGTATAAGCAGCATCCTGCAGTCGTGTGATCGCCATTTGCAACCTCCAGCTTCCCCATTAACTTTGCTCGTCGGAAGTGGCAGAGAAGGTCACAAATGGCAATTGTGGCAGTGGGGCACTGCAGCGTCATAATTGTGAGCTGGTTGCTAAGTGCCCAGATCATGATCACGTGTCTGTGGGGATGCTGCAATAGCCACAACTACAAGGAATGGTCATAAGTACCCCTCGTTCACCATGGTCATAACTTTGAACAGTCACTGAACGAGTGGACATTAAACGAGGACTACCTGTAGATTTCAAATAATTTCTCTTCATGGTACATTATTCCTAAGAAACTGCATTTTGAGGATGAGGACGATAATACCTATTATTTGGGTGGAAGGTAGGATTTATCTTTTGGATCTGTTGGCAGATGAAAGTGACCATTTTTTTACCACCCTCCCCTCTAAAGGACAAGTATTATTTGCCCAGAATGGCTCCGTGGGGGTATTTACAGCTACAGCAGCTACCAATGCTCAGCTTGGAGCTGCGGTGCTTCTACTCTTGGGAGTGCCTGATCTGCAAGTGGTTATCAAATCCTACAACACAACCTCCCCGTACAGTTACGCTTTATTAATTTCTGCTGGTGAGGCATTCGTTCGATAGGCACGCTTCAGCGTAACAAAGAAATAGATTCCCGTTTTCCCTGGGTGTTTCCCTGGGAAAAGACATTACCATCAGTACCCCAAATCTCAACCGGGGCTGCACTACACTTTATTCAACAACAGATAATTCAGACCTACTGAATTCCACTGCATTTATGTAGAAAGAGCTCGAGTCAGTTGTCATATTTATTCGCTTAATCAACCTGTGGGCTGCTTCAATCATAAGGGCTACCCTAGGCGGCTTACATATTTCCAACATACTGTTGGAGATGGAGTGAGGTTAATGTTTTATGTAAATACATGTTTGTAGAGAGTTGTATAATTATTCCATTTGGGAAAGAAATTATTGTAACTTGATTTTGAGACAAGATTATTATGAACTATAGATTATAATCATCTGTTGTTAAACTATTGTATATATTATATATAGATGATTATAAGGAAATATGGATTAATTGTCTTTGTAAAACTATTATATATATACATACCTGTTTATGTGTGTCCTGTATGTTTGTTTCTTTAGTTTTCTTTTGCTTTCTTTATAACTTTTTGTATTATTTTTTTCTTTCTTTGTCTTCGTATTCAATTAATAAAAGCAAAACAAAAAACAACCCCCCCCCAAAAAAAACCTGGTGCTTGGAGTATCTGCAGAATGAGAACTAATTGCTTAAAACCACAATTCTTTCCACTTGCATTTCACTTTGATTGATTTTTTTTGCCACTTTTCTTTTTCTTTATCCATAACAGTGAAAAGAACATTTTCTTCTTGAAGTCTTTATTCGTGTGCCTATTAAATCCTTAACTTATTGATTAAAACAAACACTAATGCTGCAGCCCTTTTGCTGTTGTTACCCTGAGGCCCTGGTCCGTCAGTGCGGCGAAGGGCTAGCATTCACTCCTCCTTTCAGGGAGCCCCGGAAGCTGATCCTCCATCGGGGATCGACAGGACTTGGCTTCAACATTGTGGGGGGAGAGGACGGAGAGGGCATTTTTGTCTCGTTCATCCTTGCGGGGGGACCTGCCGACCTCAGTGGCGAGCTCAGGAAAGGAGACTGGATCATTTCGGTAAGACCCTGAAAGGAGAACAGCCAGGCTCTCGTCCACCTCTCCTGGACTGCAGGAGGTCTCCTTGGCAACTGGTCCCCAGGCCGTGTGGAGCTTTGCCTGGCAGCCTGGGAAGGATGGCAGGTGGCCGGGAGGCCTCTGCGGTCCATCAAGATACAGCTTGGCAAGTCTCCAATGGGCCGGTTTGGGTTCTGGGCCATACAATTCAGCGACACCCATGTTCTTAGGCGAGTGACAGCTTCATTTGTATTTGCTTTTCAGGTGAATGGGGTGGACCTCAAAGCTGCAACTCACGAAGAGGCAGCTGCTGCCTTGAAAAATGCTGGTCAGTCCGTGACTATTGTAGCTCAATATCGTCCAGAAGGCAAGTGAATTGTCAAACTAAACCATCCTTCTCTTGGGGATCATCTGCTTTAAGATGCTGAGAGTGTCTGGGTTGCATGCCATGACGACGATGATGTTGATGATATTAATAATAAATGTATTTAATACACGGCTTTGCCAAAGCACAGTACAAAGTGTAAGCAATTGATGTAAGATGCTGGGACGAGGGCACACGGGGGGCATGCTCCAGGTCCCCTCTCTGAAGCAGGGCTGCCCAGTGGGACGCAGGAGAGGGGCTTTCTCTGTGGCTGCCCCTGCTCTCCCCCCGTTCCCCCCCCCATTCAGGCGACTCTGACCCCACTGGCCCCCTGCAGTTGTCAGCTGCATTGCACAGGTCGCCAGCGGTTCTAGCCTTCATCAGGACTAGAAACCTTGACCAGAGCTAGATACGCCAAAATTTGCCGGGGGCTCTGTTTGTTTCAAGAGTCTTCATTTTTCCTTTTGTTACGTAAACGTTATGTTTCTGTATCTTTTACTCTTGTTGCATTTTGTTTCATTTGTTTGCTATTGTAGCTTTAAAAATAAGAGGTAACGAACCGTAACAGAAAAAAGATACAGAAATGTAAACTGCCCGTAACAGATTCTACAAGCCTGTTGCTCCGCTAAGCTGAACTGACGAGTCGCATCTTCTGCCAGAAGACACACCTGGGCTGTAGATAGTTGAGCAGCCAGCCCAGCCTCCAGATCGGTGCGCGCAAGAGGGAGGGCACCCCCTTCCAGACATAGGTGCCCAGTGAGCCCAAATAGTGCTGCGGTGCATACACGATGCCACGGCTGTAACGGTGCAGGGAGCAGCAGCAGCAGGGAAGGCCAAGGCCAAGGCCTCAGTGCTGCGGTGACAGCCCCTGAGGATGAACTTGGATAAGCTGTCCTCAGCATTCCTGGAGGAGTGTCCCAGGGTGGATCCCAACTTGTTGCAATAGCTTCAGCTACCAGGAGGTAGGCCACAGACCCTCGTTCCAAAGCCAGCCTGGCACCTGAGGCCCTCCTAAAAGGAAATGGCTAATCTCTAACATCAGGGCTGGTTGAGAGCAAGGGCAGGGAGAAGGAAGGCCTTGTCCAGCTTTCAGAAGAGCTCCAGCTCATGGGGGAGTGGGAAGCTCAGAGCAATCCAGTTTGAGGTGGGTGGCTGCTTGGAAAAACGTGGCATTCCTAGGAAATCAGAGGCATGCTAGAAAGAGCTGACCTCGGCTGTGCTCCAAGATTTCAAAGACTAAAAGAAACAGATTTCTTCCATCAGTTTTCCAGCAGTGCTAGAATGCTCCAAGCTATTAAACTCCTCTTTGCAAATGGAACCACAGAGCAAGTTCTCACGGATTTTCTCCATTTTATTTACATTGCCCAAGAAAAACTCCAGATCAGGCCCCCACCAGTGGACAGAGCCTTATGCGGCATGTTGTAACCAGTGTTTGTAGTGAACGTGGCCAAGAACTCAGTCTCAGCTTACAGTCTTGCAAGTTGATGAACCAACACAGGGAGGCAGAAGCTTTGCTGATACTCTCTCCCAGCCCCTGAGAAGACAGACCATTTTAGCACTTGTTTTATTGTTGATCTAATCTGTTAATCTGTTGTTTAATTGTTTTTAACGATTTGTGATTTTGTTTCCAAATTTTCTTAACTGCCTTGAGTGGGAGTGGACACAGATCAGATAGATAGATAGATAATCAGTGATAATCTATGGAGTAAATCTGTCTAGCCCTGCAGTGTCAGAGTGTGTGTGCATGTGCGTGCATGCGTGTGTGCAAGAGAGAGTGCACATGCACATATAAATGGGTTGCTTCACATTGCTTTTGTAATCTTGGGGGGGGGAGAAGGTACATATTTTAAAGGAACACCAGATTAATGGCAGAGATGATGACTTTAGTTGTCACAAAAATCTAGGCTGCTGATGTGCATTTTTTATTTTTTATTCTTATTTATATTATTTATTATTGTAATTTTATATTGTGGATTTTATTATTGTTGTTTTAATTGATTACTGTAAACCGCCCAGAGTCCCCCGATGGGAGGAGATGGGCAGGGACAAATTAGATAGATAGATAGATAAATAAATAAGATCTGGAGCACTCAAAAACTTTATATTCAGCAGCGGCAGCAGCTGTGGAACTGAACTGGCATTTCCCTTCTTCCCTTCTTATCAGAATATGGCCGTTTTGAAGCAAAAATACACGACTTGCGAGAACAGATGATGAGCAGCAGTGTCAGCTCAGGGTCTGGGTCTCTGCGGACCAGCCAGAAGCGGTCCCTCTATGTCAGGTGAGGCCTCTTGAGACTTTGGCAATGGCCCGGCGTTGCATTGCCTGCACAGGGGAGGAAAGGTGGATGTAAGTCACAGAGGAAGGAGGAGGCCTGTAACTCATTCCGGGGCACCAAACCAGGTGTCACCCTGCTTGCCCTCGGTTGCAGATGCATCCCCAAGCGTGTGGGCGGGTTGGGCAGAGCAGGAGGAGAGTGGCAGTCAGAGAATATGGATTTGGAGTCAGGAAGGCTGTGCCCAAAGAGCCATTCTTAACAGGAGGGAAAAGCAGGGCAGCACAGCGTTGGGTTCTCTCTTTGGCTTTCTGGCTCAGTGGGTGTTTGGGAATCTCCTTCGGAACAGTGCAGAGGAGCAGCTCTGAGGGCTGCCAGCTTGCGTGTGGAAAGGTGGCCCAAGTCTGTTCATTTCCCTTTTAACTCTACACTCAGTTGAAAGCACAACATCCACAATGATTTCCTAAGCACCCCTCCTTCCCCCCCATCTGATTGATATGCTATTATAATTCCAGTATCTTATTTGTGAGAAGTTCCCAGCCCTTCTTCCTGGCTTTGATCTGGGAGTCTCTGTCCGTGGGACCACAACTACTGTGTGCTTATAGTAATCGCCTTATTTTGCAAGGTTTATCGGCTTCTGCAGTAGAGACCAACTCTGAGCAGCCTAAGCAACAGCCCCGTGCGGAAAACATCATTCCTAACCAGTAGGAACAATTGTGGCATTCCGCGTCCCAAGGTCTGATGTCTTCCAGGAGGGAAGGGCATTTGGATGATCAGAGGCAGGTTATTCCACAGGAGGTGGACAGTGACTGAAAAGGCGTGCCTCTGCAGCCCCTGCAGATGGTAGGCCCTGAGATGAGGGACCTGGAGCAGACATACTCTACTCAATCTGAACAAGTGAGGAGGTGTTACTGGGAGGAAAGGGTCCCTCAGATTCCAATACGTGACCCTGAAGTGCTTTAAGGATGACAACCACTACCTTGAATTGCATATAGAATCCAACTGGCAACCAGTGCAGCTCTCAAAGCAGAGGCATTCTGGATCAACTGTAGCTTCCTGATGGGCTTCAGGGCCATCCCCAAGTAGAGCACATTACAATAATCCAATCAAGAATTAACTGAGACATGAGTAAAGCCAGCTGTTCCAGGCATTGGTGCACAGCACGGAGCTACGCGCCACTCCCCTCCCCCAGGGGACTCCATGTTAAAAGCTAGTTCTGTGCAGGGGAGCACAACCTTATATAGAACTATAGAACTGCCTCTCCAGACTCAGATGGCTTATGAGACCATATGTTGGCTTGATTCCGCCCCCCCCCTTCAAATCAGCAGTGACTGGAGCTGCATCCTTAGGAAGGAAGACAACCACAGTGCCCCCCATTCCCAGTCTTTGGAGGTGGCCCAGAAGGATACCATGATTCATAGGAAAGAGAAGATTAGAGATTTGTTGATAATTGTCCCAACATTTCTGGGTTGAGCTGATGGCTTTATGAGAAGGGGATGTAGCACTGCCATCTTCAGGGAGTATGGCAGCACTGCCTCACTCAATTTTGCCTTTATCAGTGCCCTGACCCAGCTTCCTGTCACCTAACTGGAATTTTTCACCAACTAGGAAGGGAAGGCCTAATCCTAGCCCCAACTACAACTTCTCCAATGTTAACTTCTCTCTCTTGAAATCTGTGTGCACATATGATGCAATTTCTCTTTCTGTGGGATCTTGAAACCCAACCTGATGTGTTCATCTTCTCCCTATGTTCCCACTGGTTTTACCTCTTCAACCAGGTCTTGCCTACTGCATAGGATCAGATCAAGAAGAGCTGGTCCCCTTGTCTCTTCTTCAACTCCCTGAAAAATGAAACTGTTTGCCAGACCACTGAGGAATTTTTAGAGCCTTGCAGTCTTGGCTTACTTGGTTTTGCAGCAGAGGCCTGGATATTTGAGGCTCACCAATATTACTGTGTCTCTCCTTCCTGAATCTATGTGGGGTTTATTCAGTTACTCTGCTCGGCTTAGCAGCCTGTAGCTCACCCCCACAGTAATACCAGCTTCCCCTTGCTTTTATTCTTACCCAGATGCTCCTGAGTGGATCTCATCCTCGGATCCCTGAATCTCAGTGCGTGTGTGTACCTCCTTCACACAGCATGCCATTTCTGCCTTCCTTTTGTCTGGTCTTAAGTTCCTCGGTCACTGCATTCCACTTAAGCGTTTCATCCCACCCAGTTTCAGTGATACCTACTAAATTGTATTTGCTTTCCTGCATTAAGACTTCTCCCTGTTGGTTTCCTATACGGTACTCTGTGCCTTGGCATAGCAGCACTAGAAATCTTGGGTCATGCAACATGATCCCTGTCTTCCGGTGTTCAGATGCTCATGCTTGGATGCTTCCATGTTCTGCATATCACTCCCAGTCTCAGTCTCAGGGCTTGGCACCATGCTTATTTTCCAGGGCCTCTTTTCTTCCTTCCCCTCAAGATTCAGTGTAAAGCCCTCCTGATCAGGTTTGCAAGGTGCTTTCCAGACATGCTCTTCCCAGCTCTTGTGAGGTGCAGCTCCTCTTGCCAAGAATCTGTCATTGTGGTAACATGTCCCATGTTTGAAGAATCCAAACATCTCTGCTACGAAGCTCTTGGATTGATTTCCTGATGCAGCATTCAGTCATCCTTCCAGATCCTTCTTTTGGTTCGAAAAATGTCTCAGTTCTGGATGAGTTTGGCTGCATTCACACAACATGCTTAACCTGGGGATGGATGTGGCCCATTGTGTTGTATGATACTTTGAAGCCTAGACTAATCAAGCAGGCTGGGTTAAGTTAACATGCCAAGCCATAAATAAGCCAGCCAAGGCGTTTTTTTCCCCCTGCTGTTCAGTTGTGTCCAATTCTCGGCGATTGCCTGGACCGATTCTCGGCGATTGCCTGGATGAGTCCCTGCAGTTTTCTTGGCAAGGTTTTTCGGAAATGGTTTGCTGTTGCTTGCTTCCTAGGGCTGAGAGAGAGTGACTGGCCCAAGGTCACCCAGCTGGCTTTGTGCCTAAGGTGGGACTAGAACTCCCAGTTTCTAGCCTGATGCCTTAATCATTATACCAGACTGGCTCTACCAAACTTTGCTCTTAGCTCTTACCAAATTTTGTACGTAGAGTAGTGCTTTTTCCTGTTGCTAGTTCTTCTGCTAACCTATTTAAACATGTTGTGTGAACCAGCCTTTAACAGACTGTGTTAGGCTAGTTGGGGCCTTGTTCTGACCCACCCTATGATTGTTCTTACATTGTCTTAGAAGAGAGCACTAGCCTGCTCTGCCAGCAGCATGAAGTGGTGTTATTTATTTATTTTTATTTATTCATCGCATTTTTCCACTGCCCATCTCAACAATGACTCTGGGCAATGTTAGTCCTCAGTATTTCACTTAAGGTGGCTTGTGAGGAAGAAGTGAATCTGTTCTTCTTTCAGATGGAATTCTAGTTCAAAATTTGTATCTAAACAGAAGCACTTTAAGTTTCACATCCAATTCTGGGCCCCACCCTTTAAGAATGTTTTGGAGAAATTAAAAGAGCAGTGAATATGGTTGGGGACTGGAAATTTAGGAAAGTGGGTATTTTTAGTCTTTAAGAAGGCCATGACCTGTTCTCTCTCACCACAGGTGTATCAGTGGAGGTTTTACATTCCTGCCCCAAGCGGTTATTTAGGTGGACTAGGCTCCAAATGACTAGTCATACAGCTGTAGAAACAAAGTAGAATATATTTGGACAAAGGAGAAAGAGTACGAGAGTTTATCATTTTTGGGGTGCTGAAATCTCCACTTAATACAGCAGCGTGTCCCCCAGCCAAAGCCCTGTTGTGCATCTCCTCTGCTGGCATTATATTAATTTTGGGAAGTTCAAAGCAGTCAACTAGTTCTATATCCTCCTTGGGATACAAAGGTCTTCCTCAGATCTTCTCCCCGCAGGATTGCTGGTTATTTCCTTTCAATTCCTTTCCCTAGTCATACATTCAGCTTTTCTCCCCTTCATCTACAGAGCACTCTTCGACTATGACAAAACTAAAGACAGCGGTCTCCCCAGCCAGGGGCTGAACTTCCGATTTGGCAATATTCTCCATGTCATTAATGCTTCAGATGACGAATGGTGGCAGGCACGACTGGTGATGCCAGACGGGGAGAGCGACCAGGTTGGCGTCATTCCCAGCAAACGCAGGTAGCTTTTTTGCACAGTGCCTTGAAGTGTGCCTGCCAAGGAAGGGGTTGTTGGGAGACAGGCATCCACTTAGGATTGGCTGCTTTCTCATAACATGGTAAACTGTCTGTGCCAACTGTTGGTGGTGATTCCCCACCTCTCTCCTCATCATGTCTGCCTCTGCTTGTAAGGTTTTCTCCCAAACTTCATGTGAAAGCAAGGTGGGCAGGCTGAAACCAAACTAGCCCATTAACATAAAGAGGGACCATTTTTCCTTCCCCAAAGAGAGAAGACCTCTAGCCTGTTGCACCATGCAGGCAGGAAAAAGGTGCGATTGTTACACATGCACTCCCAGGTTCAGCTTATGGTCACTTGCTCACACACTCACAGCCTGTTGAGGCACGCAGATCTTGTCAGCCCCCCTGGCTTTCCACCTGGGTTTTCCAGAGAGGTGCGGCTTGAGCAGACAAGACCCACCACAGCCCTGGTCAACAGCCAGGAATTAATTAGGGACACACACAAATCGCTTCCAGCCGAACACTGAGGCACAACAGGTTCCTTGGAATACAGGGGACCCAGTGAATTTAAAGCAGCAGCAAAACTTTACTGGTTGCAAGGCACATTTGCTCTTTCTCACACACACACACACACGTGCTCATCCACACTTACCCACATACTAGGCTCACTCTCACTCAACTGGGCTGCCAGGCACTAGCTAGAGGGACAGAAGCCGCCAAGTCTGGACCCAAAGACAAGGAGTGGGCAGGCTTTGGGACCCCTTTTATCCCCAAAAGTCCTTGCTTTGTTGATTCACAAGACTGGCAGCTACTCTGGCCTTGTTAATTTACAAGCCTGGTAGCTGTTGATGGGATGGGGGGGGGTCCATGTGTTCAGGCCCAACTTCTTTGTCTGGTTCAGGTGACCTTTTTCCTTTGTGTCCTTAATGACTTGCTTCCAACTTGTCTACCTCCCTGAAGGGATCTTTTAGACAGGTTTCCTGGCTTTTGTCCTCTCTGCTTACTGCCTGCTTCATCTTTAGTTATAGCAGCTTCTGCCTAGTTTCACACAACAAATTGAATTTTACTTCATTATAAATAGGGCTTGCATTTCATATGTAGCAGTTGCTGAAATTGTATCAAATGTGAGCCCTGTTTAGCACTTCCACCTTTTTTGTCTGCTTGCAAAGTGCAGTGAGCTAGGTGCTTCTCTCTCTCAGGCAGGAGGAAGCAGTTTCAGGGTGTCCCTTGATATGGCTGTTTCAAGCTGTTGGCCTTTGACCTAGCTCACGCTGCGGCCATGCTCACTCCCTGTACTTCTGTAGGGTTGGAGACTTAAGGGGCAAGAAAAGAGGCCGTGACCCTTCTCCAAAGCACACATACCCTCCCATACATTAACTGTGGGGACTCAAGAGGGGTATGAACCATAGCATCAAAGTATGTGGCAAAAATAAATAAGCAAACAAACAATCAATACTTTAATGAAATCTTAACTGAGGCTAGAAGGAGGGTTGGAATTTGGAGGTGGGTGTGCCTTGCAGAAAGTCTAGCGCCGTCCTTCCTTCCATCCTACCTACAATTTATATGGCCACCCTTCTTGTTCTCAGGACTCTGAGGACTTTGGATGGCTAACAACACGCTGTATTAAAAAACAGCACAAAAATATACAACGTACCATGTGCCAGAGCCCACTAAAAATATTTCTCATTCAAACTTCACAGGTTTGGCTCATCTGACATCCCAGTCCTAGCACCTGGGGAAAAGCCATGGCTTTTAAGGCCTCCTAAAAGGAAACAAGGGTTAGGGGCCTGTTTCTCCCTGTCCAGACCCCACGGACCCTTGACTGCATCACTTGGTTGGCCCAGGGTGGAAATGTATAACTGAGTATCATCAGCATAGTGATGGTGCTTCACCCCATGTTCACAGATGATCTTATCCGGTGGTTTCATATAGATGAAGTGGGAGAGAGTAGAGCCTTGAGGCACCCCATGAAGTAGGGATGTAGTACTGGGCCTCCCCCCAACACCAACTTGAATCTGTCTCAAAAGAAGGAGAACCGCTGCAGAAGAGTGTCTCCCACTCCCCATCCCCAAGTCACTTTTCGAAGGGTACCATGGTCAGTGGTATCAAAAACTGTTGAGAGATCAAGGAGGGCCGGGATGGATGTGCTACTCCAATTCTGAACCTGCTGGAAGTCATCAATATGTGTGACCAGAATCCTGACTGAAAATGGTCCAGATAATCTGTTTCCTCCAGGACTCGAGGGAGCTCAAAACTGACAACCCTCTAAACCATCTTCCCTAAAAAAGGAAGATTGGAGGCTGAATGCAAATTGGACAGTTGTGATGGATCTAGAGATGGCTTCTGAAGGAGAGGGTGGACTGCTGCCTCTTTCAAAGCTGGCAGAACTACGCTTTCCCTCGAAGGCACGTTCACCACTGCCTGGACCCAGCCGTGCGTAACCCCCGAGAGGCTCTGGCCAGCCAGGAGGGACACAGATCTAAAGCACAGTTGGCCGAGTGCATGGTCCCACGGACCTGTCTGTTGCGTTAAGGCTAAAGGGTTGAACCCTCTTCTGCCAACTGAGCAAAGTGCTTCAGGGAGACGTGAAGGATTTGCACAATCAGAGCCCAGCTCCCCTCCTGACTGGCTTCTGGAGGGCCTCAAAGGCCTGGCTGTTCTCCCAGGCCTCGAGCTTGGTGGACGGCACCCCTCATCGGAGGTGTTTGGGGCAGGCTTTGCGGTGTTTGGCCGGACTTCCCATCCGGTTCACCGTTTCTTGCGTCCGGGCATACCTCAGAGGTATGGCAGGTCCGGTTCCAGACCGCCGCAATGAAGTGAGTGACGTGGATTTTTTGGTTTCCCAGTGTATATCAAAGTTATGTTTATACTATACTGTAGTCTATTACATGTGCAATAGTATTATGTCTAAAAAAAACGTACATACCTTAATTAAAAAAATACTGTATTGCTAAAAAATGCTAATCTGTTGGGAAAATGGCACCAATAGACTTGCTTGACGCAGGGTTGCCACAGCCCTTCAATTTGGTTTTGAAAAATTCAATTATCTGTGAAACGCAATAAAGTGAAGTATAATAAAATAAGGCATGCCTGTATTACGTTTTTCACCTTGTTCTGCTCTTTTGTGAGCAGCCCAGTCAGTCTGGGGTCAGGCAACGCCTGAACCAAATAAATGAGTATATACAGTTTGCCACTCTTATTGCACAAGGTAATGGTTCTGGCAAGTGGATTTGTGAACGGCTACTTGATTTCCTGATTATTTTATGGTCCATTATGCAAATACTGAGTGCGGGGAGAGGTCCGGTATCGGAATCCGTCTTCCGTGATGAAAGCCGTGCCTAGTTCCGGTGGCGCTTTCTGTTCCTGGTCCTAGCGGTTGGTCTCCTGGCCAGAGGGCTCCCAGAAACACATGGAGGTCCTCTTCCAAATAAGGTCCAGCAAGAAAAACGCCAGAGCTGCAGATTTTCCAGTGGTGCATTAATACGTTTTCTCCTGCATTTTTCTTGCAGGGTGGAGAAGAAGGAACGAGCTCGTTTAAAGACTGTGAAATTTAATTCTAAAGCAAGAGGTGACAAAGGGGTGAGTTTGTATTAATGATTGCTGTGTTAGTGTCTTGCCACTGCAGAGTCACTGCTGGAGTAACCAGATAGAAAGATAAATAGAGGGAGGAAAGACAAATTCTTTGCTAGGTTGATCGATGCGTTTTGAATATTCTAACTAGTTTTTTCAACAACAAAAATCAAAGGCTATTTGATGAAGAAAAGGTCCCACACACAGTCAGAGGTTTGGTGAAGGACAGAAGTATTAAGGAGTTTCTGGGTGTCTGTTCTTGTTCAATTTTGATGGGGACAATGTGGGCTTCAGGCATGGGGCTGCCTGGGGTTTGCCAAATGTCCACCAGCAGCTGCACCGACTGGCAGTGAAGCAACAGCCAACGGGGCCACTCGAGAGGTTCAGGGATGGCACCTGTTGGCTTCAGGATTTCGGCTGCAGGGAGGTAGGAGGAAGAGCCGCCACAAGGCCACCATCAGACGAGCAGGGCTCCATTCCAGGGAGCTGGCTTGAGCAGATGTCTCAGAGGGGCCCTTCCCTGGTTTACCCCGAGAAAAGTGGGGGGCAGGGAAGCACATTCAGAGCTGGAAGTTTCTGCTATTGTGGCTGTTCCAACGAAAATTGTCCTGACCTATGTGGCTTTGTATTCTTAGTCTGGCCTGCCTTATAGGGCTGGCAGGTCTTCTGCGCCAACTGATATTTCTGAAAGGTTTTGAGGTAGATTACACAGGTCAGATAGAGAAAGTCATGATTAAAGACAGGCATGGGTTAGGGTTCATAAATGTACCAATCAAAGCAAATATTTGTAGCTCAGGGTTGAACTGCGGAGTCCTGGGTGCTCTCTGAGCCTTGTTGTTTCCTTGCAGACGTTTCATTGCCAGACGAGGGAGTGGGCCTTGCTCTCTGTTTATATACACAAGCTGGATAGTATATAAACTGAGAGCAAGGCCCACTCCCTCTTCCCACTGAAGATGTTGCCTAGTCTGGCAATGAAACATCTGCAAGGAAACCACAAGGCTCAGAGAGCACCCAGGACTCCACAGTTCATAAATGTTTTGTGTGGGTGCGGAGAGTGAATAAGGAAAAGTTTTTCTGCCTCTTATCGTACTAGAACCTGAGGTAGATAATCAGGAAGAGAGAGGCTGTGGTATCACACACAGTATGATTAACTCAGGGCAGGGGTGATGGCCACTGGCTTCAGACTGGGGGGCACAACTGGTGCTTGAAGCTGCACCCGTGTTTAAAGGGGAGGTCAGGGTTTTGATTGGCTGGACATGCTGCCACTTTGAAGTGAGTTCCCACTCCTGTGGATGCTCCTGACTTAGGGGCTGGCTTTATTTCATAGAATCCCAGAGCTGAAAAAAGGGGTCCTTGAGTCCAGGCTCCTGGTCAGTGTAGAAATCTCAGTTCAAGCATCCCCAGAGATGGCTGTCCAGCCTCCTCTTGAACACATCCATTGAAGGGGGGCCCTCCACTTTTCTGGGCCACTGATTTCCCTTTTAGGAAGTTTTTCCTAACATACCCTCAGAATCTGCCTTCCTGAACCTTAAATCCATTATTCTACATCCTGCACAAGAGACACCAGATCTTGATTTTCTTCTGTGCAACAGTCTTTCAGGGAGTGGAGAGAGCTGCCCTAAGTCCTCTCGGTTCTCCTCTGCAAGCCCTCCAGTCTCTTTTCACAGTTTATAGTCCCCTGATCCTTGTCGACATTTTCTAAACCTGTCTCACTTTGTCCAAATCCTTCCCAGAACGTGGTGGCCAGAAATGTATTCCAGGTAGTGTATGAGCAATTCAGATTATTTATTACAGTATCTTTGTTGTATTTAATTCTTTTCTTTTCCTCTGAAAACTCCAGATGGTGCAGATAGGGTTTCCCTAATTTTATCCCTGCAACAACGCTCCTGTGAGGATGGTTGAGTCAAGAGAACACAGGCTGTCCAGGGCCACTGAGTGAGCTCCGTGGTTGAGTGTTGGCATGAACCTGGATCAGTTACTCCTTCTGGCCTCTCCTGTAAAGACAGGGTGTCCTTTCTGGGAAGAGTTCTGACTAACTCAACGATCAGAACTTTTTCAGATGATGAGAAACAAGAATCAGTGGAACTGTGGGGAAGGAGGGATCTACGTGGGTCAACCGATGCGCACTGCACGGTTGCTTAGTGCTGTTTGCTCCTGACTATACAGGCCATAGTTGAGGCTTTGGGAAGCAGCATCTCTCCTGCCCAGAAGACAGGGCTAGACAAGCTCCGCCAAGTTTCAGCAATGCCAGTGTTCACTCAGCCCCAGGGTACACAGCTCAAAGCAGATGAAAAATGCTGGCTGTTTTCTCTCCCCTTCCTGACAGCTGCTTAGTGGGGAAGGCCAGTGCTCCTGGCCACAGCTGAGCCTTCTCCCTGCCAGGGTCAGAGAGAGCTGACCCTTTGGGATGGGGCTTTTGCAAGTCACAACATTCAGCGGAGTTCCTTGAATTGCTTCCCTTGGCCCTATGGGCTATGCAGGGGCTGTTTTAGGCAGTTCTGGCATTCAGTAGCCACCTGAGCCTGGTGTGCCAGCATTCCAGGTCTCAGCTGCAGCAGCCCCATCTCCATGGGCACCGGAGCCCTTCCACAGGCCATCTAATGGCCGATCACCATCTTCAAGGGGAGTTTTAAAGGGGTGAATCTCCAGGAGTCCCTTTTTAGTGCTCTCACAGTAGTATAAAGAGGAAACCATCCTGAGGGTTCTGCAAGAGCACTGGCTGCCATAGCTAAAGAGTTGAAAAAGACTCACAGGGCAGGTCCTGATTTCTTGTAGGCACTTCTTGATCCAGACTGCCTCGTCAACCACTTGTAGATTTTGTGATGGAGCATATACAGGTGTTGTAAATAAACAAAAGTTCACATAATGGCAAGAATAATAGAATGTAAGGGTGGAAAGGGATCTTGGAGGTTATCTAGTCCAATCCTTTACCCAGACCAGAAATCCACTACTACAGCATCCCTAACAGATGGATATCCAGTCTCTGTTTACACAAATCTGGGGAAGGGAAGTCTACCACCTCCTGAGCAAACACTGTTGAACAGCTCCCACAGTTAGGAAATGTTTCTTGGTGTCCAAAGAAAATTTACTTCCCTGTAATTTGAACCCTGAGTTTTTTGCCTGGTCGTCTGGAAGAACTCTGAACAATTCTGTCACTTCTTCCATGTGACAGCCCTAAGATACTCGAAGATAGCTATCAGGTCTCCCTCTTTTTCCTCTTCTCCAAGCTAAACCTGCCCAGTGCCTCCAACTGATACTCATAAGCTTTCCCTTCCAGGCCCTTCTCATCTTAATTGCTCTCCTCTGGACACACTCCAGTTTGTCAGTGTCCTCCTAAAATGTGCCCAGAATTGGATACAGTGACCGAGGTTTGGGCTAGTTTTTGGGATAGTGAAAGTAAGGGAGGGGAGTGGTACTTGCAAGATTCTGTCCTTGTAACCTTAAAATAAATGTGGCGTTGGTACTCATGGTTGGTGCTTCTTGTCTGGACTACTTCAAAGGGCTGATGTCAGTCATGCAAGTCTGCAAGAGCTTTCCCCTCCCCTGCGTTCACTTTCCAGAGAACCAGGGAGGGTCCCTTCTGAGACCCTTTCTCCACCCCCACCCCTCCTTCAGACTCAGACTTTGTTTATCAGACCGTTGTCTAAGTTGCGGCACTTCCTCCTGTCTCCCAAGGTCATTCCCACATGCCATTACAAGTTCACAGGGTTCCTGTCACGCTTGTCAGACAGGGAGGCAGGGGCTCGGCCTCAGAGCGCTGCTCTGGATCCTGGGCTGGGGAAGGTGGTGGAACCACCTGTAGGGCCAATTATCTCCCACCTACCTTGGGCTAGTTGAATCACGGTCCATCTGGGTTGCCACTTGGCTTTTATGCTGGAGTAAGGCACTGAAGACCAAATAAAAGCTTTATGGCATCTTGGAAATCATATTTACGCGGAAGACCAACTGCTATAGAATCCAGGAATCCGGGCATCTACATGCATGTGTGTCAGCCCCCCTGGCCTGAACCCTGAGTCCCTTCTCTTGCCTGTTCATGTCCCTGGTTTTTGGTCACCTTTTCAGCCTGGAATGGAGCTGCGCTTGCTCCATGTTAACATCCCGGTATTCCCTGGTCTGACTGTTGCCAGTTATAAGGATGGAGGCTGTCATTCCTCTTCCATCTCCTATTACAAAGCTATCTCGGTATTGGAATATATTTTTGTGCATTTTTTATTAAGTGATTCAGTGCCAACATTCAATTTTCTTTGGGCTTGAAGATTGAGGAAGGCAAGATTGATATGTGGTCGAGTATACCAGTCAGCTAGGAAGGAGCCAAAAACACCAGCTGAGGATTAGCTGCAGGGATCACCGAGCAATCTGGGTTCGGTGCTGCCTGTGGACATTTTCAAGGACATGAGTTAAATGTGTCCTGTGAAGGAACGAGCCAGCTTGGTGGCCCCTGGTGGTGAATATGGCTTGTCTGACCTGTAACTGTGCAGCCAGAGGGATGAAAAAAGAGCCAATTGATTGGTGACTCTCCAAGTTGCCTCACCGGCATTATCCTGCTGCTTTCTTTAAAGCAATGAAACAGTTGGACACTCTTTCCCATTTGGCCTGCCGTCCGTCCGTCCTTCCTTCCTTCCTTCCCTCCCCCCTCCCCCCCCTGCGCTGAAGACTCAGAGTGAGAAAATAAACACTGGAAATGAAGTGTGATGATAATGAGGCCTGATCACTGGCAGGAGTGGTGTGTGGCTGCAGCTGTGGTCCCTTAGGAGGCCAGCAGCACTGGACAGTGGGCTGCTGAAGGCACTTGCTGGCTGCCTCTTCCTTTGTTTTAAAGGCAGACACTTTCTGGCTTGCTTTGCCACTGAGATTTGGTTGATGGACCCAGCAGCTGCACTCAGCAGTGCCTTGCCCAAGTGCCTACAGTTAGGGAACTCCTAGGTGCTCAGGCCAAGGAGTCGCCAGATAAGTTGGGCTAGTTGGAGGAGCATTGATATCCCCCCTGCCCAACTTCTTGCCTTTCTCCATGGCTAGAAGGAGCAGAATAAAGCCTCCCATGTTGCAAACAAGTTGCTTATGGAACCACTCAATATCTGGAGTTACATTTATTTTGGTAAAGCATGAACTGTCTGGTTGCCCTGGCATCACAGCCTTGCCAGTTACAGCTGAGTTTGCCTGTGGCTCTTGTACTTTAACACTGCACCGGATCCATGCATGAAAACCAAAGGAGATACTCAAGTACGCTTGCCATTGAGAGAAAACTGCCTGCTTCTGTGTCTTACCTTGACATCATTATCCCTTTGGGAGCATTGCTGTCTGTCCCCTCTCTCCTGGCATCTTGCTGGAAACGCTGAGCATGCTTGCTGTTGTTGATGGCTGCTTAATATCCTTGCACACACTGATCATGAGTGCATGATAGACTGATCTTTGGTAAAACTAACCAGGCAAAGCAGAAAGAGGGAAACATGGTGCAAAATTGATTGATTCTGTGGTGGCAGTAGTGATGTGGAGTTCCCTCTTCTGCAGATTCTCTGGGACAAAATTGCCAAGTTCAGGGCTCTCCCCAGCCACGGCTTGGTGCTAAACAGGCTTGCTTCTTTGCTTGGCCAGCATCAGCTTCTGCTAAGTAATGTGCTGGGCATAGAAGGGGAGAGTCAGCTCTGTCCTTTTCTTCCCATTTCCTTTTCTGACCTGTTCCTGCTAATATCGCTGCTCTGAGAAGGGGCTGGCAGAGCTTTTAATCTGCATGCATCACAAAAATAAGCTCTCCTGCCCAACGAATGAGGGCATGGAAGACTTGTGGCTGATAGCTTCCATAAGTCCACAACAACAAAGACATCTGGGCATATTTTATTCTTTTGCTATTGGAGCCGACTTCTAATCATCCTCCATGCAGTAGAGGACTCTGTCACTACCCAGTTCATTTTTGCAAGTGGGGGAGACAGGAGAGCGTGAATTTTTATTCCACCCTATCCCTTACTCTACCTGGAAAAAAGTCATGAAAAGTTACCCAAACTAAAGCAGGGTGTTCATTTGTGCACACCTGTCATGAGCACTGATGGTGAGCAGGAGGGGTCCCCTATCCGGGGGGGAAAACGCATGCATAGTAGTGAGTTGAGCAGCCATTCAAAGAGACACAGATCAGACCCGCCTTGACTTTTGGGGTTTATCTGTCTGGGTTTTCCCACGCTTCTTCAGTTTGTTAGGATTTTCTGTCTAATGTAGCAGTAATAAAACACTAGAGGCCTCCTCCTCGTCTCAGCGTGGTTCCTGGCTGTTAGGACAACACCCTACTGAACCTGGAAGGGTGGTGTCCACCCCACTCCTGGCTTTCTGTGGGAGCAGCGGCCTGACTCTTCAGTTGGGCTCAGGCTTCACCGGGATACTGAATTCACCCATTTTATGAGTTGGCCCAGCTCGTTAAACTATTACCTGAGAACACTGACCTGTCACGGCATGCTACCCTCCCATAAAAAATCAAAATCGAAGGTTAAGGTTAAGATTAAGCAAGCATGTTTTAACTGACCAAATCCAGCATCTTGGTGAGAATGGCTGGTCACTTTTGGAAACCGAGGAACTTCTCTTGGCCTGATTTCCCAGTGCCCATGAGGTAGGACAGGTTTGTGGGAAGGTTTCGGCAGCACTTCTGCTTAGCATTTCCAGCCCTCCGGGACCCACAGTTGATGGGGCTGGTGTCGTCCTCCTCCTCTTTTTTTTTTTTGCTGGGTTGGGTGAAACATATTACTTCTTCTGGAATCTATGCTGCCTCTCCACCAGAAGGCACAGATTATAGACACCTTGATGTTAGAAGAGTTGGCATTGTAAGAAATGAACGTACTTCTGGGCACAGAGCAGAATGCAGGCGGGCTGTTTTGTGCTGGTAAAGCCCCCTGTCAGTTCCCCCAACTGCGAACACAGCCCACCACCTCAGAGTCCCAACTCCCGTCCCGTCCTCCTGTTTTGGACTGAGTGGCACCTGCATGTTGGAGGGTAGAAGTCGGTCTCCACTGAGCTGCTCGCACGGGGCCTCTCTGACCTACTGGACATCCGACACCCATCCTTTGTTTGCCCCTCTTTCCTTCTCTTCTTCAGCAGTCATTCAATGACAAGCGTAAAAAGAACCTCTTTTCCCGAAAATTTCCCTTCTACAAGAACAAGGACCCGAGCGAGCCAGAGACCAGTGATATTGACCGTAAGTATGTGGGGGGGAAGGCCGCGTGTGCCACGTGGTGTGGCCTTGGAGAGGGTTCCAAGAGCTGTGGAGAGCCAAGCCGTGGGGCAGCAGGGTGGGCAACAGCTTTCCTTTCCTGGCGGAGCTGGGGGGGGCAGCCTCACTGGCCACATTTCGAGATGCAGCTTCAGGGAAATGGTCGCTGAGCGAGGCTCGCTTTGCTAAAAGGTTAATTATTGCCCTTCAGGGGCCTCATGGCTGAACTTGGCCCAGGCGGCTTGGCCCCCCACCCAGGCTCTTGGAATTGCCTGCCCTCGAGCAGCCTCCTGATGTGCTACTGACGGTTGTTTTCTCTGTGATTGTCTCCTTGTTGCTTGCCCTCGGGAACTACTCCACAGGAGATCCCTGGAGACATGGGATCAAAAGGCCTGAGTAAGTGACCCTCCGGCTGCTCATCTGCACACCCCACCTGTGCCCAGATCCGTCCCCCTTTTGGGATCCAGCCCATTTCTCTGCTGCAGGTTGACTTGTTTTTGATAGTCTGCCATCTTGTTAAAACATTCCTCTTTTCATTTGGGGCTGAGATGATTCTGTATGCTTTCCTGTTTTGTGAGCATTTGCACACTTAGATTGGTCTCTGAAATCAGAGGCTCAGAAACAGGACGTTGACGTGTTTTTAAGGGTTTCCTTCCTGGCAAACTGTGCAATATTAAAGAACAAGGTACCGTTGGTAGAGAAACAGCCCCAGTTGGAGAAAGACTGCCAGGTCAAGCCTCTCAACAGCTGTGGTCAGGACCATTTCGAGGCCTTCCTGCCCCACACACTGTTCCCAGACACCGTTATTACTGGGCAGGTGGCTTTCCCGAAGCACGAGCCAAGGCTTGCAACCCAATTCCTAAATATCCCCTCCTTCCCTTCTCAGATGGTGGCTCAGTCCCGGTTTAAATTAGATCCATTTGCCACTTAGATGTTCTCTATAAAATAAGCCCAGGTCTACCCTTACATTGGGATCACTTCCCCTGAATATGAGCGCAGCCTGTGCTGCCACGCCCCACCCCCATGCCCAGGTTTCTCCTCAAGCCAGCCCCCTCTCTCCAAGGAGTCGTGAGGCAGTTTGGCCCTGCAGAGCACCAGGCACCTGTTCCTGGTGTTGGGCTCCTGGCAAGTGGCAGCGTTCGTACCAGGCAGGTCAGCCTGGGCCAGAGGAGGCCTCCCAAATTAGTCTAAACACCGCCTTTCCTTAGGGATGAAACAAAACAGGCCTTGGATGGGCAGGTAAAACCACAGGGATAACCTGACCACCTAATGAATCAGGTTTTAGAAGCACTGGACCTTCCTCCTGAGTCCAGAATGGGGCGGTCTGCATTGCTCAGCCTGTCTCTCGGCGCCTGTGGCCAGTGAAAGGCACCCGTCGAGGCCAGAGGCCCGCCTAGCATGGCTGAGCAGCTCGAGGCCTTGTCCTCCAAGCAGCTGAGCAGGAAGGCTCTCCCAGCTGCTGACGGGGAGGTCCAGGCCTTGGTGGAAAGGCAGAGCTGCGCTTGGTTGCGCTTGAAGGCCTGCTGCGGATTACTCCTCTTCCCCCTAACCCTAACCCCTTGCCAGGCAGGGAGCCTCGGCAGCTCCCAGCGTCAAGGGATGCAGACGTGGCCCAGGCTGTTCCTGAGCAACACGCTGGGCTTATCTTCTCAAAACGGCTCTGGGCTGCCACCTTGTGTTACAGGGAGCCCCGGAAGCATGGAGGCTCCGGTCCGCTGGCCCTGAGACACTGTCAAGCCCCTTCCCTCTCATGCAGCTCATATTCAGACTTGGGTCCTGTGCCACAGAGAGTTGGTGGTTACAGACTCCATTACTGACTCCATAGATCTCCATCTGTGCTTTTGTCCAAAGCCCCCATTCTTAAAACCAAAAAATGCCCCCAGAATGGTGGGTAGCCCGAGGTGAGTCAGTGACCTGTGGCTGATGTCTTCTGGGGATTCTCACACTCCTGACAGGCAGCTCCCTCGTGATTTGGGGTGATGTTTCTGCTTTCCTGCAAAGCAATCTCTGAAGGGAACACCAGGGAGCTTGCGAGGGCCACAACTCAGGCACCTTCTGCACTTCCGGAAAGCAGATGCGGAAGACCGCAGTCTGTTCCAACACCGGGACAGGCGTTGCTTGCTCTTCCTCTGCATGGAGGCAGCTGGCCTCTGTGCCCCACAACTGCTGTTTGGGGGGCAGGCTGTTCCCCATCACATCCAGTCCCAATGAAGGGTCCTTTCTGAACCTGTCCTCCGTGGCTTTAGCCAGTCCCCTCCGAGTTACGCCCACCGCTCTATTTTGCGGTAATAAATTTCACCGGTCAGGGATGGGCTAGGCCTGGTCCTAGACCCGGCCACTGGATGGAAGCAGGCAGGGAGCCACCTTTGATAACTGCCTTTCTCTTGAAATGTGTCCCGAACAGTGGGCTTCTCTTTTGGTTTTAGGAAGGTTGACGGGAGGGGGAGAACTCCGCTTGCATGATACTGTGACGTTGTCAACAGATGCCTGCCAGGCACCTTGTTTTTCTAAGTAATCCATGGAAATTACTTTTGCCTTTGATGTACATTCAGTTTTTTTATTTCTGGCATTGCTCCTTATTTCTCCCTTATACTATTTTCAGAGCATGTGACGTCCAATGCCAGCGACAGTGAAAGTAGTTACCGTAAGTGTATTAAATTGTGTTTCTCTTTTGTGTGGTGTGTGTGTGTACTTACATAAATTTAGGGTTAATGCTAAGAGCAGCTGGATAATGGGGCTGCCCTTGAAGAACACCCTGAAGCTTCAGCTGGTGCAAAATGCAGTGGTGCAGTGGTTATGTGTGCTCTCATTCAGCTGCTTTGGTTCCCAGTTTGCTTCCGGGCCCAATTCAAGGGGTTGGTAATACCCTGCAATGTATTTCTTAAGCATTAACAGTTTTGCATTCCAATTGCAACATTAGGAGTAAATGTAGAAGTAGGATTCTTTGATCATTCCAACAAACTGGGCTCAATCCATAGATTTTTCTTCTCCTGTGGATTATACATGCTTTCTTTTGGTCTGATCACAGAATTGTAAAGTATCTTAGGGGCCATGTAGTCCAACCCCATGTTTAGTGTGGATCTGCTACAGAATATCTGGAAGATAGTCTGTTGGAAGGCCTCCAGAAAAAAGAACTCCCCTCGTCATGTGGCACCTGTTCCACTGGCTGATGGGAAATTCCTTCTGACATCCAGCCTAAAATGCTTCCTGGCAGTTTCAACCCACTGGTTCTGGTCCTGCCCTCTGGGCAACAGAGAACAAGTTCATGTCCTCTTCTGAGTAATATAGCTGTAGACTATGATTACCTCTCTCCCTGTCTTCTGTTCTGCAGGCTGAACATTTCCAGGTTTTTTATCACTTCCTTGTAGGGCTTAGTTTCCAAACTGTGAGGAACGCGGGGTCAGATATTCAAACAGCAAGAAATCTCACTGCAAACCATCGAGCTTGGTGAAAACCTTTCCTTTTGATAAGTGTGCCAGCACGTCCTTCATTAAGGGGAGAGGGTACTGATTGCTTACTGAGATGGCATTTATTCCATGGTAATCGGTGCAGAGTCTGAGGAGCCATCCTTTTTTGCCCGGAAAAGCACTGGGGCAGCTAAGGGGGAGTTAGCTGGCTCGATAAAACCCCTAGCCAGGTTTTTGTCTATGAATTCCGAGAACTTTTTTCTCAGTTTCGGTCATAGCACACATCTTTGGCTTGGGCAGTTTAGCTTTCGGGTCAATTTCAATGGTGCAGTCAGTTTTCCTGTGGGGTGGCAGTTGGTCAGACTCCTTTTCGTCAAATACGTCCGTAAAATCTGAGTATTCGGCTGGAATGTATGTTTCTGCATGTGGCTTTCCTGCCGGAATTTGGGTAAGGAGTATCCCAGCCACATTTCATTTTTTGGTTGGTGCAATGGGGGTGTTGCTGGCTGTGTCTTTGAATATTAAGGCCCCCAACTCCCAGTCTATTTGTGGCTTTCTACTTTTTAGCCAGGGGAGCCCCAAGATGATGGAGTAGTTGGCAACAGGGGCTATAATAAATTGCAAAGTTTCCTTATGTCCCTGTCATGAGTACTGATGGTGAACAGGAGGGGCCACTATCGAAGGGGCAAAAATGCATGCGTAGTTTAGAGAGTTTGAGCTGTGATTCAAAGAGACACGGGGTTTATCTGTCTGGGTTTTCGCACACTTCTTCGATTTGGTAGGATTTTCTGTCTACTGTAGCAGGAATAAAACACTAGAGACCTATTCCTCGTCTCGGCGTGGTTCTTGCTTAGTCAGGACAGTCCCCCCAACTGCATGGCCACAGTCTCAGTCCGGAACTCTATGGGACCCCCATGGGCGATGGAACCATCCATCTGGGTAAAAACAATGGGGTGATTAAGTCTCTTAGTTTTGAGGCTTAGCGTGTTGATTAGTGCGGGGTGAATTAAACATTTTGTGCACCTCGAGTCTAACATCGCCGTTAAGTTGGCTTTGTGGTGGGTTCTCAAGTTTTTTAGTTCCACTCTGACTAACAAGGTGGGGCAATCATCACTCACCAACGGGTCTTCTTTCTCGTCTTCCTCCAAGGCAGGCATGTTGCGCCTGGGAATTTCCACCTGTTCGCGGGCGCGATTTAGAACAGGTGAAATTCGTTTCCCAACGGCTTCTGCTCATCCAGGTCGGAGTCCTGGCTTGACTCCATTACTGGGTTTACTTCTGGGTCTCTGCATGCGAGCGCTGTTGCCGCGGCTCCCTTGCGCTTGGTCGGTGGGGTTTTAGTTGCCTTGTTTCCTCCCTTGGTTGGTTCTGGTTCTCCACGGGGGCACTCTGCTGCTCGATGGGTGTCCTTGCTGCATTTGAAGCACCCGCCTTTCTTCCAAGCGCGATCTTTTGGATCCTCTCTGTCACAGAATAGCTTTCATTGGGCCGAGGGGAATTGGCCCGGCGCTCCGGTATTCCTCCCTGTGTAATGATTGCCTATCCTAACAGACTCAGACTCAGAAGCAGGAGCTTAAGAATATCTGGTTTATTAAAGAATAGTATGCAAATACAGAGAAAGCTGAGAATGAGCAAAAGCGTGCCAAATACAAACTAAAAACCCTCGGTACAAACGTAATCCCTCCCCTCGTCCAACCGTTTCAAATTCCCCAAGCCCAGGTACTGGTAATGAGTTCTGCTGATGTCCTGGGAAGAAAACCTTGAACACAGTAGATAACCCAAACACATTCCATTCCCCTGAACACACATAACAAACCCGGCAGAAGGAGTTCACAGCCCCCTCCTAGACAGAACACGCATCAGCAACTTAGTTTGACATGCGAAACATTACGATGTACAATGCACGTTGAAACGGTGAACATGACACCCTGCTGCTTGTGCTTGGAGCTGTCTTTGGAATTGGTATTGGGTATTCTCAACTTCTCCTGCAAGGTGGATCCATTCCTTTAGAGTAGGGGGGTCTCCTCTGCTGAGTGCACATCTTAGAATCTCCGGCTGCAAGCCCCGTTTGATGTAGTCAATCTTGGTGGTCTCCGACCAGTCCATAACTTTTCCGGCGAGGGCTCTGAGCTCCACGGCATACTCTGCCACGCTTTCCCCCCCTTGCCTAAGTTGCTGGATGGCCGCTTTCACCTTCGTCTTATCAAGTGAGTCTTTAAATCGCTCCCGCAGGGCTCCCATGAAATCTCGCGGGCTGTTTAGCTCCGGGGCCATGCCATCGTGCAGCTGCACATACCAATCAGCTGTGGTTCCGCGGATCCTGGCATCAACCTGGCTCACCCTCTTGTACTCATTTGGGAAGTAGGTCCCATATTCCTTCATGTAGATGGACACGTTGGTTAGGAAAAACGCCAACTGTCATGGATCGCCATTGAATTTAACTTGTATCTCTTTCAGGGTCACTACGGGCGCCGCCTCACTGGTCACAGCTCTCCCCCACTCATCTTGGCTCTCTGGGTGGCCTCTGCTCCGCCGCCGCCTCACTGGAGAGTCGAAATCTCGGGTTGGGGTTAGGGTGTGGCGTCTTCCCCGCAAGTCTGGCGATGCCACTCTCGAGAGCTGGGTGGAAATCTCCACCAGGGGATATGCCATGGTTTCAAGGGTTTTCGACACCTGTGGCAGCACCACTTCCATGGCAGACAGCCTTGCCTCCAACCCCCGCATTGCTTGCGGGGTCCCATCGGTGTCTGTCACAGTCCCGGGGGACCCCGGGCTCAACACCCTTACTTGCGCCTCCAGAGGTGGTGGGGCTCTTCCTTCCTCTTCCTTGGCCCCGGACTGTGAAGGTCCCACCTGTGGTTCTTCCAGTACCACGTCTGGAGTCTGAGGCTCTCTCACAAAGTCGAGGGTGAGAAGCGCGCTTTCCAGCTCCGTAGCGTTGAGCCGGGGTTCCATCTCACACTCGCTCTCCCCGCTCCCGGAGCTCTCCTCCGACTCAACCTTCTCCTCTTCCTCCTTGGTGTACAGCGCTGTCCTCTCCGGTGACGGCAGGGGCGATGGCTGCTTCGCTCGGGATTTCCCGTGTTTCGGCATGATTCGTTAACTCTCAGCTGAGTTACTTTCTCAGGAAGAGTTTCCGAACACAGAGATTCGCAGCTTAATGTCAGCACCTGTTCATTCGAGCATTCACACAGTAACAGTCAGGAGGCTGGGATCCTTTAACTGCTTTAATGAAGCGAAATGAATGGTACAGAGGTCAAGCTGCGAATGGAGAGTTCCCGCTCAAACCTAGATTTAAAACTACATTCCCTTAACTGGTTCCCTTTCCCACGAAAGTATGTCACCTCCCCTCCCATCTAGGTGGTGTTTCTGGTGTATCTTAAGCCATTGTCCTTGATGTCTCCCATAGCCATAATAATACACTTCACACTCCAACCTCACACCCCCTCCCTTCTGGCGACAAGGAGTCTACACCGTTGATAAGGAAATGATGGCAGATGGTCCGATAAGGGGTTCTGTGAATCCCTTGATTGGGGGGATCTGACATCAGGTCTCAGGAAAGAATTGCTTTATTAAGATATAGTCCCTGTCCATTCAAAGACTCAAGTGAATCAGATTCCCTGGATCCCTCCCTTAACTTACCTCATTTTCCCGCCTTTCGTTTGAAATCGAATATTTACAACTGCTTTACGGCTTCATTCCCAGCTGCATTCCTCGGCTGGTGTCCATTTTCAGATAAGGCACTAACCAAAACAGTTTGGCCCCATCTCTGCTGAGTCGGTTGGCGATGTCTCTGTTCTCAAGCAGCAATTAGTCCCTTCCCCTCCCTCCTGTACAATTCATGACAGAGGAGAAGAACCAGAAAAGTTTTATGGCTTCTTGGACAAGCCCCTGACACAGACTGCTCACCTTCTTGGTAACCTTCCTCTGAACTTGCTGTCCTTTTGAACTGTGGTGCCCAGAACTGGTCCAAGTGGGGTCCAACCAGGAGCAAAATAGAATGGAACAGTGATTTCCCATGATCCGGACTCTGTCCTCCTGTTAAGGCACCCCAAGGTAGCCTTTGTCTTTTTAGCGGCTGCATCACACTGCTGGCTCACGTTCACCTTGTAATCCAAAGGACACCCAGCTCCCTTTCACATACGCTACTGCCGGCCCAGGGCTTCCCCGTCTGGTACTTTCCTCCCCAGATGTAGAACCTGAAGCTCCTCCCTTTTCTAAAACATTAGTCACCCCTCCCAGCAAAGGGTCATCTGCAATCTTCAACCCCTTCCACCAAGTCACTGACAAACATGTGGAACAGAAGAAATTCCCCCAACATGTAACTTCCCCTTTCCCCTTTCTCTTTTCTTTTTTCTTTCCCAGATATTTTTAACAGAATTTCCGTTCTCTGATTCCTGGATTTCTGTGCACGAATATTTTTCCTTTGCACAGGATACAACTTCTCCACCTTTTCTGTAGGGTCTGCTTTTTTTTAGTGAGTTGTAGCCTTCCAGTGCTATTGCCAGTCATGAGTATCATGAGTATCATCCCACCGTTTGGTGATGCTGCCTCTCCTGATTTCTGGTTCCCGCATGCTACTGCCCGTGAGTGCCCCATAAATCCCTTGAGTCCCCATCCTCTCTCCCTTCTCATTCTGCTTCCTCGCTCCCATCTGGGCTTTTCCCACCCAGCCTCTTTGGTTCCAGTTTAAGGCTCTGCTGGTGAGACGGGCAAGGTGCTGCCAAAGCCTGCCTGCCTGCCTCCCAGTGTTCGTGAGATTAGCCATCTCCCCAGGAATCCCTCGCGAAGGTAGCCAAGGACAGTACCATATCTGCCAGAGAGGGATGGAGCTGTGTATCATAAAGTAGGTTTTCGGTTGTCCATAGGATGGAACATTGTAAAAGACCTGATTTGGTTATGAATGAGATCTTGGTTCAAATGTGCCAGGAGCTGTCCAGTTGGACCTGTATAATTATCAGATGTTGATGGGTTGGGGCTGAGAAGTGACCGAGAAGAAAGTTGCTGTTGCTTGTTTCAGCTGCCACTTGCTGCTCTGCTTCTGTTTTGCAGCTGGGCTGGAGCACTTTGGGTCAAGGGCTTGCAGCATAAGAGAGGCACTGGGCATTTTAAGAAGAGCCAAATGGCCCACAGGTGGCCTTCATGGTGCTTCTGCACCAATCTTGCAGCCCCCACATGATGTAACGAAGTTCATTTCAGTAGACTGAAAAATAAAGCCCTTTGACCAAAACCTTATTGGTCAAAGAACATGGCCTCATTAAGGACTCTGCAAGCAACACGTGCAAAAAAGAGAAAACAAAAACTTCAGTATGAAACTTAAAGTAGCACAGTAGAATCCTGTTGAAAGGGTGATCTTGCTCCCTTGTTAGCGAGTGTCTCCATTGTGCTCCAGCATTAATCTAGCTCATTTCCCTCGCAGAAAACGGTGGGCTGAGACTATCTGGGCAGCTTTAGGGTGCAGAGTGCCCCCCCCCGCCTTTGCTTCCAGAGAACCAGGGAGGGTCCCTCCAAAGACACGTCCTCCGGTTACATCCCTGCTTTGGGCCCCGTTTCTCTTTCCAGACCGTGGCCCCTCCTGCTCCCGTCTCCTGGGGTTATTCTCACGGCCTGTTACACGCTGGCAGTCCAACCCCCATGTCCAGGAACACAGCCATGTCTTCGTGGCCCTGCAGAGGCAACAGGGTTGGGGCCGGTCGGATCGCTGCGGGGCAGAGTTCTGCCGGGCGGGTCCAACCACGGAACAGGCGCTCTGCCCAGGTCCGGCCAGGAGACCTTCCTGAGTGGGTGCCAGGGCCATGGCCCGCCTTCTCCGGGGCAGAGGCATGGAAGTGGGCAAGCACCACAGAGCAGCCGCAGAAACAAATCACGAGGGCATTTGCCCTGCCAAGTGCAGCTGATCAAATCTGCCTCCTTTTGGACTCCTAAAATGGTGTCTCTGGAAAGCTCCCTTTTAATGCTTTTTCTAATGTAGCTATTTATTAATAATAGTTCATACTTTTATGTCAAAGCTGCCAGGGACTGGGAGAATTCCTGGTTGGAAAGGGTCTGATGGATGGAGTGCATCATGTAAAACAGGTAAAGCAGGTAGGACGTCACTGTCTCTGATTGTCTCTCTCTGACTTTCCAGGTGGCCAGGAAGAGTATGTCTTGTCTTACGAACCAGTCACACAGCAAGAAGGTTGGTACCTTTTGGCCCGTGAACGAACCCGCCAGAGATTAGGTGCCGCCCCTTTTCTGGGATGGAGATGTCCTTGCTTGATAACACTTAGCACGACAGAGAGCGAAGCCCACAGAATTTGACCTTCCCTGCACTATGTGGCTGCTGAGGGTGTCCTCTTCTGCCCTACCTGGGTGGGTCCATCACAACTACATCGTGATTTTGAAGAGTGCTGGAGGACAGAAAAAAATGGAATGGTGTTCAAGAAACATTGGTTTCATTGCTGCTTTTAATGTAGCTAATCAGCTGCCTATTTTGTTATACCTTTAACTTATGCCTGCCTGCCTCCCACGGTTTGTGAGATTAGCTTATGGCATTTATAAATAGTTGTTGGAAGAACGAGGGGTCACCCGTGTGCCTGTAGTCTGAAACACTCATCAGTTCTCCTTGTGGTCAGGGAGTGTTGCCGATCGGGCCAATGGCCCCTGTCATCTTTGCCGCCTGGCTCCTGAGCTCACCCTGGGGCAGACTTTCTCTGGAGTCCTTTGATCATTTTTGCACAGCTTATCAAGCAGGGTTTAGACCAAAGCTTGCATTATTGTCATATTTTCTCTCTTAGATTACTGTGGAATAACAGACAGAAATTTACTGGGATTTAACTCCTCCTTTGTTACCAAGGGGATACCTGGGCTTGGCAGACAACACATTCATTTCTTCCTCATCTGTTTGCAGTCCCTTTTTGCAGTTTTTGTGTTTGTAAGTGCAGAAAATCTCAACTCCCACAGGTAAAATGTTGGAAACCATATGAGGATTATCAGGGCCTAGATTTGTAAAAGAGTCCTGAATCTTCTTCTCAAGCCCTTCAACATCCTTGTAGCAACCTGGCCATATTATCCTGCCCAAATTCTTAACTTTTCTGCCATATTAATTTTTCTGAAGAAGATACATTTTCAGTTTTGCCTGGCATGCTGGTGTTTACCTTCTTTGCATGTTTGGCAGGACCCACGATGCAATATCACCTGCCGACAAGTCACAGGGAGTAAAGAAAGAAGCATCACATCCTTCATTGAATACAGACGTGACTGCACTTTTCTTACTGATGCCATCCAACCTCCCCAGGGGAGGAGATTCACCTGATTAGTTACCGTTTTTTCACAAAGCTGGGTAAACAGATGTCTAATACAGTTCACGATTTGAAGGACCACATCTAGCAGTTTTCAGCCGTGGCAGTTGACACAGAGAAACTAAGGCGGTGGAGGCTTTTCTGCTGCTTTACTGTATATGGCAAGACCGTGTACCACAAGATCCAGGCCTTTACCTGATGTTGGGCTTCCCCTTCAGTCCCTCCCCCAGAGACTGTTCCCCTCTAACGCTCCTGCTAACCCTTCGCTCTGTCTCCCTCTCCCTCTCCGGGCTTACCAAGAGAGAAAAAGAAAGGGATGTGCTAGATTTACAACTGAGGTGCTGGGCGCCACTCGCCTCCTTTCCGTGGATCTGCTCAGCCAATCACCGTCTTCATCTCTCTTCCCAGAGGCGAGGGCTTTGCCCAAGGCCTCCACCTCCCTCCTTTCTGTCTTGGGTGCAGATGTCGTCCCCCAGCACTTCGCTTCTCTTCCTCCAGGGAAGCCACCCGCGGACTTTTCTTCTCCTTCTCCACTGGGAACCAACAACTGTACATACTCACGCAACTTTACTCCCCATTTTACTCGGTCTTTTTCTCCCCACGTGTCCTCGTGTGTGTCTCTCTCCTCGCCCCCCCAATTTTGAGTCATACCCTTAGCATGTTCCCCGGCGGTTGAGGTGGGTGTCCTCCCAGGGCCCCAGTCCCCAACACCTGCCTAGGAGGCGAGGCCAGCGGGGCTGCCGTCTCTGCCTCTCCCCACGACAGCCCTGGCTAGCAGCCAGGCCAGCTTATCTGCCTGCGGGACCGCCCGGCTGCCCTGCAAAGTCAGCTGCTCCCCCTCTGCTCTGCCCATTGGTTGGCTGACGCCAGGGGCCCGGCGAGGAGCATTGTCGCCCTCAGGAACATTGGCTTGTTCCCTGTCCTGCTGCTGTAGCCAAAGGTGTTTCAGACAGTCAGACAAAGGCAAATACTTCCCTTTCCCATCCAGGGTTGGTCAGGGACACAGTAAAGTCTCCCCCAAGGTCAGTGGATGGAGGGGGAGGAGGAGATGGCACCCTTTGGAGTGTGCTGAGTTTTGCTTTGCCTGCCTGCCTGTCCGTCCACTCTGCCCACCCAGCCATCTGCCTCAGGTCCTCGAAGTTGGGCTGTTGAGGTATTCTTTGAGAAATGCCAGCGGTACTCTAGTCTTCTCCCACTTTCCTAGGTGAGCAACCATCTTCCAGAAAAATTGGTGCCGGCTGGTGCTAGAGAGATGTGGCGCTTTTTCTTTCCCCTCGCTCTGTTCTCTCACCAAAGGCTGCCGGGTCTGTTCATGTTTTTCAGTCAGCTACACACGCCCTGTGATAGTGCTGGGCCCTATGAAAGACCGTATCAATGATGACCTCATCTCTGAATTTCCCGACAAGTTTGGATCTTGCGTCCCACGTACGTATGCCAGCTGCCTGGGGAGCGAGGGGTGGAGAGATGGGTGATGGAAGGCGTGTGGGCGCTGTGGATGGTTGCTGTTGCCGTCCGTGCGATTAGAAGGTTGGATTGTTGATATTTTTAGGTATTTCCGGTATGGTTACTTACAGCGTATTGCTTGTGTAAGCCACTTTGGGTTTGATTGGAGCAGCATCACTGCACGTACAGGTGCAGCCCTTGGAAGCTGTCAGCCAACATTTCAGCTGGGCAGCAGGATCAATGCAGCAAGAGCAGCTGCCCATTCGTGGATGCCGAACTCCCTGTCCCTGTGGGAGGGAAGAAAGGCGCTGTCCTGTTGGGGCCCGGGTGGATTCATCCGGGGAGTTGGCCAATTCCAACTCCAGCTGGAGTGTCGGGATGGCTGATGTTGGAGGGGTGATTGCCAGAGAGGGCAGTTCTAAGAGGCAGGGCTTTGGACTAGGAAGAAACCGATTATGTTACAGATTTAGTTTTGTGCAGTCTGTTTTTTTCTTCCAGTATTTAAGAAGTTTTGGATAGTTTAGTTCCTCATTAATCATCCATCATAGTTTGTAACCATGGTTATGTTTTTGCATGTTGTATGGGTAGTCCTTGGATAACAACCACTTGTTTAGTGACTGTTCAAAGTTACAATGGCGCTGAGTGAGTGGTATTTACAACTGGTCCTTGAAGTTCTGGCCATCCCAGGACCCCCACAGTCACATGATCATGATCTGCGAGCTTGGCAACCGACTCACACTTAATGACGATTGCAGCATGATCGCCATTTGTGACCTTCCCTGCCACTTCCCTCAAGCAAAGGCAGCGGGGAAGCTGGCAGGGGAGGTCACAAGTCACTCCTGTAAGTTGCTCCCGCTGCCTTTTCTCCTGAGGAGCCTGGCTGCAGAGTGCCCCCCCCCCCCGCCTTTGCTTCCAGAGAACCAGGGAGGGTCCCTCCAAAGACACGTCCTCCGGTTACATCCCTGCTTTGGGCCCCGTTTCTCTTTCCAGACCGTGGCCCCTCCTGCTCCCGTCTCCTGGGGTTATTCTCACGGCCTGTTACACGCTGGCAGTCCAACCCCCATGTCCAGGAACACAGCCATGTCTTCGTGGCCCTGCAGAGGCAACAGGGTTGGGGCCGGTCGGATCGCTGCGGGGCAGAGTTCTGCCGGGCGGGTCCAACCACGGAACAGGCGCTCTGCCCAGGTCCGGCCAGGAGACCTTCCTGAGTGGGTGCCAGGGCCATGGCCCGCCTTCTCCGGGGCAGAGGCATGGAAGTGGGCAAGCACCACAGAGCAGCCGCAGAAACAAATCACGAGGGCATTTGCCCTGCCAAGTGCAGCTGATCAAATCTGCCTCCTTTTGGACTCCTAAAATGGTGTCTCTGGAAAGCTCCCTTTTAATGCTTTTTCTAATGTAGCTATTTATTAATAATAGTTCATACTTTGGTAAACAATAGGGAATATGTTTATTCTCCTTCATAGAACCATTGAGTTAGAAGGGACCTCAGAGGTCATCCAGTCCAACCCCTTGTGCACTGCAGAATTCACTGTCCCCGACAGATGGCTCTCCTGCTCCTGTTGGGAAACCCCCAGCAAAGGGGAAGAAACTCCCCTGTGCAGTAACCGCTCTTACTGTCAAGAGGTGGTTCCTCGTGTCTCGTCTGTGAACCCTGACCTCGGTCATCAATTAACCAGGCAGACCAGCTGAAGGACCTCCTGGGCTTTCCTGCAAGAGCTGCGGTGTCCAGAAAGGGTCACTCTCCCTGTCCGCCCCTCCGTTCTGTCGGCCATTCTTCTGGGCACTGAAGCGTGTGTGGGGCTTGAACCTCTCTTCGTCGGGCCTCCAGCCCTGCTGCCTATAGCATAAGCGGAAGGTGCCATTGCCCGCGGATGCTGCTGTGCTCAAGGATGGCTTTCTCCCCTCCCTCCCTCCCTCTCTCTCGGTAAAGATACCACCCGACCGAAGCGCGATTACGAGGTGGACGGGCGAGATTACCACTTCATTGTGTCCCGAGACCAGATGGAGAAAGATATTCAGGATCACCGGTTCATTGAAGCCGGCCAGTACAACAACCACCTCTACGGGACGAGCGTCCGGTCAGTGAAGGCGGTGGCCGAGAAGGTAAAGGCTTCCTGCAGCCTGCCCACACCCTGTACGTTGAGACGTGGGCAGCGTTATGCCCTGGCCACTGGCCGGCAGCTGCAGTAGGCATCCCTCTGTGCCGTCCGTAAGCAGCCTCTCCTCCTCTGTGCCAGGGCAAGCACTGCATCCTCGACGTCTCTGGAAACGCGATCAAGAGGCTCCAGATAGCCCAGCTGCACCCTGTGTCCATCTTCATCAAGCCTAAGTCGGTGGAAAATATCATGTGAGTCCTTGTCCTGGGCACTCCGTTCCGCCACTCTGCGCGACGGGGCTTTGCGCACCCATGACGCCTTCAGGATGACCCTGGTGGTCCTTCCGAGGCACCGGCATCCACGCTGGGTATAGTCTGTGAGCTCCCGTCCCTGCCATCTGAGCTGCGTAATGCCGGTGGTGCAGTTCCACAAAGTTACTAAAATGATGTGGGGCACCATGTGGAGGCACAATTAGGTGAGCCGTGTGGAGTGGAGAACCCGCTGCTCCACACGCCCTCCCCGCTGCCCAGCTGAAGGGAGCCCTGCCCCTGTGGCTTCCACAGGCCTCCAGAGGTGTCTGTTTTTTCAGGTATCTGTGGTTATTTTCAGTACAAGGTGCCAAGTATATATTTCATTTGGATGGTCTACCTAGTGTTGTTACTTGGTTAATAATGCTAATGACTTTGAAATATCTGCAAACTTAGGGAAATGAATAAGCGATTGATGGATGAGCAAGCTCGAAAAACGTTTGAAAGAGCCATGAAGCTGGAGCAGGAATTTACAGAACATTTTACAGGTTGGAACATCTCTCTGTTCCCTATTTGTTGCCAATGCTGTGGATGTTAATATCTTTTTGCTGTAAAGGGTAGTCCTGGAATGTCCCAGAACTAGCTAAAAATTTCTCTCTGTAGGGCCCTTAGAGACAATGGCAAAAATTGTTTGTTTATTTGAACTCGGAGCCAGCCTCTGTCCATGCTTTTTGCAATAACCCAGCACCTGGGAATCTCTCTGTTGTTCCACCAAGCTAGGTTTAAAGTAATGGTGCTTTAGCACACTGTTCAGTTTGCCTTTCCTAGTGTGAGAGAAGCAGCCCCAGGCTTGGCTGCACACTGTAAGCTCTGTTCTTGGGGGTCCCAGTTAGGGGGTACAGTGGCTGGTTGGCCCTTGTTTGCAGCATGTGATTTGGCAGAGGGGGGCCATCCCAATGGGTGGAGGCTGTCCAGAAGGGCTCCTGTACCATCATCTGGGGGATCGAGAAGGGGAAGGCTCCGAACAAGCCCCCCCCCTCCCGTGAGCAGTCTTTATGGGAAGCCATACGCTGAGGAACAGAGGACTGAGAACAGAGGGGAGAGAGCATTTAAACAGAGCGGGGACAGCAGAATAAGGGGGCTGCGAGGGCTCTGCAGAAGCCAGGGAAAGAGCAGAATTAGGCCTCAAGACCTGTCCTGTTTGCTTCTCTGCAGCTATTGTGCAAGGTGACACACTGGAAGAGATTTACAATCTTGTCAAGCAAGTAATTGAGGAGCACTCCAGCCCCATCATTTGGGTGCCAGCCAAGGAGAAGCTCTGAAAGTCCCCAGATTCCAGGGGTCAGTGTCTGCCCGCCTGGCCGCCAGCCTGCCCGTGCTTCCCACCTCCCCAGCATCTCTTCCTCTGCTGGGGGCTCTGGAGCTGCCGGGCCCCAAAGACGACACACAGAGTCCCTTTTTGACTTCAACTTTTTGCAAGCTGCTGGTCGAGTGCTCTTTTCTCAATGATCAAGGACTCTTTCCACTCCTGTGGATAGAAATGGAGAATAATGTGGTTAAAATTCCTTAATGTTTAAGGGAAAGTATCCTTCAGAGATTTTGAGAAAACAAAGCTTTTTATGCAGCATTTTAACAATTTTGTAATAAGATGAAAGAAAAGTGGTCTTAATGTAAATTGTGAGCAATTTTGCACGCTTGAGTTTGCCGGCATGATTTCATTCAAGAGATTTGAGTTCAAGATTGAGTTTCACAGTTTCTGCAACAAATTTATTTTTTCTGTCAATTTAGTAAGAAACTTTTTTCAAAATCAAAGCTAATGTATTCTTAACGGCATTATTTGAAAAAGAAAAACTAATTTTCATAATTTCATAAGAAAATGTTTATAGCCTTATTATTTTTTCTGTTGCTCTCACAGGGTGAAATTTTCTCCTGTTTTTAAACTAGAACTGACAAGACTACTTGGAATGTCTTACAGATCTTAATAGATAACAATGCATTTTCAAATTTTAGGTGCTTAAAAACCTTGGACTTAAGAATTATGGATTTTATTCTGAAAATATTTTAAAGACAATTATAATTATAATGGTCAGAGTCCTCAGTATCTAAAAATATAAATACATTCTTAGCCAGATTTTAATGAATATTTTACCCATAATAACTGCTTATTTTGTTATAATGAAACGATATACATACATATTATATATATATATATATATATATATATATATATATATATATATATTAAACTTTCCTTAATTAAAGTCTAAGTGTGAGTCTAAAGCCGTTTTCTTTAAAAAGCTCCACAGCAAAATACATATTATTTCACACCTCTAAAGCTGTTTTCTTTAAAAAGCTCCACAGCAAAATACATATTATTTCACACCTAGTTTTGAGAATCCCCGTAGGAAAGATTGATTATAAGCAACTAGGTTAGTGTTGCTGTGTGTTTGACAGGTTCCTGTCCCACCTCTGAACAGGGACAGGGTGGGCTTCTGGACACAAGGACACAAGTGCCCCCCCCCCCGAAAGTGGGAACTGCCTCCTGTCGCTTCTGTTCAGATGCCGGGTCCAGGGGCTGGGGCAGCTCCTCTTCGGCTGTAAGCAGCTCTTATCGATGGCCACTCAGTGCCTCAGGAGGAGAGCCACGAAACAGTTTAATTGTACAGCAAGTTGTAGGGTGTATGGCTATGACATCATAGAGAGAAGATTAAGAGTTGGGTTTTCAGACAGAACTCTGGAAATAAGACAAAATTGAAACTCTTGCCAGCAGCACCTGAGCTAGCGAAGTTTATCCTAGTGTAAGAATATTTTAATACATTGTACGCAATTTTTAAAATACAGATTTTAAGGGGAACTGGCTTCTGACAGGAGAGGCAGGTTTCATGCCACTATCCAAAACTTTCCTCTTATAGCCATGGATTACCAGTAAAACTTACTTGTGTTTTTCTCACCATTCAGTTTAGCATTATCCACAGAAGCTAGAAAAACAGAACTTGCACTCAAACTGTCAAATCTTACTTGGGAAGATTAAAGAAAGATGGGCTGAATTTTGAAAAGGAGAGAAGACAAGTCTGTGGTCTTCTTTGTGAATGTTTTGGGGCCACCGATGGGAACATTTGCTTCCCGTGAGGCCAATTCTTGTGTCCCTGGCGCAAAGACTTCCGCGGTGGCTAGTGCCTCCAAACCTCGTGGTAGAGTCCGGCAGTCCTGCCCCCAGATGCCAAAGAAAACCAAGGTGCCATTGTAGGGACAATGGAGGTAGGCCCAGAATGGACAGCTGGTGACATTCAGAAGGCCAGAAATTGTGCAGGGCTAGAGAAAGGCGGTTAACCTTGTTACGTAATTCCTGTGGGTCGTTTTGTAACAAGGAAAGGCAGTCTTTTTGAGCCAGTGTCTCAGTAGAAATCTTGCAAGATTGTCATTACCACTGTTGCAAAATAGTATGTGACAAGATTTGCAGCCCTAAAAATCAGACTTTCTGAACCTCTCCAGTTACTAAGCGGTCAAGGCATTATAATCTTCAGGAGAAGCTATTCTGAGGTGCACAGGACTGGATTTCCTAGATGGATTGTTTTTGGACTTTTTAAACAAGGGCAAATAATGCGAATGGCTTTCTAGGTGGTAGGTAATCAGCACCTTGAAATGCGCCTGGAAGCCTACTGGAGGCCAGTGCAGCCCATGCAGCAGTGGTGTAGCACAGGCGAATGTGGACGCGCCCAAGACAGTCCTCGAGGTGTCTAATGAAACTGGCCAATGATTCCAAGGTCAAGCTAAATAGAGAAGGAGAAAAAAGCATCTTGATGGGTAGAAAAGAAATAATTCCATTTGTGATGCCTGTACTAATGGATTAAAATCCTGCATCTTAACCCGTCAACAAAATTTACCAACAAAAAGGAAGAACCAAATTTACCAACAAAATGGTCCAAGAATTTAAACCACCATAGCAAAGGCTTTTCTTGCATCAACCAAATATCTGATTGTGAATCAGGTATATCCACTAGTCGTCTAATATAATCTGGTGCCTGATGTCCTTTTATGTAACCAGGATGCGTAATTAACACAGGATGATCTAATAAGGGTAACACACTTTGAACAGAGTGCCTTCGGTGGATGAGCAGCCATTAAATATGTTCAATCAATCAATCAATCTTTGAAGCAAGGCCCCGTCAAAATTTAGTATCCATATTTAATGAGGAAATCAGGCAGTAACTATAATAACGCTGCTAATTTATCAGATTCAAATAATTGTACATGTTTCCCTTGAAATCTTTAATTGTAAGAATATTATTTTGCTGGCATTGTTTTAATATGGAAGCCAATAATCTACCAGATTTTTCTCTTTTTCCCCTGTACTCTTGCTTTACATTATTCAATAGTTATTGAATATCAAGTGCATAAATACAATTAAGCTCCATTTTAGCAGACGTAAAGTTATTTAAAAGTTCTGGAGAGTTTGTCTTGTATAATTATTCAAAAATTTTCAGGTTTCTACAATTTACATAGCTAACAAATTATGCTCCAAGAAATAAGGTTGTACCACTTGCCATGAGTTAGAAAAGTTATCAAAGCCAGACCACAATCAACAGAAAGATCCAAACCTAATTAAAACCATAATTGCAGCCATAATAAGCTGACCAGCCAACCTAGGTGACCTAAACATCTGGGTTAGGGCTCTCTATAACAGGGCTTGAGGGGACCAAACTGGTGGGTGTAATTGCAGATTGCAGCCCTACTTCTTTGTACACCCGTGTGTACAATATTGAACCATGTGCAAAAGGGCAGAGTGCAATCCATGGCTGTGCCCAGCATTTTTTCCACCTCCCTCTCCCCCATTGCAGGCAGCCCTGATCTGGATCTTTTACAGGACCGTTGTTAAAGATAAATGATCTCCCATTGTTACAGATACCCTTAACATCAAAAATCTCTCTCCAAAATACTTCTTTCTTGTCCATAATTTTAGTAGAGCTAATTATCAGGGTTACTGCCATCCAGCAGATTTAGGGTTATCACCAATATATGTTTCCTGAAAAATCTGCTGCTTCTTGAAGGATACCTAAGGCCTTTCACATTTCAGAAAATGTGCTTAAGCAACATCAGAGGGCTTTCAAAGGAGAATTAAATCTATCTGTTCTTGCTAGACATGTATATCTGAGTAAACAAACTTCCTTTTTTAAGCTGGCAAGATATTTAAATAATTGTCTCCAAATTTAAAAGTATCTTAAACTTCTCCCACTTTAATGTATTTCCAGCAGCTGTTTTTGAAGAGAAAAATTTTAAATCCCTGTACTGTATGTATTAAGACTTGGCCTTTGTGGCACAGGGACCATAGAATTCCTTTTTAGTAAATTTTCTAGGCCTTTCAGATCCATTTAATGCACAGAAGTTACTGTCTGATCAGGACAATTTTGATTCTTCGAACATGGCAAAATTCCATTTTATTGTCTATAGAACTAGCTGAAAATTGATCGAGTTAATGGCATAATGGTATCTATTTTTACTGTTGTTTATATTCTGCATTTATGTTCTGGAATTCTGGTCATTGACCACAATGAAAGTTGGTTTATCCCTTGGGAGAGAAGACTGAAGCAAAATTAGAGTCAAGGAGCTGTATCTTCTCCCCCTCCGCTGTTTCTACCACCCTCTTTCTCTTACTCCTGATATAGCCAGAACCACCCCCCCACCCCGACCCCTTTGTTGCTTTTAGCTTCCTGGGGAGAGCCAGAGAGGATCTCGGAGAAACTATGCAGAGACAGCTACAAAAACATGCTTTAAGTCTGAGCAATAAAGAGAAGGTTAGGAAGAAACTATGACTCTGCCTTAACTCCCTTTTGGGCAAGGGGGAGGGAAGGGAAACGCAGTTGGGCTTTTGGGATTCTGCTGCAGTAACCTCTTGCTGTGGGGGCGTGGGCCTGGCCTGGCCTGCCTTGAAGGGCTGGCATCAGCCCCAAAAGGCTGCTTGTGTTTTCTTGCAGGGCATATCAGCATCCGTTCTGCCCTTCGGTGTCCCTCCCTCCTACCTCCTGGAAAGGGCCCATTTTCCTTACCCCCCACCCCAGGTACAGTGTTTTTCTTCTGGGAGGACCCAAAAGCTGGGTTCCAGCAGGGCTGACCATCCCCTTGCTCTATTCCTCTTGCTCCTGTTGGTCAATCTTGGAGACAGGGCTGACTTCTTCGTTTACTTCTCTTCCTTACAAAGAATCGCCTCCTCTGCCTGCCTCCTTTTTTGATAATTCTCCTGATCTAGCAATACCCTCCTTTAATGACTGACTAGTGCCCCTGAGGTGTACTTTGAATTGGCTACCTGCGGTTCTTCCAAAATAGACCAACCTGCCTTCCGTTTGCCTGTACTGAATGCCGACCCTCCAGAATGGCATTCCTGCCCCCTCCCCCCGAGAGACATGCCGGATGGCCCTGGCCCTGTGGCCTTCAGGAAGGCCTTCTTCCACCGGGCATGGGGTGGCGGGTTGGTGAGCAACCCGACCCGAGCACTTCCAGTGAGGAGCATTTTTAGTTGGTCTGTATTGTATCTTGTGTGGTTGGTTGTCTTCCTGTTACAGTTTCTTTTTTCTTTTTTGTTGGGTTTTCTTTGTTGGTTTTTAATGTAATGTTAACTGCCCAAGTGGTGAGAACAAGGTGGGTGGTCAAATAAGTGAGCTAAATAAATAATCTATTTAATCAATAATAAATAAACGCACATGGAATCAGCTGCTGCCTACTCTGGTGACGCCTGCTCTAGTGCTACCAACAGGGCTTGGCCTGACTGCAAGCCTGGCTCCTGCTCAGTCCACCCTCCCAAGAACGGTTTTTTCCTTCATTGTCATGCTGGTTTCCTAAAAGTCAGTGGTCTTGGGTGCCTCTCCCTGGTTCCCCTCCTGGGTCCTCCTTGGCATGAGGAGTTCTTCCACCCAACCATCAGGTGGCTCTGCTGGGCAGCCAACGCCTCCTTTTCCGAGCACTGCCTGCGTCCGGAGGAGGACTACGAGGGTGGACCCGTTTATGAACCTTGGCAGGCAGACACTCACTCTCCCCCCGCAAAGGCGGAGGACAGAGGTGCAGCCTGTTCCCAACGCCAAGGGCCCAGCCTGCTTCCTCGGAGGGAGGGACAGGAGGAGGAGCAGGTTTAGGGAAGGGCCGGATTCCTTCCTTTGCTCGCAGGCTGGGGAGAGAGGAGAACCTCGCCACAGGCACAGGGCTCTTGCCATGAGGCACTCAGCGTGCTGTTTTGCCCTTCTGCTTTGCTTCCATACAGGTAGGGTGACATTTTGCTTGATCACGGTAGACTCAGACTCAAGAGACGCTTCTGGTGCAACTTACAGAGAACCCCCAGCCATTTATCTTCCATCACACATGGAGACATGCCTCTTCTAACTTTCAGCAGCGCGAGTTACTCCTGTATTTATTGGCAGAATTTTTGTGGGCTCATGCGTTGCTAGCCGTTATAATTTGAAGAAGAGGGGGAAAAGTATGTTCTAAAGTATGTTCCAGTGGGATCTGGGATTTTCTAGCCCTACGAACTTCTTCTCTTTGCGTTCTGGGCCATACAGAGATCCAGACCAAGAGGAAAATGGGTGTTTGTTTAATGGGCCACCGAGACCCCTTTGCTGCCCTCCAGATCTTTGCAAGCCCTCCTGGGAAGCAGTGTTCTCCTGCCACCACCAGGGCCCCTACAAACAAGAGCAGAGCTTGGCCCTTTCAGCACGGCTGAAACATCATGAATCCAGGGTGGGGGCACTGTTCAAAGAGCAAGGCTGCTCCTGCCCTCTGCTCTGGCGAAGACTTTGATTTCCAGGCCTCTTTCTGGAGAGGAGGGAGTGTTCACTGCAGTCCATTCCTCCTCTTGGGGGCAACAGCCAGAGTGACTGGTAGAGCCACAGAGATGGTGCCTCTGGTGGGAAGAGGAGAATCGGGTCTTCCTCTGCGGCTCTAGCCAACGGTCCCCGGCATCGGCCTTTCATGAGAAAACATGCCAACGGTCACAGCGCCAGCTGGGCTTGGGCTGTTCCTGCCTTCTTTTTCAGGTTCCTGGCCCCAAGCGCTGCGAAGGGGCTTCTGGGTTCTCGCTTGTTGAGACGGTTAACGCCTGGGCTGTTGCACTCCCTCTGGCCTCTGCTCAGGCAGGCTCTGGCAGTCTTCCTGTGATTTTGTTAGCCGGAAAAGCTTTAATCCAAACCCAGGTGCCTAAACTGAAAACCATGCTTTGTCTTAAGTTTACAGTGAGGTGAGCCTGGGTCTCAGCTAAGCGTTAGGAGGCTCATTCATGGGAATGCTTTGGCTGCCTGGCTGAACTGAGGTCTGGCCACCCAGTCAGGTTGGAGTTAGGCAGCACCCAAATCGAATCAAATCAAATCAAATCAAATCAATAAATAGAAGCAACCAGTCAATGGGAGAGACTAATGCACAACCTGGAGAGATGGTTATGATGATTTTCAGTAAATATTTTCAGCATAAATCTATTTCCTGTAGTAACTATTCTAGTGACTAGTGACTATCTCTGGAGAAGTGTTTATTTATTTATTTATCCAATTTATATGGCCACCCATCTCAACAAGGGACTGTGGGTGGCGAACAAAGTTAAAATAAAAACAATTATAACAGTTAAACTACATGGTGGCCGAGCAACATCAACCCAAATCACTAGCATAACCAAGAAGCAGGTCCCTGTACACCCTTGGGACGCCAGGCCCAGGCACAGAACCAGGTCTTCGGGCCTTACGAAGGACCAGCAGGGTCAGGCCGCCCTGATCTCCAGGGGAAAGAATGTCCCACAATCTGGGGGCTACAGCAGAAAAGGCACGTCTTCTAGGCCCTGCCAACCAACATTCATTGGCCGACGGGATCTGAAGCATGCTCGTCCTGCCTGACTGGAGTGGACAGGTAGAAACAACTGGTGAAAGATGGTCCGTCAAGTTTGCAAACATAATTTGTGAATGTGCTTGACTCTGGGCTGCCTGCTTCCTCAGCCAGGGATTTTTAACGGCTCTTTGTATGTGTGTGTCCATGCACGTGTTCATTTCAGCTGCCATGCTGAGCCTGCTGCGCTGGTGCACAGTCTCTGACCAGGAGTTGGCCAAATGCAGTGACATGAGCAAAGCATTCTCCAGGGCAAACATCCTCCCTGAACTGGCCTGTGTGAATGGTGGCTCAGCAGTCAATTGCACCTCTATGATTAACGTAAGTGAATTATTTGCTTCTGGGTCTGGAGTTTGTGAGGGGAAGGGAGCACAGAGCGAACTGTATGTTGGAGCTTTCTAACAGTTGAATTCATAATTGGTGGACATAGGGTAGGCTACAGCACAGAGAGTCGTCTTGTCTTGGTGGACTTTATTATTTATTTATTTATTTGAATGTATTAACCACTGAACTGCAATGGAGTCTGAGAGCATAGATGCTAGACTAAGAGGGCCTTTAGTCAAGGCTTTAGAATCGAGTTTCCATCAGCTCACTGGAAATTCTAACTCATGCATCCAACTATGCTTGGAACTGCAACCTTAGACTATACTATGGTTATATACCAATTAAATCAGCTTCTCATCTGACTTTCAACTAAAAATAAATGAATAACATTACAATTCAAATAACGTTAAATGTTACCCAAGCTTCACTGACTGCCTTTTTGAGATTGCAAAGGAAGTGTCCTGTAAGTTGATGTTTGTCAGCGTCATCCAAATGGTCCTCAAGAGAGAAGCAACCGCTCTCTTAATCTGGAGTCCCACCAAATGAATGCCCCTCCACAGAGGCAATGGAAGAGCTAGACCTTGCTGTTTATAACACAGACATAGTTTGTAAAGCACTGCTGGCCACCAGACAATGATTACTACTCTATCTTCATACCCCCTTTCCTGGGAAACATCTTAATGTTCTCTTACAAATGCCTCTTTCTGGATTCACAGACTCCATGTGCATTGGGTTGTGAGGACAGGCCTGGGGGAGAGTCATGGCATGGACTTCTGATGCTAAGGTTTATGAAGGAGGCATGAGGTTGTTCTCATCCCTCAGGATTCCTGACTGGGGAGAAGGAAAAGACTGCCTTTGCTAACCCCCTACAGTGTGGATTTGAGAAGGGCAGCAGAAGAAATGGCAAGTGAGGACGCCTCTGCCTGGTCTGCTCATTGTAGGGATCCATGGAAGTAGCCACAAAGGATGTGTGTGTCCATGGCGCTGAGGAGCAAGTGATCCTTAGCAGGGTGTGCCTGGATTGTCTGGGTGGTGGGACCCAAGGCCAGGGTTACACTCTTCCCCGCTAAGGCCTGTTTTCTGAGTCACAGACACGACTGTATACCTGCATTTCTCTTTCAGCAGCATTCAGTCAAAGCTTAAGAATAAAACGGAGATGAAACACAATGTAATAACTAGAACAGATTACTTATATCTGTTGCAAATCAAAATAAGGAGGCCATGACTGGCATACTGCATTCCTTAGGCCAGTTTCCAGTGTGGTGGAAAGAAACTTTGCTGGAAGTGCATGATGAAGGACAAAGGATTAGTGTCTTGGGCCAAGAAGTTACACAGAGCAGCCTCTGTGAGTAGAATGGAAAAATCCATTGCTTGCTGAAGGAGCCAGCTCCTTAATGCTGCAGACCTCTCCCAGGCTCTCCTCGGTATCTGTGAGGAGAGCATCTGGGGGAGACCTTAGGAGCCTTCTAGCTATTACCCTGAGCAAATCAAAGTTTTGGGGAAATTGACTGAGCATGCCACAATTGTGTGCTCCACTCTGTCATTGCCCTAAGAACTTTTCTCACGGTAGGTTGCCAGGGCTGCCTCCATTCTCACCGGAAAGTAGCAGTGCCATTCTCTTTTTGCATACAGTGGAATTTGGCTGATGCAATGACTGTGGATGGTGGCACCATTTACCAAGCTGGGAAGGAAAACGGTCTGAAGCCAGTGGTGGCGGAAGCCTATGGCCAAGGTAAATGGGTGGGTGGCAGCAACTGCCTGTTTTCAGGCAAGACTTATATAGCTGCACCATGTCATAAAGATTCTGCTTTGGATGAAGATGACAAAAATGGATGTGCTCTAGCCAGGAGATCCATAGGATTATCTGGCTGCCTCGTATATGATAGACCATTTAGCCACGCCCGAAAGTCTTAGGAGGCCCAGGGGACACCATGTGGAGGCGGTCTATCAATTGCCTAGGCCCTACGATGGGAATTTTGCTGATTTCCTGATGGCAGCTGATGCTGCAAAAGACTATATTTGTAATCTTAACGTTTGCTTTTAAGTTGTAATTGCCCTATGACCAATGCATGTTTTCTATATACCTTTTTATATTCCCAGTTTTTAAAAATATAATATATTTGTAATATGTATGATGTGCTGCCATACGATAAATAAGTAGATCTGCTTTGGACTAAAGAAGATGCCACAACACCACTGGCAACTTATAGGCCCACCGTCTTCTTTGTGCTCTGCCTTCCACTGATTTTATAGAATTGCTGATACTCCTATCCTAAGGTGGGAGAAAGCCACTTTTCTAAACTGATCCAGAAGAAGAAGCAAAAGTGTTGCTAACTCACTGCATACTGTTGAGGGCAAAATGCTCAGAAAGAGTCTAGTGCACAAAGCACTGATAATCTATGTCTATTTTCATTGGTCAATCAAGTACTTAACAAACGCGTTTGTTCTATTTTATGACATTTGGTGGAGTTTTTGGGTTTTAGAGCAGCTGGGTTCATTTGTGGCGTCAGCTGCTCCTCTATAAGTTCCTTCCTTCCTCTTCAAAAAGGACCTTTCATTCTGCTGTCCCTGATCAAAGTGCTGGTCTTGCCCTGACCAAGGAAGTTCGAGGGGTTTATCTACCTGCTACGGATAGAAAGTTACCACTGCATTCACCCTGCGTCCCTTCTTGGGAACACAGCAGAGAGAAACTGGCCTAAATGGTCTTACCTTTCCCTGCCTAGATGTTGGTACCTCCTATTATGCAGTGGCTGTTGTGAAAGCAGATTCCAATCTGACCATCAACCGGCTGAGAGGGGCTAAGACATGTCATACAGGGATCAATAGAACAGCTGGCTGGAACATCCCTGTTGGCTTTCTCCTTGACAGTGGTCGAATGCCGATGATGGGTTGCAACGTTTCCAAAGGTGAGTCCTGACTGGGTTGCGTCCTGTCAGCCCTTCAAGGTAGATCAGACTAGGAATGCAATGTTGTGTAGGTCTGTACAATACTACTCTTATTGTAAAGCTATAGTAACAGAATCTTGCAAATCTGAATTGGCTCTCCCCATCTCTCCCCCAGACTAAGACCTCTTTTATCTGGCCATTGTCTTGGTAGCAGCTTTCCTCCTGTCCCTCAAGGCCACTGCCCAACACATGTCCTGTGCAAGCAGAAGGCTGGCTATTGTGCTCAAATTCCCAACTTCAGGCCCGAGAGCCTTACTGAGTGATGGTCTGGTCACAAAAGGCCATCTTTTGTTCTGGAGGTTTTGAGCACATTCTCTGCAGCTGTAACTTTGCTCTGCAGTGGGCCATTGTGGTTGTCTGGAATGCTTGGCTATGAGAAAGGGGTCCCGTCACTGGAGGGGGCTTCTTGGCCTTTGGCTGGCCCACAAAATGGTTTTATCCACAGTTGTAGTTTTTCCTGAGGCAGGCAGGCAGGCAGGCTGAAGATGCTGCAACTCGAGATTCAGCTCTTCTTCTTCCCTTTCAGCTGTCAGTGATTATTTCAAGGCCAGCTGTGTCCCTGGAGCAGGTGAGAGCGGCCACCCTGCATCCCTCTGCGAACTCTGCAAAGGAGATGAAACCGGACAGAGCAAGTGTGAGCTGAACCCCAGAGAGGAATATTATGACTACGCTGGTGCCTTCAGGTATCTGTGATGGGCTGCCTGGAGAGTGGGGTGCTCTTTTCCTTGGAAAAGCCACAGTGGGGTCTGCTGCAAGGGTGGGGTGGATGAGCTCCATATTGCTGCAGAGCCCTGCCCCAGGCCAAGATGCCTCTTGGAAGTCCTTTGGGTGGGAACTGCAGACGGCCTGTGGCCAACGAGTGCTGGTGGCTTCCCACAGGTGCCTGGTGGATGGGCCAGGAGAGGTGGCCTTTGTCAAGCACACCACAGTGCCAGAAGCCACAGATGGTAAGCCATTAATCAGCATATGGGGGAGTAGAGTGCCCAGGACTGCACCTGGTGGCCTTCCACATGATGCCTGTTGCCTGTTTGATGAGGAGCCATTGTAGAAACTCTTTGAGTATGATTTTTGATCTAGTTATATATCCATTTAATTATCATCCATCCAGTTCACTGTAATTAATTTGCTAATCAGAAAGCCACAGGACACTTCGTTAGATGCTTGATTGAACTCAAGTTATTCCATGACTAAAGCATTTCCACAATCTGTTAAGGAAGTTACTTTAGTAGAGGAAAAAGATGAGAGTTATTCTTGACTTTAGTCTATATGCATTGCTGACAATCCATGCTGACCTGGTATTTTTCACATTATTTTCAAAGTGTTTACAGACCATTTGGTTGTAATTTTGTTTTTTAATTGGGTTTTTAATTTGGTTTTAAAGGGGATTATTGTGTTTTTACTGATTTTTTGGATTTTGCTTATTGGTTGTGGTTTTTGGTTGTTTTTAACTGTGTGAGCCACCCAGAGTGACAAATGTGAGATGAAAGAGAGAGAGAAGAAAGAAAGAAAGAAAGAAAAAGAAAGAAAACTTCTCTAGCATTTTCGCAGGTGTTGATGTCAGGCTGCCTGGTCAGTAATTCCCAGGATCTCCCCTTTCCTCCAGACACTTGGCCCTTTACCTGTACTCCAGGATTTTGCGAAGATAACGTAAAAAAAAGTAGCTACATCATCAGATGGTTCCTTCAGTATCTCAGCTGGCAGTTCCTCTTCCGGTCCTGGAGATTTAAACTCATTAAAACTGAGGAGGCGTTCCCTGATCACAAGTCATGTTGAATCTGCCCTTTCGTCCTGCTCTTCTTCAGCACTTTTTGTTGGAAAAGGCCAGATTGAGCAGCTCTGCTTTTTATTTGCTAACTGTTAGCACTTTGCCCTCTTTACTAAACTCCTAGGATACTGATTCTTCTCTTTTTTTTCTTTTGAACATATTTCTGTAATTCCTCTCCATTGCTGCTGTTAGTGTCTTTCACCTACCCCAGCATCTTCTGAGTGTTTGTGTTCCTGACATCAGCAGCACAGTCAGGAGCACTGCTTGTTCCCTTCCTTGGCTACCTGTCCTTCTTTCCACTTCCCACACATCCCTTTTTCATTCTCACATCTCCACTAAGCTTCTTGTATAACTGCTTCTCCTCTCTTTCATTTTTCTGTATTCAAATTGTGTGATCTTTTAGTATCTCCTTCTTTAGAAACTCCCACCCATTAGCTTCTCTTGCTGTGGAGTTTTATCTACCAGTATCTGGAGTTTATAAAATCCTGCTTTTCTGAAGTCTAAGGTTTGCTTTTGGCTAAGCTTTAATTTTAGCTTCCCTTAAATAAAAACTCCAGCATTCCACAGTCACGTCCTCAACCGAGTATTCCCTGTCAAGGCAAGGCTCACCAATCCTCTTGGGCCTTCTCCAAAGGAGAAAGTGGTCAGAAATTCCCCGGCAAGATGAACCTCGGCACAGCTGGTCTCCCATTGGTTCTTCGTAGTCAGTTCAGAGAGTCCAAACTGTGTGTGGGGTGTGTGTCTGTGTGTGTGTGGAAGAGAGAGGGAGGGAGGGAGGGAGGGAGGGAGGACTCCAGCCAGAGCAGGCCCAGGTCCCACTTTTATTCTCAAGGTGGTGCTGCGGGTTAAACCGCTGAGCTGCTGAGCTTGCCGATCGGAAGGTCGGCGGTTCAAATCTGCGTGACGGGGTGAGCTCCCGTTGCTAGTCCCAGCTCCTGCCAACCTAGCAGTTCGAAAACATGCAAATGTGAGTAGATTAATAGGTACCGCTTCAGCGGGCAGGTAACGGCGTTCTGTTTAGTCATGCCGGCCACATGACCACGGAACTGTCTACGGACAAACGCTGGCTCTTCGGCTTTGAAATGGAGATGAGCACCGCCCCCTAGAGTCGGACACGACTGGACTTCATGTCAAGGGAAACCTTTACCTTTACCTTGGAGAGGGACTGAGGGGAATCTGCTTTCCTAGAAATTTGTCCCTAACTGGAGGTTGAGGATAGGTGTGTACATATCTTTTGAACATTATCAGAACAAATGCACCTTCTTCCGGATAATTCTGGGTGTAGCATGTTTGTGTCAGTGCAGGAATTGGGCCTTGTAAGTTGTGTGAAACCAAATCAAAATGTAAAGCTTCAGCTATTGGGTCAGTAATAAGATGCTTGCTAGAACTTGAAGTTAAAAAAAGGAGCAGCCATTTTTTAAATGGCATATATTTATTCTTATTACTGTTCCACCTTCATTTTAAAATCAGCATAATGTATATTCTTCCTTTTAACCCCGGTGGGCCTGCTTGGGATGACCCATCTCTGTGTATGTGCACTGGCTTCAAGGGCACCTGTGAAGTGCCTGGCCCGGAGCTCGGCTCTGGTCTCTGGGTGGGATGGCAGGGGAGGCAAGGCCCCTTCGGCCTTTGGTCCTGGGTGTGAGCGCTGCTCTCATCTCAGGCCGAGCTCTGTCCTCCTGGAGCCTCGAGGACTTCCAACTTCTCTGCCGGGATGGAAGCCGGGCGGCAGTCACCGAGTGGCGGACATGTCACCTGGCACGCGTTCCTGCTCATGCTGTAATCACCAGACAGGACATGGAAGGAAGTCTCATCTTTGAACTGCTGAACCAAGGACAGGTGAGCCTTTCCCAGGCTCTGTCTGGCTTACAGGAATTTAGAGGGATTTGGGCCAGATTTGTGGGATGAGTGGATTCAGATTCTGCATCTGGCCACCCGCCACTCATACCATAGAACTTATTATGGAGACAGAAGCAAAACATGCCCTAAAGCATCTGATTTTATTAGTTTTGTATATTGATAATTTTTGATATGACTGTCTTGTCCTTGCATGCTGCTACTTGTGAGCCAACTGGAGCTGAGTGATTGAAACAACAGAAAGCACAAAGGGAGGTGCTGCAATGTGGGCAGGACTGCATTAATGGCACCACACAGGCCCAAGATTGAGGAGGCTCCCCAGTTTTTTAAAGGCGAGGGGGCTTATTTGCCTTTCTTAGTCTGGTTTAGTCTGCACACCAAGCAGTTCGAAAACATGCAAATGTGAGTAGATTAATTGGTACCGCTTCGGCGGGAAGGTAACGGCGTTCCGTGAGTCATGCTGGCCACATGACCCGGAAGTGTCTATGACAACGCCGGCTCTAAGGCTTAGAAACGGAGATGAGCACCGCCCCCTAGAGTCGGACACGACTGGACTTTACGTCAAGGGAAACCTTTACCTTTACCTAGTCTGGTTTGGGATATACTATAATGTTGTTGAAATTCCAAGGATTTTCTGTCTAAGCTTTTGGAGGGTTTGCGCTTTCCTTGCAAGCGTACAACTTGGGGGTGGGATCTCTTGGACTCATGGCCCAGCTAGAGCTGCGATGGAGGCCACGGCCACAGACGCTTTTGGCTAGTTTGCTCCTTCCTGGCGGGAGCGCTGAGGGCAGTGGCTCATGCCCTTGCCGTCTTCCGGTTAAGACTTCTGTGTGGGCTCTACAGAGACTGCCCTGGGTGGCCCAGAAACCACCACTGGCACAGCACAGAATGCAGCAGCCCTCCTGCTCACTGGTGGAAACCACGTCAGCAGAGTCAAAGTTGTGCAATGGGCCTGTCGCTGCTGCCAGGCCGAGTTTAAGGTCCTGGTGACCTTGCCCGTTACCTTTTGGTCTGCCCAATATGTGCCAGCCAGGAGTGGAGGGGATCCAGGCTCCCACCCCGAGAGCCTCAGGGCATGGCCTCCCTGTGGAACAGCTTGCTTGCCACATGCTAGTAATATTTAGGAAGTTGGTGAAAACGGTGCTTTGGAGACCCTTCAGAGAGGAGTGCCCAAGTAGGCAGGCAACGCTTTATGGGAATCCTGATTTGTAGCCATATGATTGTAAGCCATGTGGAGTTAAGATAATTTATTTTCAAATGCTTGGAAATAGATAATAAATAAAATGTCATGAAACCTTGTGATTTTCAGCAATTGTACCACTAGAAATTCATCAATGCAATCAGGGAGCTTAGAGGCTGTAAGCTGCCCATCCTTCCTCTAAGATATCCAAAGGACCTTCTACTTATGCCTTTATCTGCTAGACTCTTATCCCACCTTTCCTCCAAGAGCTCAAGGTAGCTTCCATGGAGATTTTCCTCCATTTTATTCCCATAGCACAATCGGTGAGGTAGGTCAGTCTGAGAGTGTGACTGGCCTAAGAGTTTCAGGCTGAGTATGGCTTGGACCTGGGTCTTCATGGTCCTTGTCCAACAGCTGCATCTCTATAGCATATTGGCTCTTCCTTCTTTTCTTTGGGTGACTCAGCCCCCAGAGGGAGAGGCCGCATTGTGTCTGCTTTGGCTCTTCAGCTGAGCTCTGAGGACAATCCTGCAGCTCAGCTCTCAGAAGAGCAAGGGATGACAGCTGCTAGACCTGACATGGGCTGGTAAAGCCTTTGGTTTCTAGCTGACATTTGGTCAAGTCCCTTTTCAACTTATCTGATTATGGCAGAGCTGAAGCATATTGTGGCTTTACTGTACCTTCAGGAATTCAGATGTTTTCCTAAGGAAGATGTGCTTTTCTCCCAATGTCACAGCAAAGGTTTAACGGTGGAGACTCCAGCTTCCAAATGTTTGACTCAACAGCCTATGGAGGAAAAAATCTTCTCTTTAAAGACTCTACCACAGAGCTGGTTCCCATTATGGAACAGACATACCAGGCTTGGTTGGGAGATGAATATCTGCATGCCATGCGAGGCTTGGATTGCGATCCTAAAAGTATGTCTTGCAAATTGCCTTTGTAACAAGAAAATGTCTTCTTGGTTCTAGCATCCTGAAGAGCTAGTGGAAGAGTGAACAGCATGGGAGAGAGAGGAAGGGAGAAAGGCAAACCAACTGTGTTTGTGGGACAACAGAATTTGACTACTGTACAGTAAAGATCCCAAAAGGGAGATTTGTCTTTTATTACTAACAGAGTATTCTAAGCTCTTTTCCAGTGAGTTTCCCATAATGGCCTCCAGGTTCTCTTTTCTGGATGCCCTGAGTCTGGTTTGATATCATGAGTATACTTAGGAATTTAAAATTTAGGACCCCACCAAGTATCTTGCTGCTGACACTTCTGCTTGCCAGGGAGAGAAGCAGTGGTCTGGTTTTATTGGATACTATAGGATCCTTGTGACTGTCCATGTACAGTAGCTTTAAATGGTCTAATTGTTTTTAACATTTGTATTGTTTGTGTGGCTGTTTTTTTTTTTTAAATGGTGCTGTTTATGTTTTAATTGTAAGCTCCCCAGAGTCACGAATGTGAGATGGGCAGCCATATAAATTGAATAAACAAACAAACAAATAAATAAAATACTAGATCAGACTAGTGCGGAGATAGGAACTCAGGATATGTCTCCATTGGCTTGTAAGGATGTAACCAGTTGCTTCTGCATTAAAAGCATTCATATGACTTTGGTGACCCTCTTCCTCTTCTGATGCAGGGTTACCAGAATTTCTGCGCTGGTGTGTCTTGTCAACAGAGGAGATCTGGAAATGCAGCAAGATGGCCACCGTCTTTAAGAGCCAGAATCTGAAGCCAGAAATCCAGTGTGTTTCAGCCCAGAGTCCAGAGCAGTGCATGCAGCATATTCAGGTGAGATGCTGAATGAAAGGTTGTGCAAGAACACCTGCCAGGGGTGTGTACATGTGGTGTTTCTTGCTTTCTCTTGGGGGCAGGCAGGCAGGCAGGCTGCAAGGAGCCTTGGCTCACACTGTGTGTGTAAACCTTGGGGATGTGCCTTCTCAGTGCAATAATAGGGCACTGGTGGACACAACCATCCAAAGAGAATATGTGTGTAAGTAACTTCCAGGACAGGTAGCCATGAGATGTGAAGAAATGCAGGCCTGGCCTTGAGAAAAGAATAAGTTTTTAGTAGGGGGACTTTCAGAAAATATTATTGTCCTGACAAGGAGGGAAGCAAGAGAGAGAAATTCAAAATAACCCCAGCTTGATGTGGTTAGGATTAAACTGGGGTAGTGAGAAAGTCTGACAGATTTTCAAGATTCAGTTATTCTACCTACAGCAATAAAGAGCCTTCCTGAAAATATTACTGCCCTGCCATGTCTGTTTCTTGGCCTGACCTATCTCAAAAGACTGACATGAGAAGAATAGCTGTCAAGAATAAAGTTTCTAGAGGTTATTTGTAATGAAAGGATCATTTGTTTCTCCATGGTAGTTGCTGGGAAAACTCCATGCACTCTTCCACTCTTTTGCATGAGCTTAATCCCACTGGGGGACCTGGCTGTGGAATCACAGAAGCTTGACTAGACAGCCTGAACTGCCCTTCCTCTTTTCATAGAGTCCTTTTTTTCTGGGCCAGTACAGAACGGGGGCAGCTGATGCCTTGGGACAAGACACCTGAGAAAGCCTACCAGCCCTGTCTCCTGATTGCCCACCCGGAGGCTTGATCTGGTCCTTCCATGCCAAGATTCCTTGGCAACTGTCATGGTCTGTGGGAATGACCTTGGGAGACAGGAGGAAGAGCCACAGACTGGACTGCCGTCATGTAAAAGATGGATTTAGGACTCATAGTTGTGCTTCTTGTCTGGACTACCTAGAAGGGCTAACAGCAAATTTGTTTGGGTTACAATGGCTGAATAGGCTGTCTGGGGAGAGAAGGGAGGGCCATCTTGCCTCATGACGCAGCCAAGTTTTAAAGGGGAGCATTCCAACCACACACCCATTTTAATTTCCTTTCAGAAAAGAGAAATTGATGCCGTGGTTTTGGCTGGAAAGGATATTTACGTGGCTGGGAAGACTTATGGTCTAGTGCCTGCTGCTGCAGAACACTATGCAGGTACGAACGTGGGTCTTTGTGTCAAAGCCGTTCTGCAGCTGTTTGTGGACTCAGCACCCTCAGTGAAGTGGAAATACTGTAGGAAGTCTTGGATAGAAGCGATTCCTTAGGACTTTTCAGTCCCTCCATAGTGGAGGCACTACAGAATGGATGCCACGTTCCTCTCCCATTGCTCCAGCCTCTCAGAGACCCTCCAGAGTTCTCTGGCTGAGACCAGCTCTGTTCATGCTGACATGATATTCTCTGTTCCTATCCCCCCACCCTGAGCTAGGGGGGGCTCAGTGTACCGGCTTGTGTTGCACCCTTGAGCTCACCAAAGGAAGAAGATGGCGCATGGAAACTGTTAAACCAGCTCTGTTGCACCTTTCTTTCCCAGTCGCTTATTTCCCTTTTTCTCTGTGATTAGCCTTCATTAACACATCTCAGGGAAGGTGCAATAGACAAAAATAATTAGAATAAAACAAATAATTTAACATTGAAGAATCATTTTGAATTGAGGGTAATTTTCCTTTCTAGTAGATATGTCCAATTTTCACTTGGTACCAAAGGGAGAAGGTGTCCATAACTGGTGGTCCACTGCTGAAAAGACCCTTCTTTGCATCTCCACAAAATATGCTGCTTGAGGAGATGCTCCCCCTCACAACCAGAAAGAACATGTTGCTTCAAGTATTGATGTTCCAAAGACATCTGAATACATTAGTACTGTGGAAATGCACCCGAAGCATATTGCCAGCTTGTAGATGAGGGCAGCAGCCACACTTTTCGTTTGGTTGGCCTTTGAGGGCTCAAGGGTCATGGACAGTGATATGCTGATGTCACCTGAGTAGGTAGGGCTGACTTGGGGGACTTTAAGCTTAAGGCACACATTTCACCTTAAAATGCCTACTTCACCAAGAAGGGCCTACAATTTGGTTCCAATCATTCCAGGACCACCTGTGGTTATACTGTATTGCTGGTGTAAAACCAATAAAATGTCTTCTAATTTATGTTCCCCAAAGCAGTTCTTGCTTGCTGCATGCTCCCAGTCAGTCCTGAAATGACTGAAATGACTGAAATAGGGAAGCACCGATGCACTGATCTGTGGGCATAGATCGCCCCATCCTGGAATGTTGTGGGATGTGCAGCTCTTTGGCCTAAAGCATATTTGCTCACCAACGCAACGTGAGCCTTTGCTAAGAAAAGGTGGATGTGAAGAACTCGGAAGGAAAGTATCAGCTACTTCAGGGTAACCACAGTCCCAGGCAGGGTGAAAACTGAACCCCGTTCCAAGACCTGGAAGCCACCAGGCAACAGAGCCTTCACCTTGTGGGGATTCCGCTTCAGAGCCCCCAGCTAGAATCACAGAGCAAAGGGGTTGGAAGGGACCCTGAAGGTGTCCTAGTCTGATCCCCTGCCGAGGGCAGGACTCCTCAGAGCATCCCAGACAAAGGGCTGTTCGACTGTGGCTTGAGACCCTCTCATGTCGGCACCCCCACAGCTTCAGGAGGCCGGCTCTTCCATGCTTAATGACATCCACAGGGAATTCTTCCTTATTCTGTGTTTGGATCTCCCTCTGAAAAGCTTCCACTTGCTGGTTCTTGTCTTACCTCAAGAGCTGCAGAGGTTAAATCCACTCTTTCCCTGCGACAGCCCTTAAGCTATCATGTCTTAGCCTTAGGGTGAACATAGCCTTCCAGACCCCACCAAAGTAGACTGAGATGGCAAGGAGTAATGTACTTTTCTGCACACAGAGGGGTGTGATACTGTATGCTTTTACTGAGCTTTGAGCCTTCTGGTATGTCAGAAATGTCCAAATGAAAAACATATGCAACAAGTGGCCCTCTGGCAGCCCTCAGAAGTCTTCTGTGATGTGCGCTTAGAGGCAAGATTGCGGAACAGGACACCTTGTTGTTGTTTATTTGTTTAGTCGCTTCCGACTCTTTGTGACTTCATGGACCAGCCCACGCCAGAGCTTCCTGTCGGTCGTCAACACCCCCAGCTCCCCCAGGGACGAGTCTGTCACCTCTAGAATATCATCCATCCACCTGGCCCTTGGTCGGCCCCTCTTCCTTTTGCCTTCCACTCTCCCTAGCATCAACATCTTCTCCAGGGTGTCCTGTCTTCCCATTATGTGGCCAAAGTATTTCAGTTTTGCCTTTAATATTCCCTCAAGTGAGCAGTCTGGCTTTATTTCCTGGAGGATGGACTGGTTTGATCTTCTTGCAGTCCAAGGCACTCTCAGGATTTTCCTCCAACACCACGGTTCAAAAGCATCTATCTTCCTTCTCTCAGCCTTCCTTATGGTCCAGCTCTCGCAGCCATATGTTACTAATGTTAAGGTGTTACAGGACACCTTAAGTCTTGCTTTTACTCCCCCCCCTTCCTCCCTCCCTATGTGCAGATGGAGATACTACCAGCACATACTACGCAGTGGCAGTGGTGAAGCGAGCAACTTCTGATGTCTTCACTATCCACGAGCTACAGCATAAAAGGTCCTGTCACACAGGCTATGGGCGGATGGCTGGCTGGAACATACCCATTGGCCTCTTGCTGCAAAAGGGATTCATTCAGCCCCAGGAATGCAACGTTCTCAAAGGTAAAGGGGCAGGGGTGATCAGGGGTGCCAACTGAGGACAGGGTACCTAGAAGCCCTCACTGATAACCTAAGCAGGGGCTTATAGGAGTTCAAAAAAGGACGCCGTGAGACAATCCTGGCAAAATGATGCCTATCAGATCCTGAAGAATCAGGAACAACTGAACGACATCGACGAGTCCTATCAGACAATCCCAGTGAGGAGAGAAACTGGGGGACAGCAAAAGAAGCCAGTGACTACGCAAAATAAACTTAGTGAAGATCTACAAACGACTCATTAAGGAAGATTACAGATAGGCAGCCCTGAACTGTGTAGCTGGTGTAAAAAAAGCAAAAGCTCAGAATGAGTTGAAATTACCAAGGATGCCAGGAATAGCAACAACAGCAACAGAAGCTTTTACAGATAGGTTTAAAATAAAAGGAAAAAAGTCAGCATATCAGCTTTTCAGTGAAGGAGACTGAACTGTAACTGACCATGAACAATCACTTGATCTTGAAATAGTTCATTACTTTCAGACCAGCCTGCTCTGCACAGAACCAAAATACTAGCAAGTAACAAAGATAAGGCAGAGTTCCTCCTGTTTGGGTTCAATCTTCAACAACAAAGAGCATAATCCACCAGGAAATTTTGAAGGGTGGTACAAAGGGGCATGATTGAAGCTTGAAACTGGTAGAAATAAGGTCCGGAATACCTCTTTACTCTGAATGAGTATAGAGCTCTGGGATCAGCTGAACTGCACCCTGGGGCACTAAAGGAACTAGCTGATGGTATGGGTGAATCCTTACATATTATCTTTGAGAAATCTTGTGCTGGATGACTGGAGAAGAGCATATGTTCTCCCCATATTAAAAAAGGGGAGAGAAGACAATCCAACCATTTTTCTCAAGGCCCAACATAGTCAGCTATTACATACTATCTTCATGGGAATTGAATTCTGGCTGTCTGATCATCTATCTCCGTTGCCTTTCTCTGAACCCATTCCAACTTCTCTGAATCCTTCTGAAAGGGTGGTGCCCAGAACTGGACACAATACTAGAGGAGGGGTCTTATCAATGCAGATTAGAATTAAGCAGTAACTTTCTATGACTTAATAAATTGTGCTTCTATTGAAACAGCCTAAAACTGCATTATCCATTTTAGCAGCCACATCACACCACTTGCTTCTATTTAGTTGCTAGGCAACTAATTCCAAGATTTCCCCCCCCCCCACAAATACCCTTACCAAGCCAGGAATGCTAAGCATTATATTCTGTGTTTGAGAAACTCCATGTGGTGTTTGTGGACTCATCACCACCCTCTGCGATTGCTTAATTTAAGAAAGGGGGAGCAACTGAAGCTCCTACTGCAGGAAGCTGCCAGATGAATGAAGCGCCCCAACCTCTCCAGTCTGACTTGGACTACAGAGCTCCAGTCAGGGCAAGGTGGCGATAATCCTCCAAGGCCTGGGCAGATCCAAGGCTGAGTTCTTTCCGAGGTTGCCCTCAGCTAATGGACCCTCCCTGGCTCTGTTCTTCTTGTTCCAGCGGTGAGTGGCTTTTTCTCTGCCAGCTGCATTCCCACAACTGAGAATGAGGGCTACCCTGCCAACCTCTGTGAGCTGTGCATCGGTGACAGCAAGGGAAATTTCAGGTGCAATGCCAGCAACCAGGAAACTTACTATGGCTACACAGGAGCCTTCAGGTAATGGGACTATTCCAGGCAGCTTCACTTCCAATTTAGGGAGGAGCAAGCTTCACACCGTGTCCTCTGTACTAAGTTACTCATTTTTGTTTACTTTGAGTGTCAGTTCTGCATGATTACTACCAAAATGGAGAATTACTGAGTTTTATCTACATTTGGGTGCAAAAAATATGGAGAAGAATAGATGTTGGCTATTAAAAAAAACAGGCAGGAGACAAAATGTTCTCAACATCAGCAAAGTTTGTTTAGTGCTTTTTCAGCTGTGGGAACAATGCCTCTTGCACCTTTGCTGACTACGGCACATGCACATGCATACACTATCCCCTTTCCCACACGCAGACCAGGCACAATGGCTGGGAGAATGGAAATAGCCAGTTTCCCTCTTCCTTGGAGCATTATTTATAAAAATAATAAAGGCGGGATAGAAAATAAATAAATAAAATAAATAAAATTGCTTTGCAAGGAGGGAGGGGGAAGCAACATACCACATGCCCGACAGAGTCATGAGAGGAGGAGGAAAACCACATGGCTTCCCCTTTCTTCCAGAACACCTATCAGGAAGGGTCAAAATACCTGGAGACCTTCCACCCCACCTCTGTGGAACAGAAGAGAGCAGCAGGGTGCATGGGCTGACCTCAGGGCGCTTGGGGGGGGCCCTTTTGCTCTGTAAGGCACCTTTTTGGGAGGGAGGGGTAGCCTATTGACCTGCTTGCATCCCTACAGCAGAGTGGCTAATGTGACCACTAGTCTCCTTGCAGATGCTTAGCAGACGGTCGTGGTGATGTGGCCTTTGTCAAGCACAGTTCGGTCTTCGAAAACACAGATGGTATGTGGGTACTCTCGTCATACTGGTGTGTTGGATGTTGCCATTTCTGAAATGCTTCAGACGCTCCCTCATTCTTTCAGGTCATAATACAGATGCCTGGGCCTCCATGCTTCGGTCTGGTGACTTCCAGCTCTTGTGTCCAAACGGTGCCCGTGCTGAAGTTGCCCAGTTTGCTGGGTGTCACTGGGGCCAAGTGCCTCCTCGTGCCATCATGGTCCACCCAGACACCAACGCACTGGTTGTGTATGGGCTTCTGGATAAGGCTCAGGTAGGCTTAATCTGAGAAGCGGAAGAAAGCCTACTGCCTTTGAACTCAGTTACATTCCTTTGCGTGACTGGGTGATTTGTTTTCCTCCATTATTTTTCAGAAAGGTTTCAGTCTGGCTTGGTGAGCCTGCCATCAGAGACCAGGCTGGGAATAGAAGACAAGGGACTTTACCGCTAGCTTTTGATTATTATTTTTCTGCTCAAGTTTGACACAGAAATAGATGACATAACAGCAGGAAATAAAAAACAAACTAAATAGTCTGGATTTGTACAATATGCAAACAAAACAAGAAAACCAAGATTGAAACAACCAAGCTTTGCTTATTGTGTGAATGCAGCCACTAGAACTTTACCAGACCCAGTTAAGTGTGTTGTGTAAACCCAAGGAGACAACTATATGATATGGCTACATAACAGGCAAACTGAATTTTAGCTGCAGCGTTACAAGTATTATTTTCAAATGATGAGACAGAATAGTCCTACTCTATTCTGCACTGGCTGATTCCACCTAGAATGGTTTGTATAGATCTGAGCCCAAGCTGGAGAAAAAATTGGAATACTACAAACAAGAGCAAAAAGAATTTTCAGGGGATTTGAATTAAGTCCTACAAGGAGAGATCAATGGAAGTGGTCATTTAGCTCTGAGAAGACTGAGAGAAGAAGACAAAACCTGTTTGTCACTTCATATGGAACACCACTGGAGTGTGGGGATTATGGGGCTGGAAGACCCAGGTTCAGGTGCACTCTGGGACCAGCCTGTCTCTCTTGCAGCTCAACCTACCTCTCAGGGTTGCTGTTACAGGAATAAAGGAAGATCCCCCAGTAAGAGTCACTGATCTGAGATGGGTGGCTATATAAATTGAATGCATGAATGAATAAACAAATAAACAAATAAATAAAAATAAGTTGCCTTGAGCCCCTGGAGGAAAGGCAAGATATAAACCTAACAAATAAAATAATAAACAATAGTCTTAGAGTGCAGCATACAGAACGTAAGCCACAGGTGACTTATTCCGATGGAACGTTAGGAAAAAGTCTTAAAAGTGAGCAAAAGAACAATTTCCCTCCTCCTCCAATATGTAAAACATGTTTCTTGAACCAAACACCATAACACAGACAACACATTTACACTTCTTGGATAAGGGCTGCAGTAAAGGATTCTGCACTGTTAGCACAACAGCATTCACATGGGGAAGCACAGGAACATGAAAGATGGTGTTTATATGTCCCTTATTCCAGAAAGCAAGCCCCATCACTGGGAAGGCCTGTCTGCAAGCTCCAGGGGCGGGGGCTACACTAGAAGGTGCTCACTACACAGTGTGGAGGAACTTGTTAGTGGACACACATGCTTTACACCCTCACACCTCCATAGGCTAGTCTTTATCCAAGGCTTTGGGTTTATCATGTCTAAGTGGCCATCTTGTTAATGATATTGTGGGAAGATTGCAGCAGCTGATAAAGACAGACAAAAATCACAGGTTTATTTGTATGGACGTAGCACGTTGCGTGGATACTGTGTTTTGCTAGCCCAGCTTAGAGTTCGGCATGTCTGGAACCTCACGTTTCCTGATGGCTGAAGCTGTGTCTGATATGCAGCGCGGCAACGGTTGTGCTCTGGGCAAGTCTCTGGCTGCTCCTGTGCGCCTAAGGAGCAGCAGCCGCCTGCCCAGCAGGGTCCCAGCAGCTCCTGGCAGAGCATGGTCTTTGGCAGATGCTTTGAAATGGATCCCAAGTGGTGTGTCACAAAAACTTTTGCTTAATCTTCAGGATTTCTTTGGTAAGGACAACACCACCAATGGATTTAAAATGTTCAGCTCAGCAGACTTCCAAAAGCAGGATTTAATCTTCAAGGATTCCACTGTTGCAATTGTGCCAGTCGGGGAGAGAAGAACATTCAAGTCCTGGCTGGGGCAACCGTTCCTGGACTCTTTAGAAGGTTGGGAATTCTCCCAGTGCTCAAGAGCTGGTAAGTCGATCTTGCTTTGGAAGTTGTCTTCCCCCCGCCCCCGCTTCCTGTTGATAAGGAAAGCAGCTCTTTAAATAACAACTGCTAGGAAGAACCTTACATTTCATGGGCTGATGTCCTAACAGCCAGGAACCACGCTGAGACAAGGAGTAGGTCTCTAGTGTTTTATTACTGCTACATAACAGAGAATCCTAACAAACTGAAGAAGCGTGGGAAAACCCAGACATATAAACCCCAAAGACTAAGGCGGGCCTGATCTGTGTCTCTTTGAATGGCCACCTAATTCCTCAGTACTACGCATGCGCTTTACAGCCTGGATGGGAGCCCCCTGCTCGCCATCCTCACTCATGACATCTGGTAATGTAGAGGACACCAATTTCGTCTCTTCCATTCCATTTATAGAAAGCCAATCTGGAGATGAAAAATGACCCTTGAGCCTGAAGCCAATTTAGTGGCCTGCTAGAACCACTGAAATGGAGCAGAGCTTATAACACAGCTGAGAAGCTGGCACAGAAAGATTAGATAGCTTCAATGAGCACATCAGAGAAACACATGTTGTTACACATTCAGCCCTCCCAAGCATAAAGAATCACACACTTAGACAGATTAGGTTAAGATAAGTAAAAGAATTCTTACTGACTTTATCGTTGCTTCTGTAACATCCATCTTGGTGGAAAAGATGAAGTTCCTTTGTTCTTCTTTTCTTTCTAAATACTTAGTTTGTCCTAAACTCTCAGCCCTTTGGCTGCCAAGAGCTGCGTGGAAGAAAGGGGCAGAATCCTTCATCAAGGCCCAAGCACATGGCCCTGATGAACGGAGAGCAGAGCAGCATGCTTGCTTCTCCCTGGGTGGAAGAAGGGGAAAGAGAGAAAGAGGAAGTGGGAGTGGCAACAAACAGCTTCCTCGGAGTTGCATTGTGGGACAACTCAATTTACATGCTAATTCACATGCTAATGAGGCATGCTGGATTTGCCAGGACTTCCAACAGAGCCTCCCTGAATGATTCACGCCAATCTCTTACTTCTTTCAGATTTTAAGGATTGAAGGTGTGGGGTGTATGTATGTATGTAGTAAACAGCAGAGCTTATGTTTCAAATGCAAACAGTATTCCATTCTATTCCTAGCATCTGCAATTAACAGATGCAGCAGAAACAAAGCCCTGTACACACCCAACTACTTTCAATGTCAGAGACCCATTTAGAGGCACTTCCAAATCAGAATGCACCATATTGGGATGGACTTCAGGCTGACTCTGTATGTTCAGTCTAGATTGCTAATGCTGTTTGTCTTTATTTTTGTTATACCCCAGCATCCAAGCCTGTGAATGTTATTCCCCTACTGGTGACAATTCTGACTCTTGCAACCATTTCCTCTGCATGATCCACAACTCAGGTACAATATAAAATGCAACCACAAGACTTAATATCTTAGGCAATCATCATGAAATCAATCAATGATTGTGGAATATTTTACTTTCCTTCCTCACCAGCCTGCATACTGTGCATTCTATGGATGAATTGATAGGCCAGATGTTTTAACCATGGTTTGTTGAGCAAATCATAGTGACCTTATTTGCACATAATGCTGAGACATAATGGGTGGACTTGCACATCATATAAACTCAAAGGCTATCAAGCCATATTATGTGGCAGTGTTGTGTGTGAATAAGGGCCTTCTCTAAACTTGCCTTATCATTTGACCTGTCCTATCTGGGAGATAGGGCTGTTCTTTTTTTGGCAAGTGTCATCAGCTGTACTGATCTGGAGTACTGTAAGAAAGACAAAGAGGCATTCTTGGTTGAACTTACATCTACTCGCTTACATTTGCTTGCAGGGATTCATTATGGTATGCAATTCTTTTTGCTCTAGAACAGGACATTATTATGTATGTTAAGTAACATGAGATTCTTGTTGTGGATTATAAAGCATGACGAGTACAAAGAGAAGATACGCCAGCATACTGTAGATGATCTTCCTGCCATTTCTGCTTTGGCAGCAAATGTGGATAGCCATACGCCCTTCTACCAAAGGTGGTGGGGGTGGGAAACGTTCACTCCCTGCAGGATCCAACTTCAATAGATAAAACATATTGATTGCAGGATTCAGATTACTCTCCTTCACTGATATATGTACTCTGTTTTTGATTTGGCATGTTCAATAAAGTCTTACTTGATCCCAGCAGTTCTAAAAGCCTTGGTGTTTTTTGCAGATTTGAGATAGGAACCTTTTAAAATAAAAAATGCACTGCTTTTATATATAACAAAAGAAAAAGAATAATAACCAACAAGAAATTAAAAAAGAAAACAGAAAAGCTTAAAAAATAAACAGAAAAAAGGAAAGCTGTGGATATGTACAATGGAACTGAGTCGATTGGAGTCAGGCAGTATCCAGGTAGAATAAAACAAACAAAGAAATCATATTTTAAATAACAAATTAAACCTTGTTCACATAGAATCATATCAATCAGGCTTTCTAGAGCACTGGTAGAAGCTCAATTCATATACAGAAGGGGCATGCATATCTTCCATCCTGCTTTTAAGCTGCATGTACGAGACTTTCCACCAGTGTAAAACAATTTTCCTAATTCCTGCCCACACACCATAAATTCTCCATTTCTAAGTTTTCTAAATTTCTAAATTTTCAGAATATTATTTAGTTTCTAAATTTTCAGAATATTATTTTCTAAATTTAGTTTCTAAATTTTCAGACCGACAGGAAGCTCTGGCGTGGGCTGGTCCATGAAGTCACGAAGAGTCGGAAGCGACTAAACGAATAAACAACAACAAATTTTCAGAATATTATTTAGCATCACATTCCCACCTTTGAGCCTTATTTTCTTTCTCAGTACCCTAATTTCAATCTTACATATATTATACCAAAGCAGCATTGCTGTACAACAAGTCCCTTCAGATTCTATTACCCTTCCAACAGAGGCTGAAATCTAACCTTTGCTCTACATGCTCAGGATCATCCAACAGATTAACAAATGTATTTAACTGAATTCCTCTCATTATTCCAAACTGCCTGTAAGTTTCCCAAATCAATGGTAAATGAAAGCTGACTCTTTCTCTAACAATATCAATAATGAACAAGCTTGAGAAGCAATTAATACATCATATCCAAATAGTAAGATCAGAAGGTGTTTTAATTGAACATATTGCCCTTTAGCAGTTTAAGGCAATTCAATTAATTTTTGAAAAACATTTTAAAAAACTGATTAGCAAGAAGCTGGCCCAAAGTACTGACACCTTTTTTTGCCCATTAGCTCCAAAAAAAGTATTTACCAGCAAACAATTGGATTGTCCAAAAAGACCATCTCTCATCTTCACATTAAAGTTCACATCAAGAAAACCTAGCAGTCTAACAATCACACTCATACACAAATTCAGTAACCTTTCCATCACAGGTATTAATATAGGAATCCCGCCAAGAAGATATTCAAAATAAGACCTTTATTGCTTACTGCTACATCTTTAATGGAAGAGAAACAAGATTGTGTTGAAAGGAGAAGTGGGAAGGTAAAATACCTGCTGGGTTGTATCAGATGCATCTTTTCCAGCATTCTGCTCCCAATTACTCCCCAGAAGTACTCGGGAAGCCTACAAGCAGCAGGATCTCTAGTGTGTTCTACTTCCTTTTGTCTTAAAGATGGACAAAGTCTGCTGCAGCGACTGTGGGCAGGTGTCATGATCGCCGTTACGATGTTGCAACATCGTAACGGCTCGCATGACAAAGCGCAGATACGTGTCAATGACTGGAGAGGTGCGGGTGATAAACTGGACAAAGAAGGTAATGGGTTTGGGAGATCTATTGAACAACAAAGTCTCACCGCCCGGTAATCGACCATTGACACCATTATCAAAGAAATAATCAGGGCGAGGTTCGGAAGGGCGTGGCCGGGCTTTCGAGGAATATTGAAGTCTAATCACGGGGTAATGGACCATTACCTCGCAGGAAGATAAACGGGGCGATGCCCGGGGCGAATGGGGCTGGACGACCTCTCACCTATCAAGCCTGGATGACCTGTCACTCCGTGGAACTTGTGGGGCACACCTGGGGAGTGTGGGGGTGGAGCGCTGTTTGGCGCGAGACTATTTAATTCAACTTTTGGCACGCTTCCTTCACTCTCAGCTTTTTACTGGTGTGCATTCTATTCTGAATAAAAGCCAGAACTTAAACTTGATTTAGAGTCTGAGTCTTTTATTTAGCCTTAGGCATTCCTCACAGCAAGAGTGAAGGGAGCCAGTTTCTAGAGAGTGGGAAAGTTAATGGCAACTGCTAATAGACCGGCAGCAGAGGAATGCTGTTTATCTGCTCAATTCATGTGGTATGAAAAACTCGTCTCCTGAATAATTGCTGGTTGCCAGGGGTATGTCCTGAGAGCTGTTGCTGTAGACAATGAAGGAACATTAAGATATCTCTTTTCCAGAGAGAACAGGAATTTGGCAGGTCAATCTTTGACAAATTTCCTTCTAAGTCACTAGTGGACTGAGCTGAGAACTTCAGAATGGGACAAGAAGAAATAAAAGCTGCCACATGCTACCTTAAGAACCTGAAGATGAATGGGCTTCATTCTATAATCATAACCTGCAGTCCTTGCGGTAGACTGGGTTTTTGCCACGAAACAACCTGGCATGTATTTCTAGCAATGCAAACGCGTCAAATCAGAGGTTGGAGCAGTGAGAAAATGAAGATTTATTAGATCAAGAGGAGGAGGAGTTGAAGGAAAAGAGAATCACCTTAAGAACTACCATGCTTGGTCAGTTCTCTGGACTAAATTCCAAAAAGATGCTCTGAAGCATGTCGTAGCATGAACAAAGCACCTGTCTACAACTCACAACTCTTTAAAGCAGCTGCCCATCTTCCTGGAATCACACTGCTGACCTTTTTTTTTTTTTTTAAACAGCTTTAGGGTTAGGGTTGGAGACATGTCCCATGTTCGTACCACTCTGCTCCAAATGAACTTTTTAATGCCACACCATCCTAAACAATGCATTTACATACTACTCAGCATAGATTTCTCAAGAAGCCTTCCCAGATTAATTTTGATTTTTTGATCAGAAACCTTTTGTTACTAAACTATGGGATTACTGTGGATAAAGTAAATCTTGACTTCAGCAATAAATATGTCCCCTATGGCATATTGACCAGCAAGCTAGCTAGTGTGGGCTGGATGGCATTGCCTAGTTGTATTGGCTTGGTAGTAAGGGATTAGGCCTACAGTGTTGATTGTACCTGCATGGTATTTGGTATTCTTTTTTCTTTTCTTGTAATGTTACTTGGATTGCTTTGCTTTGCATTATCTCTGCTGAATGCTGAATTATGACATGCCACACTGATTGGTTGGTATTGTTTTACAATAACCAAAACAAACTTTTTAAAATGATCCTGTTTCTATGCTGGGGATTCTACATCCTGGAAGTCAGGAGTGGTAGGAAAGAAGGAGCCTCAGGAATCAATAAAGGGACTAGTAGAATGAGGTCAAGAGGTGATAGAACGTGACACCCCTTTCTGCCAATCCTAGAGGGCAGAAGGTGGACAGAAGGAATCCCAAGAGGGGCTAAATGAAGGGGGTTCGACCCAACATAGCTAACTACCAAGGTGAGAACGGGATTGGCACCAAGGGTTTTGAAAGCAAGGGCTACTTTCAGAGTGCTGGATTATCACCTGTCTGGCACAGAGACTATACCATTTTATCTCCTGACATATTTTGCCCTCTCAAATGGATGCCTGGCACTTCCTTGCTGCTTTACTTGCTGCTGCTTCAGTCTTTTTTTCCCCAGCCAGGCTGAAGACTTGTTGGATCTATAGCAAAACTGGCCATCTGACTCTTTTAACTACATCCACGTACATTCTTAAGCCTGTATCTTTTCTTGCTATTGCCCATTTCTTACAAGCTATATACTTATTATGTAAACCTTGCAAAATTGTTTCTGTAAACTAAGGAAAGAATACTTAAATGCATTCTTTATCTAAAATTGTACCAAGGGACTTAGAGGAGAGAACCTATTTACTGCTTTTTGAGTATACTGCATGCATGTGTATACACATATACTGAGTTGGAGGATTCACAGTACCCATGGGGGTTCATCAAGACACAGATACCCGGGTATGAATTCTGTACCCGAGGAATACCAGCTTTAGGTGAAGCCTTGCACACACATTATTAACAAAAGGTACACAGTGTGAAATAGGCTATCAGGGATGATGTTTCTTATCAGTATGGCTGATTGGCAGTAAACTGTGCAAACCACCCCAGAACTAACAGCATGGCAAAAATATAAACAATTGGCCGAAAAAAGGTGCCCAGAGAGATGCTCATGAATGATTCCTCTACATTGATGCCATAAAGTTCTGGTGGGGACTCTGCACTCATCAACATTTGTATTAATGATTAAGGTGAGGTGATGAAAGGAAATTCATCACATCTGCAGATCATGCAAAATTGGGTGGGATAGCAAATACCCTAGACGAAAGAAAAACATCTTAATTGGCTATAGTAACGGGGAAGAAATGCAAAGTTCTTCACTTAGGAAACAGGAATTAAATGGAGAGTTACAGCATTGGAACATCTAGCTTGGTTTAGCAATAGTACCTATAATAAAGATCTTGGATTGGTAATTAACAAAGTGAATATGAATCAATCTTGAATGTGGTTGCAAAAAGGGTGAATGCAGTTTCAGGCAGTGTTGACAGAAATATAGCTGATCCACTTTATTCTGCATTGGACCAACCCTACAAAAGAATCCAGAAAAACTAAGATTCTGACTGAACATTAGAGGAAAAAAATGTCCTCAGAGCCATACGACACAGGAACAGAGGATGCTTGCATTCAGTTTGTCCAAGTGGAGGCCGGACAGCCCTCGGTCAGGGATGCTTTGACTCTTGAACTGAGAATGGGGTTAGACTTGATGGCCTGACTGGCCAGCTCTGAGGTTGTTTTTTCATCTTGCTCCAAACCCAAATTCTTTTTACCCTAGCATATCACACAAGCCTGAGCATATTTTGAACTTTAGCCTACCCAGCACAGTCCATCCAGTTTCAGACTACAGCATCACAGGTGTTTGGTAGAAACCATGACAACAGAACCATCTGTCAACAGGCAAGTAAGATCCATTATATAACATGCACCAATTGCATCATGACTTACAGTACATAATATCATGTGCATGACGTGTTGTGCATATGATGCCACCCCTCCCCACACTATATACCTAGTTAGCGATACGTTATTCCTGCTGTTTCAGTGAGGTCTGCTTAACAGACATGATACAGATCAATCATGTCCGATTCTTGACGATTCTATGGACCAGCTCTCTCCGCATTTTCCGATCTTGTACAGCTCCAGTAGTTGTTTGTTTGTCACCTTTGCTGACCATGGAATGTAACAGACATATCTGGGCCAATTAAAGATCTAGCAGGTGCGTACGCACAAGATGTGAAGGTGAACTTGTTTTAATCCTGAGGCTCAGCATCTTTTTTAACAGTTTAACATGTTATCAAATTCAGTGTATTTGGTTAGGTCCCACTTTATGTATTAAAAAAACAGTAATTAAAAATATTGTGTGAACACAGGCTATCACTCTTTGATTCAGCCCAGGGAGCTTTCCGCAATATCACCAGCCTGTTCGCATGACTTTTACCTTTTCCTCGGAAGTATTTTATTATACCATCAATTAATTATATCCTTAATGCTTCACTTCTCCAACTCTCCTGAGCACTGCTCACCTGAGGATTCTACCCATAAAATGCTGCTCCCCGTCTCTTACAGAAAAAACACTGCTAATTCTGACAAAGCAATCTAAGTCACTTTGCCGCCTCCTGCAGCAGAGCTCGCATGTGTGCAGACACAGCAGTTGGACAAACAAGCCACACAACACAAACTTCAAGCAAATTTAAAAGCGCTCGGCACAGAGTTCGGATCCGTTCCGGGTTCCATACATGGTACAAATCCAGAAAAACAGGTTAATCCAGCGCCCCGATTAAGCGTGCCACCAAGACTCGGAAACGGGGCCCTTGCCGCGCCGGGATCCCCCCAGCGGAAGTGCGGCCTTCCGGGGCGCCGCAGGGCAGGAATCGCGCCCCAAGCTGTTCCAGACCCGCGGGACCTCGATGCCGGAGGGACGATCTCAGTTCGCAGAGGGGACGCGAGCGGCGCGTACCGGGCGGCTTCCGAGCCCCCCGTCGCCCGCCCGTCTCCCACGCAGGTCCGCTCCTTCCCTCGCCGCCGCCGCCGCCGCCCGGGGCTCCCGGGGGAAGGGCTCCAGCCTGGCCGCGGTGGCCCCTCGCCCTCCGCCGGTAGGAGGCGCTGGGCGGGCCGGTCGCGGCGCTCCTGCCCGACTCCAGACGGGAGCGAAGGGCGCCGCGTCCAGGGCCCGGAAGCCCCGCCCATCCGCTCACTCGCGCGCGGTCCCTCCGGAAGGCGGGGCCCCTCACGGGCTGCGCCCCTTCTTCGGCCCGGCGGGGCGCGGGGGCCAGCCGGCGTCCTTGGCGCGCGCCGCCTCCTCCTTCAGCTCGCGCAGGAAGGTGTCGCGCAGGCGCAGTCCGCGCGTGAGGGCCGCGACCGTGAGGCGCGCCGCCGCCCGAATAGGCTGCGCCTCCGCCAGGCGGTCCAGGAGCCGGGGGTCGTTCAGCAGGGCGAGAAGCAGCCGGCGCAGCACCATCGTCGCCCCGGGCCGCCTTCCGCGCCGCCGGAGACGCCGCCTGCGAGGCCCTGCCCGCCGCCCGCTGTCAGCAGGCCCCACGCGCTCCGTCCGGGGCGGGGCCTCGCCTCGCGGCCGGCGGGGGCGGAGCTTGTCGCAGGAACAGAGGCCGGGGGGCGGTGCTCCTCCGCCCCGCCCCTCCCGGGACACCGAGGCCCCCCCGAGCGGCGGGTGAGGACGGGGCTTTCCCTACCGGGCACCCTTCCCGGTCTCGCGGCTGCCGGCCGTGCTGGGCTTCGCGGGCCTAACCCTAACCCTAACTCTAACCCTGTCCAAAGCCCTTCTCTAGGTCTCACTTTTTCAGGACCTGCTGAGATTTTAGCGTATCACTCAATCCACGTTCAAACATCCTAAAGTGGAATAGTGGTAGTGTGGAAGGCCTAGAGGAGAACTGTATCCCCCCTGTTGGATAGCTTGTGCATGCAGTCCTGTAAAAATGTCTGCCCAAATGGCAAAGTGATTACGGCAATTGCCCAAAAGTCCCAAAGAGAGGCATCTGTACGGAAACACACATTGGCATCTCTCCACATTGGGAAGCCTCTGTCCCTGACCAAATGATCTGTGGGGCGTTGAGGGATCAAACATCGAAAGATATAATGTTAGACATGCTGTGACAAGAACCTGCTCCAGCTGTAAAGTGGATCACGTACCTGTGGTCTGGATCTTCATCTGCATTGTGGTCTCGTCCCAGTTGGTTTGAAGAGTCCTCATTGCGATTTGCTGTCCTTGGATTGCCCTCAAAGCCTGATGGAGGGAACAGTTGGTCACCTCTGCCTCCCAATGCGTGATCATTGACATAGCTGAGATTGGAACGGTTGCGCTGTGATGAAATGATGTTATGTGCTGATGTTCCACTCTGTGCTGCTGTAGCATAAGATTGCCTTTGCGATCCTGCAACTGGGGAAGGAACTACCTTTGGCTGTGCTCGCAGAAGTGGCTTTGGCATTTGCTGCCCAGTGCTGCCCCAGTTGTTCCTTCAGTCCTTCATCTTGATGGGAGCTGTTGCCCTTTTAATAAGGCATTTTTTTCTCCCGACTGAGAGGTAGGGAGGAAGATGTTGAGGTTTTCCTACTAACAGATTAAGCTGCTGTTGTACCTAGTCATTTTGGCCGGGTGAAAAGGTTGCAATTAGATTGTCTCCTCTCACGTGCTTCATGCAAAATAGCCTGGGGGGAGGAAACCTGCCCGGACTTGTTTCTTACTTTTTTTTTTCTCTGCCGGCAATGTAGCCAAGCAAGGCTTGCTCCAAAGGGAGCTAAGTCCTTTAAAATATGTTTTGCTTTTGGTTTTGCTTTCTGTAAATAAATTATTTTTATAGAAATGCTTGGTGTGTGACTTTTTTGACCTCTCCTGGGCTAAAGGCTTTCCCAGCATCTGCCAACAGAAGAGTTTCTGTGTTCCTGCAGAGCTGTGATGGATTGTATGTGGTGACAGACAGGGAGCTGTTTTGTTAATGTTGAGGCGTTGGTGTGTTTTCTGTTTGTGAGCATTTGTCTATCTAAATGTGTGTATATATGTAGGGCTGAGAAACTGTTTCGAGTTGTGAAAAGAAAGTTTGGAGATGGTGTGAGTCTGTTCCTTTGGAGGCTGAGTCTCTCTATGGCGGTAAAGGTGCAGGTTCTGGCCATGCCTGCATCCACCATTTATTCTGGTGTGTGTGTGTGTATTGTGATTTGTGTAATTTGAATGTATATTGTGGGAAAGTTGAGAGGTTTTTGTTGATCTTTTCCCATTGGTTTTTCATGGTTTGAGGTGCATGTGTGTTTCACTATTTGTCCAGTCTCACCCAAGACTGCCCCCCCGCCCCCCCCCCGTCTGCCTCTTGCCTGCTTGTTACAGGCTTGAGGATCGGGATGAGAGGAGAGGAGGAGGAGGATGACAGAGGGAGGTGCAGTGCTTTTACAGATCTTCTGATTTTGCACCAAGGTAACTTGTAAGTTTCTTGTCAATTCTCTTCCTGCAGCTGCTGCTGTTGGACAAAAATGATTGCTCCTCTTGGGGGCGGGGGGCGGGGAGAGACCTGGGCAGTTTCAGAGAAGCAATGACTCAGAGAAAGGGGGGGGGCACCCTTTTGCTCCCACAGCTCCATTCTGCCCTGACCCCTGGCATTCCAGCTTTATTAGAGATTTCACTCTTGTCTTGCAGCCAGAGTCACTATTGGCTCTAATATAGGCTCTTGGAAAAGACAGAAAGAGAAAAAGTGTGTGTGTGTGTGTTTATAAATTTTATATGGATTATATGAAATTTATTAAATTTTAATTATTCCTCAATATGGCACACGATGATAAAAACAGGAGAGAGGAAAAAAAATTTGGGACAATGTATGGTTTTAGTAGAGCTTCCATGGACTAGTATGATCTATCTGAATTTTGTTTTTTGTTTTTGTTTTAACAATTTTTGGCTATGGAAACAGTCCAAACACTAGATAAACTCTTATGCCAATGCTTTCTTTTTTTCCTAGTTTTACAAGTTTTGATTTTAGGGAAGTTATTGGGGAATTAAATATTGACAACTGAAGTATATAATATTGCTTTTATTTGAGAAAAAAATGACTTAAAGTTGTTATTTATGCATGAAATTAGAGGTTTGGCTGTGGAAGTTTTGACCCAATTTTTGGGATCTTGGAAAAGACCTGTCGTCTAAGCAATTGGGTCAGGTGGTAAAGAGATGGCCAGCCTGCTTACTTAGGGTGGTATTTTGCTAGGGCAGGGAAGTTAGTTTTATCCAAAGTAATGCTGAGATAAATCCAAAACTACACCTACCAATCTAGTCACATGGGGCCAAATGCTTTAGGGGATTGTGTGTCCAGACTATTTATTTGTCCTGGAATCTTTTTGAAAGCCAAGCAGGTGTGTGAGAGATGTGTGGTATGCCAAAAGAACAACCCAAAGACCAACTGAATTCTACTCCAGGGGAATGTCCAAAGGGGGGTGGCCCCAGGGTGAACTTTTTCTCAGGATGGGTGAAAGCCTTTCTTTGTAGAACCAATCAAGCCAAAGGTCTTCTGAAAAGACACCTGGAGAGGCTAGGACCAGAGGCAGGATTGATATGGGCACAAGCCCTTCTAGTGACAATAATAAGTCTCCGGATTGCTCCCAAGAAAAGGCTAGGAGTCCATCCATTTGATATGGTGACCCTATCCTGGAATTCTTAGCAGAGAAGTAGGAGGCATGCATGCCATGGGGAAGGAATCCATCTGCAAGTACTTGAAACAGTTATCTGCACAAGTCTTGTCCTTGTCTCCCTATCTGTAGGAACACAGAAGTCTGGAAATCGAGTTAAACCAGACAGAGGGGAGCTGGCAACTGCGTTGGGAGAGACTCTAAAGAAGACACTGAGATTGCCAGATACTGCCGGATACTGGACTGTGCAGCCCCAGAAAGACCATGACTCAAGGCTTACTCTGAAGCCTTGATTGGGATCATCCTTCTGGTGACACATGGAAACATGCGCATAGGGTGCACCATGCGCCTGAACTTTCTCTAATACCTTATAGCTTTGATGACCATAGTAGTCCTTAGACCTGGAAAAGAGATTCACAGGGTTCAAGGGAAGCTTCGCAGACGTACTCAATTCAGAATAGGGATTTTCCATTTTCATATGAAAAGGGACACAAAGCAAGTTTTTGTGGGGCTGGCCCATTCCAAATAACCCAGAGCATGGAACCTTTGGCTGGCTATTTTTGGGTCTGCCCCTCTTTCTACTTACTATGTTAATATTAGATTGCCCGTTGTTTTTGTGAAGTGTTTTGGTTGTAAATGTTGCTAATACCACTGTCACCAGCAAGTTCAAGGGATTAACAACATACCACACCAGCGATATTTTGTTGAGGATCTTAGGTTTGAACATATTAGCTGGCGGTGGTATTGGTCTCAAGCAATTGGGTTGAGTGTGCAAGTGGATCATAAGGGGGTTTCTGATTTAATAAATTCATTATCAGTGGCTGTTTCACAAAATATTGCTTAGACCTTTTCGGATCTCCATGGTATCAACAATGGGATAAAAGGTGGGACCCTGTGTGGTAAGTTACAGGACAAAAGGGATTAGGGTGCAATTCTGAAATCCAGCCTACCTGCAGTATGGAACTATGGTTAATTTACTGGTTTGGATTTGTTATCTTTATAGGTTGGTGTCTGAATCAAGAGTGGACTGATGAACAACTATCAAGGGGGGTGAGGAATTTAACACCTTAATAGCTTTAACTCAGAAAATAGCTTGTCAGGCTAAATATCATAATTGCTGGTTGTGTGGGTTTGCAACTCTTCATGGTAGACACGGGTTTCTAATATGGGCAGTCCTAGCAACTAATTCGTACTTGTTAAAAAAATTAAGAAGCTGATTTTGTGAATTCTAAGAAGGACTTAACTGAAGTGCAATATTCCTTAGAGGGTAATCCTAACATAATTGTTTCCTGGTGCTTTAATGTCACACCCTTGCAGGTGGTGACTCAGCTAGAATCGTATCAATGGTGTGATCAGACAGCTAGTTATCATGCAGGGAATTGGACATGGCCTGATGGAAGTGTCACTGGTGTGAGCGCAAACAATACAGTCTTATCAGACGTGAGCACAATAACTGTTATAGATCAGTGTGTATTTAAGGCTATGTTCCAATTTCCACCAGCTAGTTATAGTATAAGGCGTCAAGGAATGCATAGGATTTGTGGAAATTTTGCTTATAAACTTGGCCTACCAATACTAGTGGAATATGTACATTATGAGGGGTATGGCCAGGGGGAATACATCCATCTCCTTTAGAGGAGGTAGTTTATAACAACCATCACTGGCATAATACACAGGGTAAGAGAGCTATCCTAGGCTTGGTTGCTATAATGCAAAGCTTTTTGTATCGCAATAATTTGGCTGACTTACATTATTTTGCATCTATTAGCTTAGAAGTTTTAGCTAATGCTACTGGGAATTTATCTACCATTCTTCAATATGGAATTATTAATTTGCAGACAGTTGTATTGCAAAATTGAATGGCATTGGATCAAATGTTGGCAGAACATGGAGGAACTTGTGTATATTTAAATCAAACCTGTTGTGTGTTGATTAATAATTCGACTCAGATTGTTAGGGAACAAAGGAAAATTGCTCAAATAGTCAGAGACCTCCATAAGAATAGGGAGACCTTGGAGGCAAATTGGATGCATTGGAATTGGGATTTATCCTGGCTTACTTCATGGCTGCCAAATTGGAGTTGGCTTCGATCTATATTTTTAAAGATCGTCTTAGTGATTGTAATCCTTATAACCACATGTTGCTTAATTCAGTGTATGCCTTTATGCTTTACAGCTTACATTCCGAGACAGACAACTGTAAGGTATGTCATGATGCTGCAAAAAGCTCAATATGGAAAGAGTAAGGATAGTAATAGTGGTTCAATCGAAAGCAAGCTTTCTCTGAACCAAAGGGGGGAAATTGAAGGTGGCGACTGGAAAAGCCAGTTGCAATTGTGAGGCCTGTTTGATGTCTGCCAAAGAAGGTGGTATAGCGGTACAGGAATGCTGACTTACGTTTGACAGTTTTAGATAATGCTGAATAGAGCATGGTACTGAGAAAAGATAACGAGGTTGAAATGAAACAGAGCCAGTAAGTTTGGGGAAAGAATGCAAGCATGTGCATATAAGAGATATTCTGCCCTAGAGTAACCAAACAGGTATTTAGTATGGTAAAAATCACACCCCTGGTGACAAAATTCCCCCCCTTGAGGAGGAAAAGATTCTTAGGAGGTGGAAAACACAAATGTATGCATACCTGAGAGATACCTGAGACCACTGCAGCAAAAATTATCCAATTATTGCTTTTTGCTTGTAACTACTCCTTGAAAAAAATATAAAATGCTGGTTTTTGAGAAGTTCAGGGTTCCTCTTTTGGGAGAGGAATCCCATTTCACTTGGTACCAAATAAAATGGAGAAAAGTTTTCTCCTGTCCAGAGTCTTATTGGATTGAGCTTTGGGCTTATATATTTTACCACATTTTGTGGCCAACAGCACAGGTCTGATATTGTCCAAGGCCCCGGCCGCCTCCCTATTCCAGGCAGCTGCCAGGGCTTCTGCTGGACTGTGCAGCAGGTCCTCGGGTATATCCCCCAGCTCCCTCTGAAACCCTGCCAGGTCCATCAGTCGACAATTTTTTTTAGGAAATGACAACAATTTTTTTTCTCAAAATGCCCTCCTACATAGTTCACCGGCACGCCCCTAAATGTGGGTGGCCGGGCTCATCAATAAACAATAAAGAAACCAAAAGAACTCCAACCGGAGAAACAAAAAAACCCAAAAACCCCAGAAAAAAGCTCCCCCACTGTCCACTTGTAGCGACATCCAGCCTCCAGCGGCACCATCCAAGTCCAGGCTCCGGCGAGCCAGCTCCAGCTGGAAACAGGCCTGCCCCCTCATGTGATTGGTGCTGGCGCTGGCTGCCAGCACGGCCACAGCCGCCACCAGCACTCCTCTGGGAGCTGCTCCCACTCTGCCACACAGATCCAGGCTGCCCGATCGACAACCTGCTCAGCGTCTGCCTCGGCCCAGTCCGCCAGCAGCTCCCCACTGCTGCACTGCAGCTGCGGGTGCCATGGCCTCAGCAGGCACAGAATGTGGAGGATGGTGTAGTTGAGGCGGTGCGTCATCCACGGCAGCCCCAGCAGCCCCAGCAGCTGCCGCTGTGCAGGCCTCCACACCCTGGTTCTCGGGATTCATGCCACCACCGTGCTGGCCATTGTCCGGGCCTGGGACTCTGCCGCTGCCACCACTGCCACCCACTGCCACCTACGTCGATCACCAGACCCTCCTCCTGCGCTGTGCCGCCGCGCCATCCGGCCACACCTGCAGAGGAGGGAAATGGGGGGGGGGAAGGAGAGAAGCCCTCGGGCGCCTCCAGGCTTGAGACGAGGCTCAGCCAGGGCTGGCCAGCCAGCTCTGGCCGCCAAAAGCGCCGGGCCACCGCCGCCCAGAGTACCAGTGCCACCGGGCATTCGGTGGCTTTAGGGTTAGGGTTAGGGTTAGGAATTTTTTTTTTAAAGGAAATTTTATTAAGTTAAAACCAATGCTACAGGAACAAAAACCACCCCTCATGCACAGATGAGGCTACAACTCAGAAACACAAACAAAAGTACAAAGTGAACCCACTCGTACAAACGAAAAAAAGGCAAACCAGCACCCCGGTGAAAAGTAAATTGGAGGCACATCCCGCCTCAGCTGACGTCCCAGGGGCAGTGGGCCCAGTCCCTCCAGGGCCATAGCTTCCACCACTTTGAGCGTGGCCAGCGCTCCCTCTCGGCCAGGTGGAGGCAGTCCAGGTGGATGAGGACCCACTGCACAACGTCTGTGATCCGCAGCCCCTCTCTACGCCCGGTCGCCTGCTGCTGACACTGCTGCGGCCGCCACCACCAGTCCCTGCACAGGTTGATGACCACCTGGAGCACCAGCAGAACAAGAAAACAGACGGTGGACCATGGGAGGCTCACTGCTGCCCCCCAATCCGCCAAGGTGGCCGCGGGAAGGCACAGGGTGCCCCTGTCCCCAGGCGGTGGTCTGCGGCTGCTGGCGGTTTTGCTGCTCCGTCGGCCGATGTTGCTGCAAAAGTCTGTCGAACCTGCGCGGTTCCCCCCCCCCCAAGATGATGGCCTCCCATGGCAGGTCTGCCAGCGTGGGGCAGCGCAAGGCACATGTGAGGCTGTCCCAGATGGCCTGGCTCACGGGGCAGTCCTTGGCAGCATGCCGGACAATGTCCTGGGAAACGCAGGCCGCAGAGGCAGACTCTGGCTCACAGAGGGCCACCTGGACGCACTGCAGCAGGGGACACAGGCATGCTGCCGCCGCCTCCCAGGGCCAGGCCGCCCTGAAGGGTGGGACCAGGTGGTAGAACTGCCACTGGACCTCCCAGAGGGAGTAGGGCACCCTCTTGCCAGAGAAGGGGAAGGTGCAGGAAGACCCCCTGCTGCCCTCCCCTGTCGACGCCTTGCCATGGTGTGAGAAATATGCGGGGCATGGCTCCCGCTGGAATTCTGCCTCCTGCCTTGCCGGTCCACCATCTTCTGGCACCAAAGATCCAGGATGGTGTCGGTAAGCGCGTCCTCATACAGTTCCCGGTGGATTGTCTGCAGGAGGACAGGGGCGATGGACATCCCGTGGCCATGGAACACCGCTGCTGACACGTGAAAAGTCCGCAGAACTTTGCACATACAGAATATATGTATCATTTGTTTCTGTACCCTGTAAATAGACTTGACCCATTTAATAAATGCCTTTGCTTTGCCTGAATTACTTTGTGATCTGTATTTTTGGGTAGGTGAAGTTTTAAGATGAATACAAACCCAGCTGGGAAAGGGAGTGACGTACCTATAAATTTCCCACTTGTGGAGTGTTTTCTGTAATCAATGTTTTCTACTGTTTAATTCTCACAGGTAATCAATCTCTTTTATTGTTGGACTAGTTGCTTTCTGAGGTATTGCATATACCAAATGTATCTGTCATTTGTTTCTGTACCCTGTAAAAAGACGACCCATTTTATTGATTGATTGATTGAATTTTTATCACCGCCCATCTCCCCCCAAAGGAGGGACTCTTTTGCTTTGCCTGAATTACTTTGTGATCCGTATGTTTGGGTAGGCAAAGGGGCCACCTTTGTAAAGGCAGAATTGTTTTCTCCCCCAAAGTCAGGAATAGGTCTTCAGCCTGTTTTAGGCAACTCTCCGAGCTCTGCTCTTCAGCCACATTGCTCTTGAGCAGCTGAGCTCCCAGGCCAAGCTCCAGGCAGGGATCCCACCAGGATGGGCTCCAATTTCGGGTGAGCCGGCAGGAGGTAACACGAATGGGGAGGGGGCTGTCCCCCAGGCTGCTGGTCCCCAGCGCCTGCATACCTCCCTGCCCAGTGGGACTGCTGACTCAATGCCTCCCAACACCAGCCTGGCCAAAATGGAGCTCTGTTTCCTCTTCTTCCTCGCTCCAGGGGCTGGCTTTTGCCCGCATAGCAGCAGCCAGGCCAGGACACTGAATCCACGCCACAGGGAGGTCACCCAAATCTCAGCCTTCTGGCCGGGAAGCAGCTGGGGGGGCCTGGCATGAAGGCTCTGTGCGTCCTGGGAATGGGGCTGGGAGCTGGGGAAGGAGAGGGGGACCCCCTTCTGAGGATTCAGCGACTGCCCACTTGGCCTGGGGGGTTCAGGAGGGGACCGGGGGCTGTCATGCCAAGGACTTCCACCCAGCCACACCCAACCCAACAGCCTGAAGAACCGGCAGCCAACAAGGCACCGGCTATGGGAGACGGTGACTCTGAGCCGACACGATCCTATTCCGATCACGGGCTGGATTGCGGCAGGGCACCTAACTGGAATAAGCGGCAGTGACGAAGGTGGAACAGGGGTGCCCAATCTGCATCCTCGAGAACAGAGGGCCCTGATCAAATCGCAGCAGCACCACTAAGCTTTCTGGAGATTGGCTGCTGAATCTGCCCAGCCTGATATTGGTCAAAACTCTGTGGATCAAGATGGAGTTAAAAGTTTAATTAGGTTTATTCATATCTGGAAGCCAACCATTGGCAAAATTGAAAGCACAATGAAAGCTTGGTCACTTCCAAAATACACGGTATGTTGATCTCTGAAAACTGAGTAAGAATAATACTTACAGGCAAAAGTCAATTTTGAAAAGGAGATCTGTGAAGATGAGGAGAATTGTGGTAAGGATCCAGCAGCTGGCCTCCTTTCCTTCTGGCAACTCTCCTTCTAAGAGAAGAGAACCTCTGTGGCTCTGGGTTGAACCGTGAGTCCTTGGTGCTCCCTGAGCTTGGTGGTTTCCTTGCAGATGCTGCATGGCCCAACGAGGTAACCTCATCAGCGCCAGGGAGGGTGGGGGGTGCTGTCTGTACGCGTGCAGAAGCTTGCCCTGCCAGTGTGGGTGGAGGGGAGGTTTCCTCCTTGCTGGCCCCGTGATTAGAGCTGGGTCTTCTGCCAAATGGCTTCTCCAGTGTTGACAGCTGCTCCCCCTGATTCACCACCCAACTAGGAATCATCATGAAACAGGGAGCCCATGCCCCCACTTGGGAGCAGAACTTCAGTTGCTAGGCAAAGGGGTCATTAAGGGAATCTGCCCCAATTTCACGACCTTTCTTGCTGCGTTGGTTAAGCGAATCCCTGCGTCATTAAGCAAAGCACGTGGTGGTTAAGCCAATCACAGGGTTCCCTCTTGGCTTTGCTTGCTGGAAGCTGGGTGGGAAAGTGGCAAACGGCAATCGTGTGACTGCTGGACGCAGCAAGGGTGGTAGATGGGAACCATTGCTGAGCGCCCAAATCGTACTGACAGTGTGGGGCTGCTGTGGCGGTTGTAAGCATGAAGACCAGCCAGAAGCCTTTTTTCCCAGCACCGTCTTAAGACCAAACTGTCACTAAATGAATGGCCATGAAGCGAGGACTGCCTGTAAATGCAAAGTTGAGTGGGGTTTTCTGTCTGTTTGTATGCAGCAGCTTGCCCTGCCAATTTAGGTGGGAGCGTGGTTTCCTCCTTGGTGGTTCTTGAGGAGAGTATTGTGTCCTGCCCGACTGTGTGTCTGGATAGTCACTGCTAGCCGGTGTCCTAGCCAGAAGAAGAAACCGGAGCCATCAAAGCACACAAGGCAAGGCCTGGAACAGCCACTGGGAGGACAGACAGACAGACCGAAGACTGGCAGAGCACGTCCAAGGGCAATAGCCAGCAGTCAGAAGATGCAACAAAAACTCCTCCCTCTCCCCGCACATGGACAGACGCAACTGCGGTTTCAACTGGGAAACTATGAGTATTTTAGATAAGGCCAATGCAAAAAGACTAGGAATTCCTGGAAGCTTGGCATTCAGACCGATCGGCCATGGACAGACGAACAGAGAGCAACTACATTTACATTCCTTTACAAAGAGAGAATTGAAGACCTCCGAAGGAAACTGAAAGACTTCAGCGCATCCCCTCCAGCAGCCACGCGCAGAGAAACCAGGACCCCCCAGACAAACACAATACTGTCCTCAAGAGGCACCATGGAGGGCTTACGAGGGGGCGCTTTGTCTATCCGAATTCTCGGCTTAAGAAGAAATCTCAACAGAAGTTACAAACAATATTGGATCAGATTAAGCTGAAAGAAACTGAGCTGCAGCAAAAACTGACAGAGAAGAATATTGTGTATCAAGTTACTGGAGCACTGTCAGTGCTGACTGTCAAAGAAACAGAAACAAGGTTGAAAAATGATGAACAGAGACATTTGGAATTTGCTAATAAACCAGGGAGATGGCCAGCATATAAAGTGAGGAAACACAGAGAGAAGGAAATGATATGAAAGATTCAAGAAGGAAATGTGGAATTACTGGATAACAAGAAGATTATGAAAGCCTTTTATAGGTTTTTCACTAACTTGTAGAAGAAACAAGAAGCCTCACTAGAGAAGATAGATGAATATTTGAACAAACAAGACTTACCAAAGCTTTCACAGACACAGAAAGCAATGTTGAATAATCCTATCACTACTTTTGAAATAGTGGAAGCTATGAAAAGAACTAAATTGGGAAAAGCACCAGATCCCGATGGTTTATCTGCATTATACCATAGATGTTTTCAAGATCAGGTTCTTCAACCTTCTGAAAGAGGGAGGAACTCAGTTTTGCTAGGTTTTGCAGCGCCTGTCATGCGCTGCCTACCTCTGAATAATGCTCAGACACTGGTTCGGTGGAACAGGCTCTGGTTTATTCACAGCGCAGGTACAGCATCGGAAAAAAGCTGAGAGTGACAGGAGCGCGCCGGTGCGGGGTTTAAATACCCCGCGCCGGTCAGCGCCCCCTCACTCGCGGTCACGTCACCCCCCTTTGTCCAATACGTTGACTTGCCGGTGGGTGAGAGGTTGCGAGGCCCCGCTGGCGTTCCGGGATCACCCATCATCGGTTTCTCTATTCCTCCGGTGATTGCTGTCAGCTGGGCGATCTCCGTTGTATTAGCGTTAATGGCTTGGGTGTGCTCCGCGATCCGTTTAGCTATTGTTTCTTGACCTTCAGTCGTGAGTTGATGGCTACTTATCTTGAGCCCCTTCCCCTGTTTCCTTGCTATTGTCATGTGTGCCATTGCGCTGATGACTTCAGCTCAACGGCACTCATGACATACTGCCCCCTGTCCGAATAGTGCTCCCCCCCGGTTTTCTGGTTTTTTTTTTTTTTTTTTCTCGTGGAGCTGTCAACCGGAACTTTTTTTAAAAAATTTCCCGCCGGAGTAGTTCTCGCCCCTCCCTTTGCTCCTCCCTCTACCACGTGCCTTCCCAGGGTGTGTCCTTAGTACGCATGCCCAGGTCACGCCCTGGCGTGCGCATGCTCCGGCCACACCCTGTTTGTTTGGCTCAGTTCGGCGAGGAGAGAGGCGTGGCTGGTCGGGTGCTTATCAGCTCCAGGTAGGGCCCTTCTTTTTTATTCAAAGTGCGTCGCCTTTGTTATTTGTGCTCCTGGGCGTTGCCCCCAGGTTGCCCTGTTGACTTGCTTGCCACTCCCCCGTGGGCCCGGGGCGGGGGGAGGGTGCTGGCAAACGCTTGTTACTGCCTCGTGGGCCCGGGGCGGGGGGGAGGTCCACCCAAGTCGCGGGCTTGGGGGGGCCCTTTCCCTTGGGGCACGGTAGGCGGGGGGGGCCCGCGGGGGAGGGGTTTTGCAGGGGACGGCTTGCTAACCTTGGTTTTGGCTTGTCGGGGTATGCCCGGTGAAAAGCCCGGGTCAGGTCAGGCGCGTTAACGTTGTGCGCCGCCACCCATTCTGGGTGGGGGAAGTGTTTCCACCTGACCAAATAGTGTAGAGTTCCTCGTTGCTTGCGGGAGTCGAGTATGTCCCTTACGTCAAAGTGATGTTGCCTGTCGATCATCACCGGTGAGGGCTGTGGCGTGCTTGGGTGCCATCGAGAGGTGGTTGCCGGTTTCAGGAGGCTGGTGTGAAACACCGGGTGGAGTCTCCGTAGGTTGTGTGGCAGGTCCAAGCGTATTGCCACCGGGTTCACTATTTGCGTGACTCGGAACGGCCCGATGTACTTAGGCCCCAGTTTTTTCGAGGGTTGGGGTGACTTTAGGAATTTGGTGGATAGGTAGACCATATCCCCCGCCTGGAACGTCGGTTGTTGGCGCCGGTGCTTGTCGGCCTGCTCTTTGTAGGCTGCCTGTGCATCCTTCAGCGCCGCCGTGATTATTGGCCATGATTCCGCGATCTTCCGTCCCCAGTCGCTAGCGTCCACCTGGGGTTCCGGGGGTTGAGGTAGCTCCGGTATGGGGACGAAGTCGCGCCCCGAGACTACCTCGAACGGAGTTTTCCCCGTGCTCGTGTGGACGGCGTTGTTGTATGCGACTTCGGCGAACGGGAGCAGTTCAGCCCAGTCGTCTTGGTGATAGTTGGTATATGAGCGTATGAATTGCTCTAGGCTGGCATTGAGGACCTCTGTGGCTCCGTCCGTCTGGGGGTGCCAGGCAGTGGATAGGGCCTGTTGGGTCCCCGTCAGCTTTAGGAAGACCCGCCAGAATTTAGAGGTGAACTGTGTGCCCCTGTCGGTCACCACACGTGTGGGACATCCGTGTAGCCTGTACACGTGGATGAGGAAGAGTTTGGCTAGTTGTTGTGCGGACGGGACCGACGTGCAGGGGATGAAGTGGGCCTGTTTTGAGAAGTAATCCTTCACCACCCAGATGGCCGTTTTCTTCTGGCTGGGTGGGAGGTCCACTATAAAATCCATAGAGATTTCCTCCCATGGGCGGGAGGGTTCTGCCACCCGTTGTAATAGCCCCGCGGGTTTGCCTGGTGCCCGTTTGGCCCTAGCGCACGTTGGGCAGGACGCTACGTATGCTTTCACGTCTCGCCTGAGTGCGGGCCACCAGAATTGACGCCGTGTTAGGTGTAGGGTCTTGAGGAACCCAAAGTGTCCCGCTTGCTTGGCGTCGTGTGACCTATGCAAGATCGCTTGGCGTTGCGAGTCCAGGACATAGATTCTGCCTTCCCCCCATGCCAGGTCCTGTGCCATCGTTACCTTGTCGGGGTTTGCCAGGAACCAGGGGTCGGTTTTGAGGGCGGCGGCGATGTCTGTGCGTATTCCCCCTGGTAGTTGCGGTTGGCTTTGTCTGGTCGCCGGTTGTCCCACCGTCGGTTGCGCCGTAGAGTCGAGCTGTCTCCGAGTGCCGCTTCGGGTGGTCACGGCCATCCCCAGTTGCGAGGCGGATAGGACCGTCCCAATGGTGTCTGGGGCGGGCTCTTCGTCTTGGGGCAGTCGGGAGAGGGCGTCGGCCAGGAAGTTCTTTTTGCCCGGCATGAACTTCAGCTGGAAATTAAAGCGGCTGAAGAATTGGGCCCATCAGACCTGTTTTGGGCTGAGGCGTCTGGGCGTTCGGAGGGCCTCGAGGTTCCGGTGGTCGGTCCAGACCTCGAATGGTTGGGTGGCTCCCTCGAGTAGGTGTCGCCATGTTTCTAGCGCCGATTTTACCGCGAAGGCTTCTTTCTCCCAGACGTGCCATCGCCTTTCTGTCTCGGAAAACTTCCTCGACAGGTAGGCGCATGGTTTCAGGAGTCCCGTGGGGTCCTTTTGGAGTAGGATGGCCCCCAGGGAGAAGTCTGAGGCGTCAGCTTGGACCACGAACGGCCGTTCTGGGTCCGGGTGCGCGAGGATTGGCTCCGTGGTGAACAGCGCTTTCAGCTTGTTGAATGCGGTCTGGCACGCGGGAGTCCAATTCAATACTGTGCCCGGGTTCTTGGCGCGTCGGGTGTCCCCCGCCCCTTTGGTTTTGAGGAGGTCCGTTAGGGGGAGGGCTATCTCTGCGAACCCCCGGGCGAATGACCTGTAAAAATTTGCGAAGCCGAGGAAGCTCTGGAGTTGGCGTCTGTTGCGGGGGCGCTCCCAGTTTAGCACCACCTCGACTTTTGCGGGGTCCATTTCTATGCCGTCCCCGGAGATTCGGTACCCCAGGTAGTCTAGGCGCGCTTTATGAAATTCGCACTTTGTAGGTTTGGCATAGAGCTGCGCCCTTCTGAGCTTGTCGAGGACTTGCCTGACTAGGGTCACATGTTCCTCGTGCGTTTTAGTGTAGATAAGGACGTCGTCTATGTAGACAAGGACCCCTTTGAACAGGTGTTCATGCAGTACCTCATTGATGAGCTGCATAAACACCCCAGGGGCCCCCGCGAGTCCGAACGGCAGCACTTTGTACTGGAAGGCGCCTAGGGGGCAGTTGAACGCAGTCTTCCATTCGTCCCCCTCCCTGATTCGGATGCGATAGTACGCCTCGCGAAGGTCCAATTTGGAAAAGACTTTGCCCGTGGACAGGTGGGCGAGCATGTCCTTCACCAGGGGTAAGGGGTATTTGTTGGACAGGGAAGCCGCGTTTAGGCCCCGGTAGTCGGTGCAGAGCCGTAGGGTGCCGTCTTTCTTCTCCCGGAATAAGACGGGGGCTCCAACCGGTGAGCATGCTGGCTCTATGAATCCCCTGTCTAGGTTTTTATCGATGAACTCCCGGAGGGTTGCCATCTCCTTCGGGGTCATCGAGTAGATCTTTGGTCTAGGTAAGGGGACGTCGGGCAGCAGGTCGATCCGGCAATCCGTCTTGCGGTGGGGGGGTAGTTGGTCAGCTTCCGCCTCTCCGAAGACCTCGGAGAAGTCGGCGTATTGTTCCGGTAGGTCTGCTATGGTAGCGGCGTTGTCCTGTGTAGTCGCCTCTGCTCGTCCCACAGTGGGGTTGGTTCTGCCCGCTGGAACTGGTGCCCGATTCTCGCCGTCGCCAAATGTGAAGGTGCGGGTCTCCCAGTTAATGCGCGGGTTGTTTGTCGCAAGCCATGGCATTCCCAGGACTGCAATGGGCCGTCCGATGTGAGTGACGACGAACGATGTGCGTTCGGTGTGGGTGCCCATTTGCAGGGTGACCGGCTCGGTTTGCATCGTAGCTGGTTTCCCTCCCGCTGTAGAGCCGTCCAGCTGGTGGAATGCCAACGGCGTGGGGAGGGGGAAGCAGCGGAGGTCGAGTTTGGCGACTAAGTCGGGGTGGATGAGGTTTTTTGAGCACCCCGAGTCCACTAGTGCCGCGGCCGTGGTGGCTCCGTTGCCGGCAGAGAGTTTAATTGCCGCCATTATTACGGAGCTTTCGCCGTTCCGTCGAGGTGGTCCGCGCTGCTGTCCCACCGCCTGCCTCGCAACGCGTTTCAGGGCAGGCGGGGAGCTTTTCCCGCCGGCTGGTCTGGGTCTACGTTGTCCTCTTCCCCCCAGTAGGCGTCCCAGCCTTCCTCTGGTGTCGCTGTGGCTACGGTCATTCGGCGGTGAGGGGGCGGCACCGGGTTAGGTGGTTTGGGGCTAATTTTCGGGGTGGGTTTAGGCGCACTGGTCGGCAGTCGGTTGGCGAAGCAATCCGCCGTCTTGTGCCCTAGTTTGCCACACCTCCCGCAGGGCTCCCGATTGAATTTCTTCTTTGGGTATGTGGGGCCGGCCGTCCCCACGTGTGGTGCGGGTACCTTTTTGCAGGTATAGTTCGTGTCTTCCGTGGTTGTCATGAGGAAGGTGCGGTGCGCGTGTTCGGCTTTCCCCGCGAGGTGGATCCACCCGTGTAGCGTTTCTGGGTCGTCGCGGTAGAGGGCCCATTGGAGTACATCGCGGTTGAGCCCCCTTTTGAACATTTCCAGCAGGGTGGTCTCGGACCAGTCGCTGACCTTCCCCGTGAGGGCTTTGAACTCAAGGGCGTAGTCTGGGACAGTGCGTGTACCCTGTTTAAGTCTTTGGAGTGCGCTTTTCGCCCTCACTTTGGCTAGTGGGTCTTCAAAGTAGTTTTTCATCTCATTGATGAAGGCGGGGAAGTTGGCGAGGACGGGGGAGCTGGACTCGTACAGTTGGACGTACCAGTCCGCCGCCCTATCTTGTAATTTGATCGCCACGGCGGCGATTTTGTCCGCTTCGGAGTCGTAGGAGTGTCCGTGCCTCCCCATGAACTCCCTGGCGTTCGTTATAAAGAACGACAGTTTCGTGGGGTTCCCATCAAAGAAGATGGGGAAGTCCTTTGGGGCCCGGGCGTTTTGCGCGGCCCTTCCTCTCGCTTCCCGGCCTGTGGTGTCGTCCGCCTGGGCCGTCTGCTGACCTTCATTTGGCCCGTGGGTGTTCGGTGCTTCGCTCGGGGTGTGGGCCTGTGCGGGGACGTCGTTGGGCGGCGCGGGGGGCATGAGCGACTGAAGCATGGCCGCGAGTTCAGCTCGTGCTTCCTCGTCCACGGTCCGCGCCTCCGCTGGGGCCGGTTCCGTCGGTGTGTCGGCGGGGGTGGGTTGCCGGCGGGGTTCAATCTCCCTCTGCCGTTGGTCCGCTTCCTCCGCTGTCTGCTGGGTGTCTCCATCGTCCTCCGTGCTGACCGCCATTGGGCTGTCGCTCCACGCCCGTTGCTGGGGTGCAATGTGGGGCGCGGGGTCCTCCGCTGGTTTCGGAAGGTATGTTGCTCCCTCCTGCGGTCGGGTTGCCTCCGTCGCCATCTCCCCTTGGGGTTGGAGCTGAGGCTCGGGTCGGGTCGGGTGGGCGTCCATGGCTCCGGGAGTCCGCGGTGCCTCTGGCCTCGGTCAGTCCTCCTCTGTTTCTCGCCGTGCGGCTCGCCCTCCTTGTCCGCGTCGCTCCGGCTTCATTTTTCTGGTCTTCTCACCGTCTATTCCTCCCACGGCTCGTTGTCCAGTGGGGCTCGGCGAGGCTGAGTTTATCACTCTCAGCTTTATGTCATGCGCTGCCTACCTCTGAATAATGCTCAGACACTGGTTCAGTGGAACAGGCTCTGGTTTATTCACAGCACAGGTACAGCATCGGAAAAAAGCTGAGAGTGACAGGAGCGCGCCGGTGCGGGGTTTAAATACCCCGCGCCGGTCAGCGCCCCCTCACTCGCGGTCATGTCACCCCCCTTTGTCCAATACGTTGACTTGCCGGTGGGTGAGAGGTTGCGAGGCCCCGCTGGCGTTCCGGGATCGCCCATCATCGGTTTCTCTATTCCTCCGGTGATTGCTGTCAGCTGGGCGATCTCCGTTGTATTAGCGTTAATGGCTTGGGTGTGCTCCGCGATCCGTTTAGCTATTGTTTCTTGACCTTCAGTCGTTGTGAGTTGATGGCTACTTATCTTGAGCCCCTTCCCCTGTTTCCTTGCTATTGTCATGTGTGCCATTGCGCTGATGACTTCAGCTCAATGGCACTCATGACAGCGCCAGAGTCATGGAAAGAAGCCAACATTGCACTTTTACCAAAGGAAGGACAAGACCCCTCTCTAATTAAGAATTATAGACCCATTTCACTGTTGAATGATGACTATAAAATATTTGCTTCAATATTGGCCCAAAGAAAGAAGGAAATTCTACAGGACTTTATTCATCACGACCAATGTGGGTATTTACCCAAAAGACAGTTAAAGGACAATGTAAGAATTGTTGTGAACATTATAGAAGACTTACAATACCATAAGGAATGTCAAGCGGCTCTTATTTTCCTAGACGCAGAAAAAGCTTTTGACAATTTGAACTGGTGTTTTATGTTTAAAGTCTTGGAAAATATGGACTTTGGAGAGTCTTTTATTCAGGGAGTCAAGTCAATCTATACCCCTCAAAAGGCAAATGTGATTGTGAAAGGCGAGCTAACTGAACCATGCCAAATACAAAAAGGGACAAGGCAAGGATGTTTTTTGTCTCCTTTGTTATTGATTTTGGGGTTGGAAGTTTTCTACAGAGATATTAGAAGAGAGGAACAAATCAAGAGATTAAAGATAAAAAAGAGACCTTTAAACTGAGGGCTTTTGTTGACGATCTAGCTTTGATATTACAAGACCCTTTGGATAATGTAGAACATCTCATGAAGAAATCGAGAGAGTTTGGGTCATTGGCAGGGCTGAAAGTAAAGAAACAAAAAACAAAGATGCTGACCCAAAATATGACTTTGTCCAGCCAAGAATTGCTGATGGGTAAGACTGGTCTGAAGACTGAGAGAAAGGTTCGATATTTGGGGGTGATCTTATCAACTGGGAAGAGTAAGTTGTTTCAGAATAACGATGTTACAATTTGTAATGAAGTGAAAAAAGACTTGTTAAGATGGGAAAAACTACGATAGTCTCTTATGGGGAGAATTTCTGTGATTAAGTTGAATGTTTTGCCTAGGATGGTGTTTCTTTTCCTGATTATACCGATTTTGTCAACAGATTTACCATTTAAACAATGGCAGGCTGTCTCTAAGTTCATCTGGCAAAGCAAGAAAGCAAGAATTAAATATAAATTGTTACAAGATGCCAAAGAATGAGGAAGTCTGGGGTTACACACACATAGACACACACACACACACAGAGCGTATGATGAGTACATGACAAGGGAAAGGCAACTACATACACACAGTCCACACGATTATACACAAACGTCCTGAGGGGATACGGTAGTAGCCTCAGAACTGGATGGGTTTACCTGATTTAAGGTTGTATTTTGATGCTTCTTGTCTGCTTTGGATGAAGGAGTGGATAACCTTGAAGAATACTTTGAAAACTAATAAAGTTCTTTGAAAAAAAAACCCGCCACCAAGGAGGAAACCACCCTCCCACCTAAATTGGCAGGGCAGCTGCTCTATAGACACAGACAGAACATCCGACACAAAAGCGCATTTACAGGCGCTCCTCGCGTAATGGTCGTTCGTTTAGTGGCAGTTGGGACTTAAGATGGTGCTGGAGAAAAAGACTTGTGGGTGATCCTCGCACTTACGGCTGCCGCAGCAGCCACACGCTCACATCATTATGATTTGGGTGCTCGGCAACCGGTTCCCATCTACCACCCTTGCGGCGTCTGGCAGTCACACAATCACCATTTGCCACTTTCCCACCCAGCTTCCAGCAAGCAAAGCCAAGAGGGAACCCTGTGATTGGCTGAACCACCACGTGCTTTGCTTAATGACCGTGGGGATTCGCTTAACCAACGCAGCAAGAAAGGTCATGAAATTGGGGCGGATTCCCTTACTGACCCCTTTGCTTAGCGACCGGAGTTCTGCTCCCAAGTGGGGTCGTTAAGCCAGGACTACCTGTATCATGCCTACTTGGGTATCAAAGCAAACCACCCAGCTCAGGGAGCACCAGGAACTCTACATCTCTCTCTCTCCCGGGTCCTGACTTTCAATGTTGCCAGGACTTGATCAGTACGGTGGGCTTATCTCCTTTGGCTTGGCTCTTCCGAACTTGACATTTCAGTCTCCCTTGCCTGCTACTTGAAGGTTGGGCCTTACTTTCCAAACACTTTTTCGTGCTGCCAAGAAGCCATTCTTGGAATTTCCACTTCCCTTTCCTCCTGCCCGATTCTGGCTCTTGGCTGTTCCTTGTTTGGTTGCCCGAGTTCTGCTCTTGCCTGTGTGATGCTGGGCTGCTCAGTTTCACCGCCTTCCTGAACGAAGTTGGTCTGCTTGAGGCGTCTCTGCTGGATGCCCGATCTCAGCTGGGTGTGTGGCTCAGCGGCCCTTGGGCCCCTCTGCAGGGCTGTCCTGGGTTGTCTTGCTGCTCCTGGCTCTGCAACCATGGCTGGAACCCAGACTGCATGCTGAGTGTCTTCTCCGGAATTGAGCCTCTGACAGAAACGGTCTCATCCGTGCCCTTGTGGGGTTGGCGAGCCTGGTTCATCCCAGGGCAACAGGCTCACAGGGTGAGCTCGCCCCTCCTGGCCTCCTGGAGCGGTTGCGCCCCCCTCAGAGATGCGTCCCCAGGGGCAGCCATTTCTCACCCCCCCGCAGGCGTCCCCCATTCTCTCACCCCCAGATGGGAGTGGCGAGAGACAGAGGACGGGGCACCTTCAGCCGGAATGGGGGAGGATGGTGGGACCAGAGCCACTGGTAGAGTTTCTTTCCTCTCCTGACACGTGGCTCCCTCCTCAGGGTCCCTGTAGCCCAGGACTCAGGGGGACGACGTGACTGCTGTCCTGCAAGGGCAGGGGCACTTCTCCCCCAGTGGTGTCACTTCTGGACCCCGGACGCACCAACTTCGAGGTCTCCGGGATCCCCTTTGGCAAACCCCGCTTGTCAGGGTCAGTCTCGCTTCGCAATAAGACACAGACTCACTTAATGGGTATTAAGGATTTCTGGTTTATTGGAATGATGGCTGACAGAACGAAAAACGGGAACGGGGGTGGTGGTGTGGAGGTGCCCCTTTTATACCCTCTTGTAGTGCCCCGGGCTCCTCCACCCTGCATTGTCCCGATCCCTCTTGATGGGACCCTTGATGGCTGCCTGGGCGTTTTCCCGGTGTCTCCCTTTGTTCCCCGGATTCGGTTGTGTCCTCCAGGGCACCAGGTGCGGCTTATCTTCGTTCTTCCGACGTCCTTCTTTTCAGCTGTCTATGGGTCCGTGGGTGTGGGTGCTTTTGGGTGCTTGTGTTAATCCCTGGTTTAATTATCTCCTTCCTCTATTTCTTAATGATCATGATCTACGTTGTGAGGCTCTTTGTGCCTTGCAATGAGGTCATGACATGCTGCCCCCCAAAGATGTTCTTATGGTGCTGGTTTCTCTGGGTATGCCTCGTGGAACTGTTTAGCTAGTTGTCTTGCCATGACATATTGTGCCTGGACCCACTCTGGGTGTGGGAAATGTTTCCATTTAACGAGGTATTGCAGCTTACCTCTTTGCTTTCTTGAATCCAGTATCTCTTTTACTTCAAAATGTTGTTGGTTATCTATCATTACGGGTGGGGGCGGAGGTTCTTCCATATGCCATTTGGATGTGCTTGTTGGTTTCAGTAGTGCACAGTGAAATACTGGGTGGACCCGTCTCAAGTTGTAGGGCAGTTCCAGTTTGAAAGTAACTGGGTTGATTACCTGTGTGATTTTGAAGGGTCCAATGAATTTTGGTGCCAGTTTCTTTGAGGGTTGTGAGGTCTTTATGAACTTAGTGGAGAGGTAGACCCTATCTCCCACTTTGTAGTTCGGTGCCTCCGCCCTGTGGTAGTCTGCATATTTTTTGTACGTGGTTTGTGCATCTGCTAAGGCCGTTTGGATGATTGGCCAGATTGTTGCCAGCTGTGCCGCCCAGTCGTCTGGTGAGCAGGGCGGGGTTTCAGGTTGCGGCAATTCTGGTATCGGTACAAAGTCCCTTCCGTAGACCATCTTAAATGGGGTGTGGCCAGTGCTCTGGTGTACTGCGTTATTATAGGCTACCTCTACAAAAGGTAGTAGGTCTACCCAGTTGTCCTGTTGGTAATTTATGAATGCCCTCAGGAACTGTTCAAGTGTTGAGTTTAGGATCTCTGTAGATCCGTCCGTGTGTGGATGCCACGCAGTGGACAGTGCTTGCTTGGTTCCGATTAGTTTTAAAAATTCCCGCCAAAACTTTGACGTGAACTGTGTGCCTCTGTCAGTCACCAACCTGTAGGGGGCGCCGTGGATCCTGTATATGTGTGTTAGGAACAGGCGTGCCAGTTGTTGTGCGGAGGGGATAGTTGTGCATGGGATGAAGTGTGCCTGCTTTGAGAAATAGTCTTTTACCACCCATATCACTGTTTTTCTTTGGCTGGGTGGGAGGTCCACAATGAAATCCATGGAAATTTCTTCCCATGGGCGGGAGGGGCTGGCTACTGCCTGTAGCAGTCCTTGGGGTTTCCCCCCTTTCTGTTTGGTGGTGGCACATGTGGGGCAGTTGGCCACGTAGTCTTTTACGTCTTTTCTGAGGTTAGGCCACCAAAATTGCCTCCTTGTTAGGTGCAGGGTTTTTACGAACCCAAAATGTCCCGCAGTTTTGTCATTGTGCGGTCTGTGTAAGATTTCCCCCCGCAGTGATTCTGGCACGTACAAGGCTTTTTCTTTCCAGGCGATGCTGTCCTTGAAAGATACATGGTGTCGGTTGTTTTGCAACCATGTATCTGTTTGTAGTGCTTGTGTGAGTCTTTGTTGCCAGTTTGTGTCATGTTCCCGTTCCGATGTTTATGGTTCCTCGTAACGTTTCACATGTCATGTCTGCAGTTGCGTGCCTGCCTGGCCACGCTGGTAAATTTCCTTTGTGCTGACTTGTGATCTTCTGGAATGTATGTTTGGGTTATCTCTGCTGTTCAAGGTTACTTTCTCAGGCCGATTCTAACGGTTGCTAGCATCTGGGGTGGGTGGTTGCTATGCTAGCCTGAGGGGAGGGTTCGCAATGGGAGCAAGGCTTTTTAAGTTTGTATTTGGCGCGCTTTTGCTCATTCTCAGCTTTCTTCATACTTTGCATACTATTCATTCAATAAATCAGTTTTCTCTAGTAATTACTGATGAGACTCCTTTTATTGGAATAGGCAACCGTTACATAAAGCTGAGAATCTTTAATATCAGTCCGCTAGTATCCATCCAGTTTCCTGTGAGGAGTTTAGTTAGTGATGACTGAAACTGCCCCAGTCTCAACCACCGGCTCGGGGGAAAGTCAGCTCTCCAGAGGTGGGGAAAGAGAGCCCATGGGACCGCGGAGAGAGGGGACTCTCACGCCAGGGTTGGATGACCTCTCCGAGGCAACGGATTCCAGTTGTGATACGGAGAAGGCAGTGAAGTCAGTGGTAGTCAAGAAAATGGAGGGACCCTTGTATGGGTCACCACCAGCCCCAGCCAAGCCGGTGTATTCCTTGCTGTTTCCGACCGTGCAAATCACCAAAAGGACGAGAGCCGTGACACCAACGGAGACGGAGACGGAGAAATCCCAGCAGCTGGAGGCGAGGATGAAATCCATAGAGGATTTGTTGGCAAAGTTAACCTTTACCAGGGACACTCAGAAAAAGGAAAAGACGGGAGGTGAAGAAGGCAGTGACTCTCCTGACACCTCCGTGTCCCCAACACCCCCCCAATAGACAAACAGGGAAAGCAATGGAAATATTGGGGGGGAGGGCCCCTGCTGAGCAGGCCTCCAAAGAAAGCCTCCTTACCTTCCCCAAGTAGGGAGCAGAAGGAGAGAGGACGGAGCTGGGAGGGGGGGAGACGTGTGAAAGTTCGACTGGCAGAGGCTCAAGAAATAGCGCCAGAGGTGCAGGAGGAAGAGCCACCACAGCCACGAAAGGCTAAGCACAAAAAGAGACACGATAGCCCAACCAGGGTCCGATATCGAGACTTTAATGTGAAGTTTAATGGGGATCCTACAAAGCTGTCATTTTTTTTGACTAATGCCCAAAGCTATATGGAAGAATTTGGAAGCGTGTTTCGTTCTGAGCGGGCTAAGATTAATGCTGTCGCGACCCAACTAGAGGAGAGAGCAGCAGACTGGTTCGTGCGACTGGTTGACATGGACGCTTTGGAGTTGGATTGCTTTGAGGATTTCATGTGGGCAATGAAAATGCATTTTGGTGATCCTCTAGCTGAGGAAAAAGCAAAGGTAGCCCTAAGGGAGTTGGTTCAAGGCTCCAGATCAGTGTCAGATTATGCGCTGGAGTTTCAAGCACTGTCTGGCAAAGTAGAGGATTGGTCTGCCACCACCCTTGTAGAGATGTTCAAAGATGGACTAAGACCAGATATACTACGATGGGCAGTTGTACATGGTGACCCAGCCACGCTGTATGAGTGGATACAATTGGCTGCGAAGGTTGAGCAAGCCCAAGCTAAGTATACTCAAACTAAAAGAGGTCCCAAACAACAAGCAATGGCAAAACCTACAAGGCCAGCAGCTAGTGCTAGCAAACCAGTGAGACGGTCGTGGCAAGAAGAGAAGGAAAACCGTTTTGCCAAAGGATTGTGCCTGCGGTGGAAAGGAGGGGCACCTGGCAGCTGCATGTCCCCGCAGGAAACCAGAGGAATGGAGAGACAGATCGGCAGGGAAATCACCAGTGGCACCGAGGAAGATGAAAGCGACAGTAGCAGAGCTGGTGGAGGATGTTGACTTGTTTTATGGCAGACAAGACGAAAAAGAAACCTCCCAACCGGCGGAAAACTCCAGCCACCTGCTCTAAAAAGTGCCGAGGAGCAGGTGGAGGAAGATGGGCGCGATCATGTCTCGGTGAGTGGAAATTTCCCAGCGTTGACCATGAGACTTAAGTTGGGTTCCCGTACAAAAACTGTGGAACTATGGGCTATGATTGATTTGGGATGCTCACGTTCCTTAATGCATCCTGATGTAGTAGCTGCTTTGGAGTTACCCACCTTCCCTTTGAAATGTCCCATGATTTTCACCCAATTGGATGGATCTATATCGGGGGGGAAACCGGTCACCCAGTCTACAGCGTTAGTGGCTTTGCAACTGGGTAGCCACTGGGAAAAGTTGCCCTTTGTGGTGGCACCGGTGGGTGGTCCCTTGGTCATTCTGGGAATGCCTTGGTTTGTTCAACAGAACCCTAGTATAAACTGGGTACACCGAACTGTTACTTTTGCAGATGGGTTCTATAAAGCCCCTCCTGTGGATGATGATGAGGAGGATAGCAATGTGGGGAGGGCAGCAGTGTCAACGCTGCATACCCTCGCTGTACCGTTGGAAGGGCTACCGGACCAATACCAGGACTTTGCCGATGTGTTTGGGGAGAAGTAGGCGGATCAGCTGCCGCCTCATCGGAAAACTGACTGTGCCATTGAAATTCTTCCCAATGCAAAGTTGCCCAGACCAAAGGTATATGCAATGACCCCAAAGGAATTGGCTACTCTTCGTGAGTTCATAGACAAAAACTTACAGCGGGGCTTCATAGAACCAGCCAATTCACCAGTGGGTGCTCCAGTACTCTTTAGATCAAAGAAAGACGGAACTTTAAGACTATGCACGGATTTCCGCGGGTTAAACGCAGTGTCCATATTAAACAAATCTCCTCTCCCGGTCATCAAGGAAATGTTAGCCCACTTGGCGGGGGGGAAAATCTTCTCTAAATTGGACTTAAGGGAGGCGTATTATCGCATTCGCATTCGGGAGGGGGATGAATGGAAAACAGCTTTTAATTGTGCATTTGGGGCTTTTCAGTATAAAGTGTTACCGTTTGGATTGTCTGGGGCACCTGGGGTTTTTATGCAATTGATAAATGAGGTCTTGCATGACCACTTGTTCAATGGTGTTTTGGTCTATTTAGATGATGTGTTAATATATTCAAGAACAATGAAAGAACATGTGCAATTGGTTAGGCAAGTGTTAACCAAATTGAGAAATGCTGAATTATATGCCAAGCTATCCAAATGTGCATTTCATAAAACACAAATTGATTATTTGGGGTATAGAATTTCAGATAAAGGCATTGAAATGGATCCTGCCAAAATTGAGGCTATTTTGGTATGGGAACCCCCATGCACACGCAAACAACTACAATCTTTTCTCGGATTTGCGAATTTCTATCGTCCATTTTTAATTTTTTTTGCTGAGATTGCCTTACCCCTGACTGAATTACTCAAAACAAAGGGTGTAGGAGACACCCGCAAATCAAAGAATCCAGGGACATGCCTAAAATGGACCCCTGGTTGTCAACAGGCGTTTGACCAACTCAAGCGACTGTTTATCTCTGAACCAATCTTGCAGCACCCTGATCCTGACAGACCATTTGTGGTGCAAGTCGATGCCTCAGACTTTTCTATTGGTGCCCTCTTATTGCAAGCCGATGAGCAAGGACAATTAAAGCCTTGTGCTTATCTGTCACATAAATTCTCTGAGACAGAGAGGCGCTGGCATGTTTGGGAGAAAGAGGCTTTTGCAGTTAAAGCCGCTTTGGAGAATTGGAGGCATCTATTGGAGGGGGCGGCACACCCTTTTGAAGTGTGGATTGATCATAAAAACTTGGAGTCCCTTACTGCCTCTCGCAAGCTCAGCCCTAAGCAAGTGCGATGGGCTCAGTACTTCAGTCACTTTGATTTTAAACTCAGATTCATTCCGGGAAAGAAAAACTTTTTAGCTGATGCACTGTCTCGGCAACCCCAAGATTCGGGAACAGCCCCAGATGTGGTGGGCACCCTCTGGACAGATTCCCAAATGGCACTAGCAGCAGTGACTCGCAGTCAGACGCGAGCGCAGCAACCTGACACTTCTGCCGGTCCTAGCACAATACTTGTATCCGTTCCTGCAGATTTGCAACAAAAGTTTCTGACAGTTGAAATTAGATACTTGGTTGCAAAACAATCAGAGCGAGGTTACTTTGAAGCAAGGTTTGGCATGGAAAGATGATCGCCTCTATGTGCCTGTAACCTTGCGCAAAACCGTGCTATTCAGGTCTCATGACGATAAAACAGCTGGGCATTTTGGCTTTACAAAAACTATTCATCTAGTGCACCGACAGTTCTGGTGGCCAATCCTGCGGCGAGATGTAAAAGCCTATGTCAAGTCTTGCCCTGTCTGTGCTACTGCAAAATGAAAAGGGGGGAAACCTCAGGGCTTTGTACAGCCAGTGGCCAATCCCTCCCACCCCTGGGAGGAAATCTCTATGGACTTTATTGTGGATCTACCTCCTAGCCAGAGAAAGACTGTCATTTGGGTTGTTAAGGATTTTTTCTCGAAGCAAGCTCATTTCGTCCCTTGTGCATCTCTACCATCTGCACAACAGCTGGCACGCCTCTTTCTGGTTCACGTGTACAGATTACACGGTAGCCCCACCCGCTTGGTGACCGACAGAGGAACACAATTTACATCACGCTTTTGGTGGGAATTTATGAAGCTATTGGGCACTAAACAGGCGTTATCCATGGTGTCCCATCCTGAGAAAGATGGAAATATTGAGGCTGTCAATGCCACATTGGAACAATATTTACGTGCTTTTGTTAATTATCAACAAGACAACTGGGTAGACCTCCTGCCGTTTGTTGAAGTTGCTTACAATAATGCTGTGCATCAAAGTACTGGGGCAGTGCCCTTCCGTACTGTATTCGGGCATGACTCCATCCTGCGGGCGGAGGGGCGGTGGCGGGCGGGTCCGCGGCCGCCGCGGGCGACCGGGCCCCGGGTCCTCCTGGCCAGCGGGCGGGGCCCCGGCACGCCGCGCGGCCGCCTCCTCGCCCTGCCAGGCCAGCTGCTCGGCCCGGCGCGCCCGGGCCTCCGACCTGGCATTGTGGTGGGCCAGGGGGCACCACACGAAGGCGTGGCCCTCACGCTGGCACAAGTTGCAGCGGAGGGCCGCCAGGCAGGTCCCAGCGACGTGCCCCCTGGCGCCACACTTGGCGCACAGGGGCGTCGCGCAGTCGCGGCAGCGGTGGTCGTAGCCGCCGCAACTAAAGCAGGCCGCCGGCTGGCCCTCGTAGGACGTCTCCCCCCTGTCCGCTCCGAGATAGAAGAACTTGGGGAGCTGGCGGCTCCCCGCAGGGGGGAATGTCACGAGGGCCCGGAAGGCGCCCGTCCAGAAGCCGTCCGGGTCGAGCACCTTCACGGGGCCGGCGCGCACGGCCACATATCGGCCGAGCCACAGCGCCGCGTCCTCGGCCGCGACGACCGAGGTACGGAAGGCCACCAGGACGTCCCGCGCGTCCTCACGGACCAACGACTGCCAGGAGAAGTCCCGCAGGACTTCCGGCCGGGCCCTGCTGAGCTGCTGGACGGCGCCCAGGAAGGCCCGGCAGGCAACATGGTCCGTGAGGCAGACGTCCACCTCCCGGGACCCCGCGGGCTGGATGACCGCGGCCACACGCTCGCGGGGGAAGCGGAGCTCCCCCCGGATGAGCGTGCGGACCACGAACGCCCGGACGGCCATCCGCGCATCCAGCCCGCGGTAGCGGAAGCGCACGACGAAGCGCCTCCGCGGGTCGTCTACCTCGGCATCGCCGGGCGGGCGCCGCCGGCCCCTGGGCCGGGACGGTCCTGCTCCTCACTGCGCGCACCCCTGGGCACATGCTCGTGCTCCACGGCCGCGGCCGGAGGCACTGGCACGGGGCAGTCCGATGCCCGGCCCGGGGCCTGCCCCCTCGCGACGGAGGCGTATGAGGGGGCGTCCGGCTCCGGGACACGGGGCGATGGGGGCGAAGGGCCCCTAGGCTGCCGCCCCTGCTGTGGCTCCGAGGGGACCGCCCAGTGACTGCACCCCTCCCCGGGGTCGTCCACCCCGGGGCCGCCCCCATCCCCCGCAGGTGGCTCGAGGCGCGGGCGCTTGGGCCGCGCTGGCTCGCTCCCTGGGCCTGGCGAAGCCGGCCCCGGGGAGACTGGCGGGGAGGGCGGCGGGCCACACGAGGCGGGGCCGGCCTGCCCAGAGCCGGACGGATTGGGCTCCGTCCCCAACCGCCCAAGCGGCGGCGGGGACCCCCACTCCTGAGGGATGCCCCTGCGGGAGTCCAGCAGCTGATCGTGCTGCTGGCGGCGCTGCTCCCGCCGGGCCTGGGCCAGGCGGGAGCACTCAGGGGGCGATCGGGGGAGCGGCGAGGGCACAGCGGGGGGGAGCCGCCACGGCTGGCGCCCGGCGCCTGCCGCTGCTGTTGCTGTGGCCGTTTGGGCTGGCGCTGCCGCCCCGCGGCCGCCCCTCCCGGCGGTAATGCCGCCGGGGCCTCTGCCACAGGCGCAGGGACGGCCGCCCCCCCCGCAGCGGCCAGCTGCCGGTCGGTCTCCACCCCTCTCTGGCGGAGGAGCCTGGCTCGGTGCTGGAGCGCCGCCACCAGCCCGTCCAGCCAGGCAACATACTCCTCCGCGGTGAGGACGGAGGAGACCACCCCCACCCGCTCAGCCAGCGGGGCCATGCCCTCCGGGCGGCCGAGCCACTCCCGGCGCAGCGCCTGCAGGATGCGGACGAGGCTGCCCTCGTCCAACCAGACAGGCCACGGCGCCGGGGTCTGCGGGCGGCGGGAGACCAGCAGGCGCTCCACCACCTGCATGGTCAGCGCGCGGGCGTGCGCGGCAGCTGCCCAGCTCGCCTCGTCCCCCGGATCGATGCCCTCAAAGAGGACCCGGAGGACGCCATCCGCCGCCCCTTCGAGAGCCTCCCAGATCATCGCCTGGCCATACTTGGCCAGGTTGACGGTGGGCACCTCTGGGAGGGAAATGTGCGCCGCGAGCGCACCCCAAACCTTAAGGAGGCGGTGCCTCCCCAGCTCCTCCCCCGCGAGGAACGTCGCCACCATCGAGGAGAGCGGCTGGGCACATTGCTCCAGCCACTCCTGCCTGATCCGGTACTCCCTGGAGACCGGGGAGGCAGCTGGGGGGTGGGCAGCCGCCGCCCCCTCCTCCAGCTCCATGGGCTCCGGGGCCGCGTGCACGTCAGGCACGCTGCCCGAGCGGCACGGGGCGGGCGATGCCCGTGGAGGGGCGCGCGACTCCTGCGAGCAGCTGCGCCCCTGCAGTGGGGAGCGGTCGCGAGACCCCCCCGCCCCCGGAACTGCGACTCCTGGGCGCGGGCCGCGCGTCGGCCCTCGCCCGGCCTCGAGAGAAGTCGGCGGGCGTGGCGGCCTGCCCGGACTGCGGGAGGAGCTCCAGGCTCCCTGCATCCCAGAAGTACCCGCCGTCCTCCTCCCGCCAAGACGCAGCCCCCGCCCCCGGTGGCCGCCCCCCCAGGATTGCCCACAGGCGCGAGCCCCCGCCTGGGGAGGCGTGGAACCCCGCGCACGGTACCGCAGGGGCCATCCCAGCCGCCTCAACAGCTGCCTGCACCCCTGGGCCGGCGGGGCCTCCCACGCCTCCCCCCGCAGCCTCAGCCGCGAACGAAAGGGAGGCAGTGGCACGAGACTGCCCCCCTGACAGAGGGCTTCCTCGGAAGCAAACTTCCCTGGCCAGCACGGCCTGGATCCGCTGGCGACTTTAGGGTTAGGGTTAGGGTTAGGGTTAGGGTTAGGGTTAGAGTTAGGGTTAGGGTTAGGGTTAGGGTTAGAGTTAGGTCAACACACCTTTTTTAGGTCAACACACCTTTTTTTATTGAAAGAAAAACCCTTCTACAAGGCCCTGACCACCCCTAAACGGGCGGCCGGGCCGACAAACTGCACGCAGGCAGACAAAAAAGAAAACAAAACACACAAACCCGCCACCCCCCGAGGTCCACAAAAAACGAATACCCCAAGCCCACCGCCCCCCCAAGTGCATCCCTCACACGCCCCCTCCCCCACGCCAAGAAGCCCCCCGACCGCCCCACCCCCCGCACAAACGCCGACACAAACACAGACCCCACACCCATCCCGCACCCACCCCGGCCGGCTCGCAGGCCCGGCCAGCTCCCCGCCCGCATAACCCCCGTGCACAAGCCCCCCACCCCACACCGTGCTGCCCCTGCCCCAACCCACCCTCTGGCCCCCGCCGTGGGATGGGAAGGAGGAGCGGCAGGAGGGCAGGGGGAGGAGGGGGGACGGGAGGAGGGAGGAGAGATGGAGGGAGGAGCCACGGCCACGGAGAAAAGTGTCCACGGGGGCCGCCACAGCAAAGTCCCGCGGTTAGGGTTAGGGTTAGGGTTAGGGTTAGGGTTAGGGTTAGGGTTAGGGTTAGGGGGTTAGGGTTAGGGTTAGGGTTAGGGTTAGGGTTAGGGTTAGGGTTAGGGTTAGAGTTAGGGTTAGGGTTAGGGTTAGGGTTAGGGTTAGGGTTAGGGTTAGGGTTAGAGGTAGGGTTAGAGGTAGGGTTAGAGTTAGGGTTAGGGTTAGAGTTAGGGAATCACACCGTTTTATGGAATCACACCGTTTTTTATTGAAAAGAAAACCCTTCTACAAGGCGACTTTAGGGTTAGGGTTAGGGTTAGGGTTAGGGTTAGGGTTAGGGTTAGGGTTAGGGTTAGGGTTAGGGTTAGGGTTAGGGTTAGGGTTAGGGTTAGGGTTAGGGTTAGGGTTAGGGTTAGAGTTAGGGTTAGAGTTAGGGTTAGGGTTAGGGTTAGAGTTAGGGTTAGGGTTAGAGTTAGGGTTAGAGAGTTAGGGTTAGAGTTAGGGTTAGGGTTAGGGTTAGAGTTAGGGTTAGAGTTAGGGTTAGAGTTAGGGTTAGGGTTAGGGTTAGAGTTAGGGTTAGGGTTAGAGTTAGGGTTAGAGTTAGGGTTAGAGTTAGGGTTAGGGTTAGGGTTAGGGTTAGGGTTAGGGTTAGGGTTAGAGTTAGGGTTAGGGTTAGGGTTAGGGTTAGGGTTAGGGTTAGGGTTAGGGTTAGGGTTAGGGTTAGGGTTAGGGTTAGGGTTAGGGTTAGGGTTAGGGTTAGGGTTAGGGTTAGGGTTAGGGTTAGGGTTAGGGTTAGGGTTAGGGTTAGGGTTAGGGTTAGGGTTAGGGTTAGGGTTAGGGTTAGGGTTAGGGTTAGGGTTAGGGTTAGGGTTAGGGTTAGGGTTAGAGTTAGGGTTAGGGTTAGGGTTAGGGTTAGGGTTAGGGTTAGGGTTAGGGTTAGGGTTAGGGTTAGGGTTAGGGTTAGGGTTAGGGTTAGGGTTAGGGTTAGAGTTAGGGCTAGGGTTAGAGTTAGGGCTAGGGTTAGAGTTAGGGCTAGGGTTAGGGTTAGGGTTAGGGTTAGGGTTAGGGTTAGGGTTAGGGTTAGGGTTAGGGTTAGGGTTAGGGTTAGGGTTAGGGTTAGGGTTAGGGTTAGGGTTAGGGTTAGGGTTAGGGTTAGGGTTAGGGTTAGGGTTAGGGTTAGGGTTAGGGTTAGGGTTAGGGTTAGGGTTAGGGTTAGGGTTAGGGTTAGGGTTAGGGTTAGGGTTAGGGTTAGGGTTAGGGTTAGGGTTAGGGTTAGGGTTAGGGTTAGGGTTAGGGTTAGGGTTAGGGTTAGGGTTAGGGTTAGGGTTAGGGTTAGGGTTAGAGTTAGGGTTAGGGTTAGGGTTAGAGTTAGGGTTAGGGTTAGGGTTAGGGTTAGAGTTAGGGTTAGAGTTAGGGTTAGGGTTAGAGTTAGGGTTAGGGTTAGGGTTAGGGTTAGGGTTAGGGTTAGGGTTAGGGTTAGAGTTAGGGTTAGGGTTAGGGTTAGGGTTAGG